>NW_005362797.1:1348110-1397190 GCF_000412655.1 Myotis brandtii | reverse complement strand
GGGGGGGCTTCCCGCCCCAGCACTTAGCCGGGTGCATCTAGACATTCATTTGTTCCTTGTTTACCATCTGTGTCCTCCAAACGGAGGACCGTCCCTTGCACAGGAAGCTCGTAAAGTTCGGCTGAATGGGTGAGTGGCACCCCATCCTCCGGTTCCCTTGGTGCCGAACCTGGCACTTGTCTTTGATTCTTTCTGTCCTTGGCCATCAGTCTACTGAGAACCCAGGAATAGCAGAGCCCAGTGCCTGGCCCTCTGGACCTTGCCCAGCAGGTTCCACACCTTGCCTGAGGCCCCGCCCCTCCATCGGTGAGTTGATGGTGCAGCTTTTCCTGTCTCCAGGTTCTGTCCCCTGTGGCCCAAGTGTTGTCACCACCGCATCCTTGGCTCAGGTGTCCTTCCTGGTTCCTTCCTGCCACCCATGGAAGTAAGTGCCCATCTTATCTTCTCCCTGACTTTCTGGACCCTTCAGAGTCTTCACCCATTTAACTCTTAATTTTATATTGTTCTCCCACATGCCCACCTCCAGAGACAGGCAGGTCCTTGTCTGTTTTACAAAAACCCACAGGCATGGGCCTCTGCTCGTGCTATCTTCACTTTGACCCCTCTTCCTTCTCTCTTCTGTCTACCCCAACCCAGTTTTTTCCTAAGGGCTCCGTTTTGAAAGCCCATCTCCTTAGTGGAATCTATTCCTCTCTGGCCTTCGGCATGGGTAGTCTGTGGAGTTGATAACAGTCTGCCATCTCGTGAAATGCAGAGCAGCACAGGTGGTTTCTGGAGCAAGGAGGCTGGAATCGCAGAGACCTAGGTCTGAATTCTTGTCCCACCATTGGCTAGCTGTGTGTCCTTCAGCAAGATCATTGCTGTTACTAAGCTTCGTGTTCTCATCTGTGATGTGAGAAGAATAATGTGTTCCTCTCATGGATTTTTAAAGACCAAGTGATAGGCTGATGGTACAACTCCTGGGATATCGAGAACACTCAGTAAATACTATACTGATGGTCATGTTCCCTCTGTTGGTGCTGTGGTCTGAGTTGTGTCCCCCTAAAACTTGTATGTTGAAGTTCTAACTCCAGTGTGATATCTAACTGTATTTGGAGATACAGTTTTTAGGAGGTAATTCAGGTTAAATGAGGTCATAAGTGTGTAGTTCTAACCAGTAGGATTGGTTGCTTTATAAGAGGAGGAAGAGACCAAGATCTATCTCTCTCTCTCTCTCTCCACACTGGCCCACTGTGGACAGGCCCTGCGAGGATGCAGCGCGATGGTGGCCATCTCTGAGCCAGGAAGAGAGGCCTCACCGGGAACCGACCCGACCGGGCAGCATTTTAATCTGGACCCGTGAGAAATAAATGTCTGCTATTTAAGCCACCCAGGCTATGGTATTTTGAGAAAACAGCTTGAGCTGACTAATACAGTTGGCTTTCCCTCTAATGAGATAACGATTTGTTGAGCTGACGTTAATTGAGCGCTTATTATGCATCAGGCAGTTTCTCATTTAACCTTACATGTCTCATCTCTCAGTGCTCATAACCACCTAGGCAGATTGGTTAAGTAGCTTGCTGAGGGTCCCATGGCCTACCAGCACCAGGATTAGACCAGCTACTGCACGTGTGGCCTTTGTGAGGTGGTGCCTCCTGGAGGTGTGCAGTGTGTGCCCTGTGACCTTCATGGTGACCCTGACAGGAGGCCATGTCTCTGACTCCAGATGATGAATCCCTTGATGTCAAGCAGTGCCTTATATTATATCTCCAGGGGCACTTAGGAAATGCTACGTGCACAGGAAGCAATTAAAAAATAATTTTCAGTAGGCTAATTTTTCCCCAACAGATCTCCTACTTCTGGGAAAAAGAGTGAGATTTTTACCTTAACCAATTTGGCTCAGTGCCTAGAGCATCGGCCCTCGGACTGAAGGGTGGATCCCAGGTTTGATTCTGGTCAAGGGCATGTATCTTGGTTGCGGCTTGATCCCCAGTAGAGGGCCTGCAGGAGACAGCTGATCGATGTTTCTCTCTCATTGATGTTTCTAACTCTATCCCTCTCCCTTCCTCTTTGTAAAATCAATAAAAAATATATATATTATTTTTTTTAAAAGAAAGATTTTCCTCCTACCCCAGGTCCCCCGTGCGTGCCCTGAGCAGTGTGCTGTCAGCTCAGGCATTCGAGTGCTGAGGTGGAGAGCCCACCATGAACTTCTGAGCCAAGGAGAGGAAGGGAGGGTCAAGTCTGCAGTGGCTGCTAGTAAACCTTTGTTAAGTTGGAACCTTCTGTTCCTTTATTCTTTCTGTGAGAATGGCCCTCATGGATGCGACTGTGCACATTGGTTCTATAAGTGGTTCTTGTCTTGTTTTCTTTCTCCTTTGTTTTCTTCTCCCTCTTGTATGAGCTTAAGAGATCGGAAGGAAGGTCAACCAACTCTCTCTCTCTTCTTTTTTTTTTCCTTAGTCTTTATTATTCAGAAATAAATGTGCTTCATTCCTCAGGATCCAGATGGCTTTGCTAGTAATTAATGAATCCCTCTATTCTCAAAAGTTGATGAGTTTGGGCTTCTGAAAAGATGAGCCACATGAAGTCTAACAGGTTCAGAGTCTTGGGGTTATAGCTGTACCAGGACCCTGTGCACAGACAATGACA
This sequence comes from Myotis brandtii, assembly GCF_000412655.1. Lineage (NCBI taxonomy): Eukaryota > Metazoa > Chordata > Mammalia > Chiroptera > Vespertilionidae > Myotis > Myotis brandtii. Next base: position 1,394,559 of record NW_005362797.1, on the reverse strand, counting down.
TATATTCCTTATCAGCACATTTCTAATTTATACCCCACTTCCCTTTAGTAAGGATTACATAGACATATGACATGTTACAAGAAGGCTGTTAAAGTAAAATTCGAATATAAACAAACCCCTTAGAGCAGGGGTGGGAACCTTTTTTCTGTTAGGCCATTTGGAATATTTATGACATCATTTGCGGGCCATACAAAATTATCAACTTAAAAATTAGCCTCCTATATTTGGTCATTTAATTGACTCACCCCTAATGCCTTGGGAGGGCCAGACACGTTCCCCATCCCTGCTGTAGAGAGAGAGAGAGAGAGAGAGCCAATATTTCAAATTCTTAGGCTGATATGTTTGCTGTGGTTGAGTGACCTGATAGCCAAGGTGAAAATGGAAACTGAGCAAATTACATAATTCTGCTTCTCTGGTAAAATGCCAATTCCAGAGGGAGTCCTAATTCTCAGGTGTTAGTTTCTAAAAAGAATACATTGTGGGGCTCTTTCTCCCAGGGATATAAAACCACATAATTTACAACAGGTACAGGAACCCTCACTGTAGTGTAAGAAGTGATCAGGGCTTTTTTTTTTTTTTGCTCATGCTGTTAGTTATGACCCTACTCTTCTTTGCCCCTGGATACTTCCTGTAAATCCTTCAGGCTTTGAAAGGGGTCACCTCCTCCAAGAAGTCTTCCATGCTTCTCTCTGTCCAGGCCGGCTGAGTCCCTCTCCTCAGTGGAACCATAATACTGTCGGTATATCTTTATCTCTCTGCCTCCATACTGCTTTTATGTTGTCTCTTACAGCTAGACCAGGTGTTCCCAGGACTCATTCCTGGTATTGTGGTAGGTGTGTGGCTCTATGTAAGGACCATCCCCTGTGTTTGCTCCCTTTAACACTCGTACGTCCCTCCTCACCTCTGTCTGGAGAAGGCCGGCGTGTCGGGAGATGTCTTTTGTTATGTTGTGTGTGGTGGGAAGAACCAGACATTCTCTGACTATTCATAACGATTTAGACATTGATAAAAGTCCCATTTCCCAGTTAATAGGTGAAAGCATATGAATTGCTTTATATTTTTGTGGGACATATGCTCAGTTCAGACTCCCTGAGGTCTTATTCAGATTACCGAAAACCTGGCCTCTGCAGTGTAATTCACAGATGGTACTGGCTGTAGCCAAAAAAGAAAAAGACGGGGGGAAAACAAGCCCTCGTGTTCAAAACACAGAACTGCTCGAGTGCTCTGAGCAGTAGGGTGTCGAGGGGATGGTGTTGGGCTGGGCCTGCCCCCCACTTCTACCCAGCTGGACCCTTCCCTCTAGGAGGGGGAGATGTTTCACTGTAAGCTTTTGTCCCCTGTTTTCCCTGCCTCGGATACTACCCTTTCTTTCTTTTAAAAAGATATTTTTATTGACTTTTAGAGGGAGAGAGAGCAACACATGGATTGGCTGCCTCCAGCCAGATGTGTGGACCGTGCACGGGCCATGTGAAGCTCTGGAGATAGTTGAGAGGATCAAGCAAAAGGCCTGGGGTCAGCTTTATGTTCATTTATGCAGATGTTGGCGGGGCACTGGACTTGGCAGACGCTCTGCAGGGCCGGGACTCGGGTGTGGAGTTAGTTAGGGAGGGCTGTTAGGATCATGCCCCCGATGTTGTGGCCAGATTCCAGAACTGATCCTCTGTCCTCAAAACCCAGGCGTGATTCCCATAACGCGGGAAAAGAGATTCGATTCTTTGCCTTTCTTAATAGTTTTTATTTGCATTCCTTTGTTTCCCAAAAGGTAAAAGTTGCATAATATTAAATACGTATTTTAAATGTCCTCTTATTTTAATACTTAAGAACCATTTTAAACATGAGAATGTTTCTTTTTAAACATTTTTTTCTTTCTTTTTTAAAATTGATTTTTTAGCGAGAAGAAGGTAGACAGAGAGAGGGAAATATTGATGTGAGAGAGAAACATCAGTTGGTTGTCTCCCAAACGTACCCTGACCAGGGATTGACCCTGCAACCTGGGTATGTGCCCTGACGGGGAATCGAACCAGCCACCTTTTGGTATATGGGATGACACTCCAACCACCTGAGCCACATCAGCCAGGGCGAGAATGTTCCTTTTATTTAAAAAAGATGGGGCTTGACTCTGTGTGACACACCTCTGCTCAGTGATGAACATTCGATAACAGACAGACATGTGCAGTTTAAGAGTCTCTCCCAGGATACACCCAGGCGGCAGGGATCTCCCCAGACGGCTCTGGCTCTGCGAGAAGGTGTCCTGGGAATGTGCAGGCACCGCCATTCCAGGGTGTCTGGGTATTCCCCAGCCGATGCGGCAGACATGAAGTCATCCTGAAGAGCTCTCGCAGCTCCCACCTCTCTACACACGCATGCACGCAGACACACACACGCACATGAACGCAGTATCCTGGGAGCACTTGATTTTCTGTATCAGTGACTGGATAATGTGCTCAAGTAGCAAGAGCTTTGTCCTCCGGAAACCTTCCCTGTTGTGTTAGTCAGCTGGGGCTGCCGGAACAAGGAGCACAGCCTGGGGGCTTACACAACAGACAGGTACTGTCTCACAGCGCTGGAGGCTGGAGGCTGGAGGTCTGAGATGGAGGTGTTGGCAGGGTTGGTTTCTTCTGAGGCCTCTGTCCTTGGCTTGTAGACGGCCGTCTTCTCCCTGTGTGTGTGCCTGTCCAGATTTCCTCTTCTCACAAGGACACCTGCCATAGATTAGACCAGAGCCCACCGAGACGACCTCATTTAGCTTAATTACTTCTGTAAAGATCCCATCTCCAGATAACAGTCACCTTCTTCGAGGGGTTAGGGCAGCCGTGGGCAAACTACGGCCGCAGGCCGGATCCAGCCCGTTTGAAATGAATAAAACTAAAAAAAAAAAAGACCGTACCCTTTTATGTAATGATGTTTACTTTGAATTTATATTAGTTCACACAAACACTCCATCCATGCTTTTGTTCCGGCCCTCCGGTCCAGTTTAAGAACCCATTGTGGCCCTCGAGTCAAAAAGTTTGCCCACCCCTGGGTTAGGGCATCGGTACGTGAATTTTTGGGGGGGGGGCACACTTCAGCTCCGTACACCACAGGGATGTGTGGAGTACTGATTCTCTCTGGGATAAGACTTTACCCATGGTGATAAGGTCACTGCTGCTTCCTTTTCCCTCTTCATATTCCTGTTATTAAAACATTCAAACCTATACAAAAAGTGCAAGAAGAGTATAGTAACCACCTATCTACCCTACTCCCTAGAGTCAGTAATTGTTAACATGTTATATGTGCTTCATCTTTATGTAGAGATATGAACCAATTAAAAGAAAGTTGTAGGCTTTCACCCTTTAAAATGTCAGCACGAGTCCCTTAGGAATGAAGACATTCTCCTGTGTAACCTCAACACCATTATCGCACCAAGAAAATTTAAAATAATTCCTACAGCATCAGATATGGAGTTCCTATTCAGATTTCTCCAGTTGTCCCTCCAAGCCTTTTATAACTATTTTGTGTTTTGTTAAAACTAGGACCTAATGAAGGTACAGGCATTGCAACTGGACTTTTATCTCTTTCGTTTCTTCAGTCTGGAATGATCATACCAACCCCCATCCATCCTTTTTATTTTTTTGAGACGATCAAGGCCAGTTGTTTAGGGATGGATGCCTCACATCCTGGGTTTGGCTGAATATTTCCTAGTGATGTTGTTCGACTTGTCTCTGTGTCCCCTGGAAGTCACCCCAGATTCAAGCTTGTTTCAGCAGTTGCCAGGTGATGCTGGGTGATACTGACCAGGGTGTCTCGCCGCCAGTGATGCTAAGTTCGGGCACTGGCCTCAGGTGGCGATGCCACTTCTCTCCAATGGATGATACGTTTTTTCCCTGTTGCCACTAGCCCATAATCTATGGGGGATCTTTTGGCACTGCCTGCATATTCATTGATGATTCTTGCCTGAATTGTTTCACTGGAGGGTTCCAAAATGGTGATTTTTTTTTCTTCAAATTTTATCATTAGTTCCGGGTTACAGTTGCAGCTATAATGGTTGTATTGTAGAGAAAATGATTGGTGTAATTAATCATCATCTCTAATGGTGGCAACTGAGTCTCTGTGAGTATCTCTGTGGACTCCTAGGATTTTATTTAGTCAGTGTTTTGTAATCAGTTGTAGCCATTGTTTGGGTGTCCCTTTTCAGCTGTTTTTTCATGTTCTTGGAACATGCCCCTTTTAGTCTCTGAGTACTTTCTTGCTTTTTTTTTTGCACAGAAATCTCCTAGGCTCCTCTTAGCCTTCCCATTTGCAGAGTGGGAGGCATCTGTTTCTCCTTAAATCCTCGATTCCTTTTAGTGGAAAATGGTATGTAGAGACCAAATCTGGGGGTGCTAACGTTTTCAGAGCTTGCAGTCCACAAAACTAAGGACAAAGAGACTCGGGAGTTTATTGATCTCTCCACGTCACATTTAACATCTCTGGGCATTCCTTTACATCTTTGATTTCGTTCTCAGAGCTTCTTTGCTTGGCTCCTGATTCTGTGGATGCTCTCAACACATTCCCTTTTCGCTTTTACTCTGCAAGATCCGTAAAATTGTTTCAAAATTCTGTTGTCTGTTACTGTTAACAATAATTCTGATTAAAACATAGCGTTCTTTTGTAGTTCAGTTTGTCCTTTGTATGTACATCCCGCTAGGTTGAGTCAGTATTGAGTTCAAAAGCTATGTGAAAGGATTCTTTTCTCTGTGCGGTTAGGCTGCCAACTTGACCCTCTAGCTAGGTTATTTTGTTTGCCTTACATTTTTTTAAAATTTTAAATTATATGGCTTGCTCTTTTTTTAAAAAAAACCACACACACACAACCTTATTGAGATATAGTTTAATACATTTATAATAAACTAGAGGCCCAGTGCACGGATTCGAGCACTGGTGGGGTCCCTCAGCCTGGCCTGCATCCTCTTGCAATCTGGGACCCCTCGGGGGATATCGGACTGCGGGGATCGGGCCGAAACCGTCAGTCCGACATCCCCCAAGGGATGTAGTAGTGAGCGAAGTGGCCGGCGGCCAGGGAGGAGCCCCGGCTGGGCACCGTGCTGCTCCTGCTCATCCTGGCCCTGCTGTGCCTGCTGCTGACGCCGCTGCTGAGTCTGGCACCCTTCAGTCATCTGAGCGGTGCTCCCCCTGTGGAAGCGCACTGACCACCAGGGGGCAGCCCCTGCGTTGAGTGTCTGCCCCCTGGTCGTCAGTGTGCATCATAATGACTGGTCAGATGGTCGACTGGTCGCTTAGGGTTTTATATATAGATGCACCATTGAAAGTGTTTTGATTAATGTGCCTATTCCTATGTAACCGACAGCTACAGTGGAGAACAGAATGATTTCAGCACCACAAGTTGCTCTGTGATCCTTTGAGTGGGTCTCCTCTCTCTCTCTCCACCCAAACCCTCAGGCAACTACTGATATATTTTCTCTCTCAGTAGAGTCGTTTTACCTTTCCTAAAATTTCATGTGACTGAAATCATAGAATAGCATACTTTTATTTCTGGCTTCTTTTACTCAACTTAATGTTTTTGAGAATCATAAATATTGTGTGTATCAATAATGCATTCCCTTTTATTGCAGAGCAATATTCCATTTTGTGGAGAAATCATAATTTGTTTATCCTGTCACCAGCTGATAGAGTGTGGGTTGTTTGCTGTTTTTAGGGATGAATAAAGCTGCTCTGAATAGTCTCTCACAAGTCTTTGTGCAGATCTGAGTTCATTTCTCTCAGGTAGACTTCTAGGAGTGAGATTGCTGGGCCCCATGATAAATGTATGTTTCATCTTATAAGAAAATGCCAAGCTGCTTTCCAAATCGGTTGTGGTAGCTCCCATCCCTTCCAAGGATTTGTGGGCGAGTGTTTCAGTAGCTTCCTGTCCTGACCAGCATTTAGTATTGTCGGTGGTTTCAGTGTTAACCATTACAGTGGGCGTGTGGTCACATCTCATGATTTTAATTGTGTTGTTCTCCTTTTGATTGCATGATTTCTTAGTTCCCAAATCAACATTCTATGGAAAAGGATAGTCAGTGAGGTTTTAAACATATTTTTCTCAATCCCACTATCAAAGGTGTGGTTTCAAGGACTACCCAGTCTGTTGAGCTCCGTGTTGTCACTGGGTCATGAACCAAAATGGAAATAGTCTCTACCTTTATGGAGCTTACATATTAGAGAGAGAGGAGACAGACATTAATCCAGCAACCTCATACGTAAATGTAAAATCATGACTTCGCCATGTGCTGTGTAAAGAGCGTGCAAAGGCTGTTGTATCTGTATTTCATCATGGGTTCTCCAGAAAAGTAAATCGTCTTACGTGCTCCCTTTCTTAATACTTATTGCAAAATTCCTAAACTGCTGTTACTCTGGGGCCTGTAGTGACAGGTTCGAGCCTGGGAGAGTAACCAGCAGCCTGCAGTTGGAACCCCGTCTGTGGAAACGCCATGATCAGCCTTCCCATGACCATGTGGCTTCAGAGGAAGTTGGCTATCGACTTGTTCCTCACACAGCCCTGGTTGAAACATACTTTCAGTGTCTTTAAAACTATACCGGCAACACGTGGTTTGCACTTAATGGTGTTAACTGCCTTTTTAAAATTTTGTTTTTAACATTGTGGACACACTAGATTTGAATCATTCCTCAGTGATTAAAGAATGTCGATGCATGTTGTGTTACCAGTGTTTTGTTTTTTAAAAATTACATCTTGTGAATTTGTTGGGAGATTTCCCACCGCCCTTCCACCCATGAGACAGCTCATCGTTTTTATTTAGATTTGAAACTGGTGTATGTTTTCATTTCCTGGAGGTCAGTGTGACTTGGTACAAAACACCAATGGCCTGTCTTCATGAGGAGGTTGACTGTTAACGTCTTAAATGCTTAGAAACTTTATTTGATTCAGTGTTGTTAGAGTAATTGCATTCATGCCACGTTGCTATTATCTGCTCTATAAAGTGTTTGAGATAAGAGGTTGTTTGAGTCAGCCCTTCTAAAACTGGAAACTTCACTGACACTTGTCCTATTTGTGATTTTTATGCAGTTACTGTGAGTCTGAAACATAATAGTAATCATTGTTCACTTATAAAGGACTTCTACAGAGAACATTTTTGGTAACTATACCTTCCTAATACTGTAATTGAGTAGTCATGTTTGAAAGCTTGCTTCTCCTTTTAAGAAGACAAATTCTCCTACAAAGTATACAGCAGAGTACATTGTTTTGGAAGTATTGCTGGTATATCCCTCCACCCCCCATCTACCTGTTGGCTGTCCTCTGTGACTTGGAGAAATTGCAAGGGAATTACGATGTACATATTGTGGCGTGTGGAGTCCAACAGTGAAATTCTAGGGTGATCGGTTCGGTGTTTATTTTGCCAGTCACTGTCGTGGCAGGATAGATGGCACACTGAAACCCGAGGAACACTTCATAAAGGGTTGGCTCCCAGCAGTGAGCAGGGACACAAGAACCCAGCAAGGATGGTGCGCCCCCCCCCCACCCCAACATCTCACATGTACAAGTGGGAGAGGGTGGGGCTCCTGGTGGGCAGGTGGGTCATGATGGGAGGTTTTGGTTTTTAATATCTAAGGATCTTTCCTTAATTTAAAAGGCCTAACCCTAACCCCACACTCTTCAGTTAGGTTCTAATGGTCTTCATTTTCAAGCACTTGACAGTTACATTCCCGCCCCTGGGAGACGGCACAGAGTCTGGGGGGATTTCTCCCAAAGACGGGCCTTCCTTCCCCCACAGAATGGGAGTGCAGAAGGTGGGCCGGCCTCTCTGGGGGCACGGAGTACGCCGCTCCGCAGGCTCTTCTGCACGTGTGGGTGACCTGGGTTTCCACGCAGATTCTCCTCGGCTTCAATGGGCAGCGTGAGCTACCATTCCTGAGTGCCCCGCCGGCTGGACGCTGTCCTTGGGGCTGCCACACGGGGGAAGTACGCGCCACTGTGATGCATGCACTGTTGTGTTCTTGTTTTGAGGAACAGCAGCACAGTCGAAACACCCCAAAGTCCAACACTTCTTTCTGTTGTTTTAAATGGTGGATAACCTTGTCTTATATGCACTTTCAATCCTTATTATGTACTTGGGTGAAAAACATTTCCAGCAGGCTGGGCTTTCTTGCGGAAGCAGCGTGGTTTGGCGGGAAGGTGGAGGCAGCTCAGAAGACTGAGGTTCGAATCTTGACTCGGTTTCTGGCTGATAATGATCTAGGGCAAGCCCCTATCATTTTGGAGCTTGTTTTCTTGGCTATAAATGGACTTAATCTTCTCAGATTCCTTCACTGAGTTGTTCAGGGCCACCTGAGGTATTTGATCGCCCTTTGAAATTTGCTATGCAAACGGAAAAGTGACGTTTTGTCTGCAGTTGGTCACGTGCCAGCAATGCAAATACAGACTCATAATAATCATAGTAACTTTTGACTTTGTTTTTTACTGGACATGAATGGTTAAAGAAAGTGTGTGTGTGTGTGTGTGTGTGTGTGTGTGTGTGTGTGTGTGTTTGTGTAAGAAAGTATTTGTATGCATGCTCCCATGTAAGGATGTACATTACTTAAGAAAGCATTTGTATGCATGCTCCCATGTAAGGATGTACGTTACTTAGTATAGGTCTGTGGTCGGCAAACTGCGACTCGTGAGCCACATTCGGCTCTTTGGCCCCTTGAGTGTGGCTCTTCCTAAGCCTTCGGAGTACCCTAATTAAGTTAATAACAGTGTACCTACCTATATAGTTTAAGTTTAAAAAATTTGGCTCTCAAAAGAAATTTCAATCGTTGTACTGTTGATATTTGGCTCTGTTGACTAATGAGTTTGCCGACCACTGGTATAGGTGATCCAGGAATCAGTGGTGATTTGACTTGGAGAGCCGCGTGGTGCAGTTTTATGCAGTTGGCTGCCTACCTGATAATGGTGTTTGTCACAGACTCTTGTTTTGATGGTGAGGATTAGAGGTTCCTGAGCCAAGACTGGTTGCATTTGATCTTAGGCAAGTTCCTTAACCTGTCTGAACGTTAACTGCCTTATCTGTAGGGTCAGAATACTACCTACCTGGTGGGTTTGTTGGGAGAATGAAACGAATTAGTGCACAAAGGATGGCTAGGCTAGTGCCCAGCACAGGCTCAGACCTCAGTTAATGTTAATGGTTATTGCTGTTGCTTCTGTTACCGTCTCTACTACTATGTCTGTGTGCACCTTGAGTTCCAAGTTGGACTGACTTTTAGGCCAGGTGACTCAGCACTATACTGAGTTGAGATGTCTTGTGTGTAAGATTTCCATGGGTAATTAAGGGCTGGCTGTGTTTGGAAACCTGAATTAATCATGGGGGCAGGGTCTCTGCGAGTGTGGTTGGTAGGTATCCCCGTGTGTTCCTGGACAACGCACCCGAATTTCCTGTCTGTCCCTCCCCCGGGGAGATCGGAATACCGGCTACAGCAGTTCTTACCGAGATCTGGTTCAGGGCTAATGAAATGCTGATCGGGGTGCTTTTACACGTTTGCCAAAACGTGCAGTGTAAAGTGTTGTTAAGCTGGAGATTTCCCCCTGCGCCGTGTAATCAGGTAACTCGTAACCCCTGGCGGACTCTCGCTCTGGCAGTCCTCTTGTTTGCTGTCGTGTCGCCGTGTGTAATTGTCAGTTATTAATCAACCTGATGAGTTTCTGGTTGACTCCCTGGAGGAGTGTTCTTTGTGTTCTGCGCCTCAGGTTGCAGGGAGTTCTCAGGTGAGCTGAGAAGTGTCCGGTCACAGATGTGTTGTCTCAGGTGCCCTGTGGCCCAGTAACAATCTTCTAGGTCACTGGGCTTGTGGCCCTGGCAAATCCCCATAGTGACCAGTGCTCCGTTGTGGCACTGGCCTTCCCAGGTGACACACATCACCTTGTCACTCACACTCAGCAATCTGCTGGATAGATGTGCAATTACTGAGGTTGGCAGCTCCCCCCTTTTGCAGGACCACACGGAAACCGTTTGTGATGATGAGATTGAGGACTAATCTAAATTGTTTTTTTAAAAATTGTTATTGATTTTTTTAAAAAAATTTTTTTAGAGAGAGAGAGAGGAAGGGAGAGGGAGAGAAACATTGATGTGAGAGTGAAATATCAATTGGCTGCCTCCTGCATGCCCCCTACCAGGGATCAAGCCCACAACCCGGGCATGGGACAATGCTCAACCACTGACCCACACCGGCCAGGGCTAAATTGCCTCTTAAATACTCTGAAAGGAGTGTTTAAGGGCCTCCAAGAGAGTCAGTGTGGGGCCAGGAGGGGAGGGCTTAGTCGCCATGGTGCCACGGCTGCAGGCAGCTGCTGGAGGTTTTCCTGTGCTCTCACGTGTCCTCGGGTTCAGGTCAGCTAGTCTTTTTGGGTAGACTGTTCATTTGAACTTTCCTGAGCATTAGTCACAGGATTAGTTCATCCTCGGACTCCACCTCCCTTTCCTCTCACCCTTCTCTCTCTCTCTGTTTGCCTGGAACATGATGAAGCCTGTGGTGAGTTCAGGATTTTTTTCTTCCCTCATCTCCCTCCCCCAACAAATTCGGCCCCGCCCTCTGCTCCCATGGGCTCGGTCCATAGCTTGGCCAGCATCTGCCAGAACTGAAGAGGAATCCTTCCCACTGACAATGCCATGTGGGCATGTCGCTTCCCCCACTCGGATCAGGGATGGTTTCAGGGTTGTCTTTGTAGCAGAAGCCACAGCGGCGGGGTCCAGGCGGTGCTCAAACCCCATTTGTAGAAAGGTCTCCTTTGCTGCTGGAACACTTGTGCTGACTTTGGGGGTGCTATAAAGGCAATTTCTCCCTGCGAGGGGGCTCCCGTTGGTTACAGCCAGAGGCTGGGGGAGTGTGTGACGGTTGGTCCCATGGCCAGTGGTCCCTCCTTACAGAGCAAGCAAGTTGACAACCCAGTGTGCATGTTGTACTGGGAGAGAGGGTCTTTGTGATTTTTTTTTTTTTTAAGTAAATGGCCATAACTCCGGCTCCGTATGCTCACACCCTGTTAACTGTAACTTTTGCCTGGCCAACCACTTTGAGTTGTGGAAATAAGGTGATCACATTATATGTGCCACTTAGATAAGATCCTATTGGGACATTTAAAAATAGATGAGTAACTACGGACAACCAGCAGATAAAGTGGCAGTCGGTGGGCCAGTGGTAATCCAACCAAGGCCGCCTCTGCCTTCAGACCACATGCGCTTATTACCCTCCATAAAACGTTATTGCGCTAATTATCACTGAGGCATCTGAACCTAAAGGAAGCAGAGGGGCTGGGAGAGGGCAGGTTCAGTCCAGAGCCTGAGCTGCCTGCCCCCTTCCCCTCTTCGCTTCCTTTACTGTGTTTATAAAAGTCCTTTCCTGGGTCTTGAACTTCTAAAATAACTGAGTTTTTGTTTCTGACAATGTAATGAATGTTGAATTTTATCTCCTCTCATGTCTAGGAGCTTTAAGTCAGTTTGCTTTTTGAAGAAAAAAAGAAAAAGCACGTAAGAGGCGATTTAATAATGTCTTTAATTCTACCGTGTGTCCTTGAAATTTGCTTAAACCAATTTTAACTTTAAGACTGTTATTAAAACATTTCAAAAAAGGATTATATCCACATTTCAGACAACTTTATCACATCATTGTACATTCCTCTTTCATGGATGATAAATAAAACCTTCAATTTGCATATCTTTGTTTCTGTAATAAAGTTATTGGCAGTTTAAATGGTCACGGAGGATTTATTTTTCTATCCATATACCCTGTGGGAGTGTGTGTGTGGGGTGCGTGCCATGCCATAGCTTGAATTCATCTGAGAAATGCAAGTCTCAGACCATGGCTGGTAGGAGAGGTGTATGAAAGCACCCAGTTTCTCACACTTCCTGTGTGCTCTGAGTGGGAAAAATTTAAACGTCTTTGTATCTATACTCTTTCTCGGCCTGCACAGTAATCCTGGTGAGGTTTCAGACAGAGGAGAATAGTGACCTTTCCTTGCCAAAGGCCCCCAAAGGACAGGTTTGCGAACCTAAATTGGGAGAATCCAGGTTGGATAAGTGCAGTGATTTTAGAGATGCCAACTCTTTGGCCTTCAGACTTGGTGTATGAGGGCACGTGTGCGTCTCTGTGTGAGTTCCGTTGCTTTATTAGCGCTTACGAGTGTAGAGCTTGACAAGATTCATAAGTAAATATATTTTAGTTGTTTGATTATTTTATTACTGATCGTTGGTAGCGCACTCGCCCTTGACCGCCTTTGGCAGTTGGAGAACAGTAGTCTAGAGCAGCGGTAGCCAAGTGGTGGTCCGCGGACACTGGTGGTCCGGTCCGTGAGGTCCAAAAGGTTGGCGACCACTGGTCTAGAGAGTACATAAGAGAACTTGTTTCAACCCAAACAAAACACCTACTAGCTCCCCAGTTGACATGCTTCAGACTTGGGGCCCTACCCCCAATCCCGTGGAAATCACATCCCTGGGTGCCCGAGGGCAGAGACAGAACAAGGCTGTGGCAAATAGTGGGGGAAGGATAGTCACTAATGAACTGGTTTTCCCTCGCATTCCCCTCCTCCAACCTCACCAGGCCAGGTTCCTCCCAGGGGTCAAGTTGGTTTTAGGCAACTCTTGGGGCTACTTTGGTTTTATTTAGGTATTAATGTAAGGAAATTATTGATTCTTCGCACGTTGATTAACCCCCCTCCGCCCCCACACACACAGCTGTCCAGCTGCCACACTCCTGTGCCTTCCCCACTGTCCCACCTGCGTTCCCTTGCCCCGTATTCACAGACCTCAGTGGAGGGAGGGGTGTTCAGAGACGGCCGGGGTGCGCTTCTGAAAGCGCTATGGTGCTGTAACGTCTTCACGGAGCTCACGTGCCTGAATATTGTACCAGTGACATGCTCATCATGATTTCCATCTTTATCGCTGTTAGAACACAGCCGTAGAAGAATAGCAAGGCCGTTTCAGGAGAAGGCGATTTCTGTATCTGATGTGCAGAGGACCCGTTGGGAGTGAGCTGGAAACCCTCAGCGGCTGGTTATCAGGGGCTCTGTACCCAGCGAGCTGCGGCCTGTCCTCCTGCTTGCAGGCCTCCCCCCATTCCCCCCTTTTGCAGGACCACACGGAAACCATTTGTGATGATGAGATTGAGGACTAATCTAAATTGTTTTTTTAAAAATTGTTATTGATTTTTTTAAAAAAATTTTTTTAGAGAGAGAGAGAGGAAGGGAGAGGGAGAGAAACATTGATGTGAGAGTGAAATATCAATTGGCTGCCTCCTGCATGCCCCCTACCAGGGATCAAGCCCACAACCCGGGCATGGGACAATGCTCAACCACTGACCCACACCGGCCAGGGCTAAATTGCCTCTTAAATACTCTGAAAGGAGTGTTTAAGGGCCTCCAAGAGAGTCAGTGTGGGGCCAGGAGGGGAGGGCTTAGTCGCCATGGTGCCACGGCTGCAGGCAGCTGCTGGAGGTTTTCCTGTGCTCTCACGTGTCCTCGGGTTCAGGTCAGCTAGTCTTTTTGAGTAGACTGTTCATTTGAACTTTCCTGAGCATTAGTCACAGGATTAGTTCATCCTCGGACTCCACCCCCCTTTCCTCTCACCCTTCTCTCTCTCTCTGTTTGCCTGGAACATGATGAAGCCTGTGGTGAGTTCAGGATTTTTTTCTTCCCTCATCTCCCTCCCCCAACAAATTCGGCCCCGCCCTCTGCTCCCATGGGCTCGGTCCATAGCTTGGCCAGCACCTGCAGAACTGAAGAGGAATCCTTCCCACTTACAATGCCATGTGGGCATGTCGCTTCCCCCACTCGGATCAGGGATGGTTTCAGGGTTGTCTTTGTAGCAGAAGCCACAGCGGCGGGGTCCAGGCGGTGCTCAAACCCCATTTGTAGAAAGGTCTCCTTTGCTGCTGGAACACTTGTGCTGACTTTGGGGGTGCTATAAAGGCAATTTCTCCCTGCGAGGGGGCTCCCGTTGGTTACAGCCAGAGGCTGGGGGAGTGTGTGACGGTTGGTCCCATGGCCAGTGGTCCCTCCTTACAGAGCAAGCAAGTTGACAACCCAGTGTGCATGTTGTACTGGGAGAGAGGGTCTTTGTGATTTTTTTTTTTTTTAAGTAAATGGCCATAACTCCGGCTCCGTATGCTCACACCCTGTTAACTGTAACTTTTGCCTGGCCAACCACTTTGAGTTGTGGAAATAAGGTGATCACATTATATGTGCCACTTAGATAAGATCCTATTGGGACATTTAAAAATAGATGAGTAACTACGGACAACCAGCAGATAAAGTGGCAGTCGGTGGGCCAGTGGTAATCCAACCAAGGCCGCCTCTGCCTTCAGACCACATGCGCTTATTACCCTCCATAAAACGTTATTGCGCTAATTATCACTGAGGCATCTGAACCTAAAGGAAGCAGAGGGGCTGGGAGAGGGCAGGTTCAGTCCAGAGCCTGAGCTGCCTGCCCCCTTCCCCTCTTCGCTTCCTTTACTGTGTTTATAAAAGTCCTTTCCTGGGTCTTGAACTTCTAAAATAACTGAGTTTTTGTTTCTGACAATGTAATGAATGTTGAATTTTATCTCCTCTCATGTCTAGGAGCTTTAAGTCAGTTTGCTTTTTGAAGAAAAAAAGAAAAAGCACGTAAGAGGCGATTTAATAATGTCTTTAATTCTACCGTGTGTCCTTGAAATTTGCTTAAACCAATTTTAACTTTAAGACTGTTATTAAAACATTTCAAAAAAGGATTATATCCACATTTCAGACAACTTTATCACATCATTGTACATTCCTCTTTCATGGATGATAAATAAAACCTTCAATTTGCATATCTTTGTTTCTGTAATAAAGTTATTGGCAGTTTAAATGGTCACGGAGGATTTATTTTTCTATCCATATACCCTGTGGGAGTGTGTGTGTGGGGTGCGTGCCATGCCATAGCTTGAATTCATCTGAGAAATGCAAGTCTCAGACCATGGCTGGTAGGAGAGGTGTATGAAAGCACCCAGTTTCTCACACTTCCTGTGTGCTCTGAGTGGGAAAAATTTAAACGTCTTTGTATCTATACTCTTTCTCGGCCTGCACAGTAATCCTGGTGAGGTTTCAGACAGAGGAGAATAGTGACCTTTCCTTGCCAAAGGCCCCCAAAGGACAGGTTTGCGAACCTAAATTGGGAGAATCCAGGTTGGATAAGTGCAGTGATTTTAGAGATGCCAACTCTTTGGCCTTCAGACTTGGTGTATGAGGGCACGTGTGCGTCTCTGTGTGAGTTCCGTTGCTTTATTAGCGCTTACGAGTGTAGAGCTTGACAAGATTCATAAGTAAATATATTTTAGTTGTTTGATTATTTTATTACTGATCGTTGGTAGCGCACTCGCCCTTGACCGCCTTTGGCAGTTGGAGAACAGTAGTCTAGAGCAGCGGTAGCCAAGTGGTGGTCCGCGGACACTGGTGGTCCGGTCCGTGAGGTCCAAAAGGTTGGCGACCACTGGTCTAGAGAGTACATAAGAGAACTCGTTTCAACCCAAACAAACACCTACTAGCTCCCCAGTTGACATGCTTCAGACTTGGGGCCCTACCCCCAATCCCGTGGAAATCACATCCCTGGGTGCCCGAGGGCAGAGACAGAACAAGGCTGTGGCAAATAGTGGGGGAAGGATAGTCACTAATGAACTGGTTTTCCCTCGCATTCCCCTCCTCCAACCTCACCAGGCCAGGTTCCTCCCAGGGGTCAAGTTGGTTTTAGGCAACTCTTGGGGCTACTTTGGTTTTATTTAGGTATTAATGTAAGGAAATTATTGATTCTTCGCACGTTGATTAACCCCCCTCCGCCCCCACACACACAGCTGTCCAGCTGCCACACTCCTGTGCCTTCCCCACTGTCCCACCTGCGTTCCCTTGCCCCGTATTCACAGACCTCAGTGGAGGGAGGGGTGTTCAGAGACGGCCGGGGTGCGCTTCTGAAAGCGCTATGGTGCTGTAACGTCTTCACGGAGCTCACGTGCCTGAATATTGTACCAGTGACATGCTCATCATGATTTCCATCTTTATCGCTGTTAGAACACAGCCGTAGAAGAATAGCAAGGCCGTTTCAGGAGAAGGCGATTTCTGTATCTGATGTGCAGAGGACCCGTTGGGAGTGAGCTGGAAACCCTCAGCGGCTGGTTATCAGGGGCTCTGTACCCAGCGAGCTGCGGCCTGTCCTCCTGCTTGCAGGCCTCCCCCCATTCCCCCCCATCTCCCCCCATCCCCCCCCACACACACACATAGCTGGTGGTAGACTGAGGACACTGCGCCAGGGTCCGAGAGACATTCCTGCCTGGACCAGGGGTAGGATTTCTCTTTTCCATCCCTCTTGCTACTTTTGGGTGAAGGGGGGAGGGTGTCTATAAGAGCAGAGTGGGACATTTATTTAAAACACTGCAAATGGTTGTTAGGAACTTCCAACCGTATGGAGTGACTTCTTTTGAAATCTTTCCTTTTGGAGTAACTGTCTATTTTGTTCTGGAAAAAGAACATTGATGTATCTAGAAAAAAATTCTTTGTGATCAGTTTATTTTTTTCTTCTCTTTCACGTACTTGGCTATTCTTCAGCTCATTTTCTTAATATTTCTAAAATTTAAAAATTCCTCCTGATATCTTTATAGACTATAAATTACAGGATGTTCGGACAAAAAGGGCCTTTAGGAATCACTCACCTGCCAAGTGTTTTGTAGTTATATGATGCCATGGTCATCCATTAGAATAAATTATTGTTCTATGTTGGTTCTTCCCCCCCTCACATCCCCCCCTCCTCAGTGTCACCCAACTTCTCATGTGACTTCTTTTGACAGAGAGGAGAATTAAATTGTTGACCTGCCTTTCAGATGCTGGGTATGGTGCTAGATTAGATGCATTCTGTTCATGATCACACTTAAGCCCAACATGACGTGGACAAGGTAGTGTGACCTCTAGCATACAGGCGAAGGAACTGCCGGGCAGCTGTGTTGACAAGGGCCATTCAGGTTGGCCCCTTTGTTGCTTGGGAGCCACGTGTGGGGATGCAAACTGGAATTCGGGGACGCATTCTGGAATTCTTGGGAAAGCCCTGGCACTGCTTCTGGCCCCTGTCGTGGGCACCTTTGCCTCTTACCATCTAGAGAGGCCCGGGGAACAGGAGCCTAAAGGAACGAGACTCTCTAGATGGGGTTTGGTAGGAAGGTAAGAGGAGGTGCAGTGGGGACATCTCTAGCAGGCTGTGTATTCCAGCGGGGCATGCCCAGGTGGGAGCTGGCGGATGCTCTGAACCAGGGGTGTGGGCATTGCGTGCGCCCGCAGGAGGTGCGTGTGGGAGCACATGCGTGCATAGCCTTAACACCTTGCTGTCCCGCAGTGTATTCCAGCGGGGCATGCCCAGGTGGGAGCTGGCGGGTGCCCTGAACGGGAGTGTGGGCATTGCGTGCGCCCACAGGAGGTGCGTGTGGGAGCGCATGCGTGCATAGCCTTAACACCTTGCTGTCTGTCCCGCAGGCTCGTCTCTCCCCACCTCTGTTTCCCTGTGGCCTTTTAGCCAGCTCGTGCAGTCACTGCAGTTGTTTATTGCTTGTCTTCCTCTGGAGGTTCTGCCCCCTCCCATCCTTTGTGTCCTGATGGCCTGCCCAGCGCCCCATACTCCCTTAGCTCCCTACAAGTGTTACTACAAGCGTTGTTAAATGACTGGCTTCAGAGTGGGGCCCAAGGAAGTATGAATGGGTTTTTGACCCGTTGAAGTCTGGATTCTTGCCTTGTCTGGGGGCTGACTCTGAGTTTTGTGGGAATGGCAGAACCTGGGGCCCTGAGCTCTCAGCCCTGGACCACCCCTCCTCCATTCCCCCATTCCTCCTTCTCTTCCTCTCTTTCTCCTGTTTGCCACCTTGGGCCTGAGGAGCCAGTTCCCAGCAGAGGAGGAGCCAGCTGCAGGGGGTGGGGCAGTTTTGGGAGCAGAAACTAGGCAGGACCGGGTGTGGGGGTGAAGCAGGGCGCCTCTCGGGGACTAGCTAGGTATCCACAGCGGAACAAACCTCGGCTGTTTCCAGGAGACCTAGCCTGCCTTCCAGATCCTGGGAAACCTGTGTCTTGGCTAGAAAGGCAACGGCAGAATCAGCAGCTCGGGGCCTCCTGCCTACACAGCTGCGAGTGTCCTGGTGCTGAGTGACTGGACGTTATTCCGGTTTCCCCGTGAGCCCACGGATCCCAGAGGGAACAGAAGAGTGGCCTCAGAGGGCAGCCCTCCCCGCTCCAGGACCCTTTCTTCTCTGAGGCTGCTCCTTCTGCCTGACCCAGCTCTGTCATCCAACTCTGCCCGCCCCAGCGTATGCTCTAAATTTGCTCTTCTCCCGCCCTGCCCCAGGGCAGTGTGGAGGCCGAGCCTCTCCACTTAGGGAGGGGGTGGCAGGGACCACAGGGCCCTGGGCACCCAGGAGGCCTTGATGCCAGAAGTGACTCCAGGCATGGCTTCCTCAAAGTCTCATCCCTCCTGGCTTCTCTCAAGGGACCAGGTGTGGCTTTGTTTTATTTTCATCCTTCCATTTTCACCTCCATCTTAGTGTATCCCATAACAGAATGCTTCCTTTGGACCAAGGAAAGTAGCGTCAGACAGTGAAAAACAAAAGTTGTGCGTGGTTCTTTTTTTTCCCCCCCCGATGAAATCTGCATCTCATTGCACAGTTTGACAAGTACTGCTGCTACAGGGCAGGGTGGCCTGGCTGGAGCTCAGTGTCAAGGAAAGCTGGCTGTTCCATATTTTTATCCTCACCATAAAGAGAGCAGTATTTGTTGAGCTTCTGACGTGTGTGTGCCGAAGACAGTATCATCCGATTTAATCCTCACAACAGTCCTACGAGGCAGGTATCACTATATCCCTGCCCTTTCACAGATGAGGAAATGGGCTCAGAGCAGGTAAGTAACTCGCCCAAGGTCGCACAGCTGGGAAATTGAAACAAGGCTTGGTCCCAGGTCTCCCTGACTCCAGTGTCCATGCCAACCAAGTAAGGGCTATCCCTGGAAAGCTCAGTAATTTACTTCACTGCCCTTACAGATGCGTGGAACTGGCCAAGAACAGGAAAACGGCAGTGTGAGGCAGCTCGGAGGGCGCTGGAGAAATGCAGGCTCATGAATACCAATTAACCTATTGGAACATGCTCAGCGCATAGAGTTAAGAGCCTATGGGGTGATTTAGTCTAATCACCTAATTTATAGATGAGGAAACCAACCCAGAGAGGTCGATGAACTGCACAGACACCGTGATTTCAGGAGGCAGTGACATGAGGTGTAGCTCAACTCATCATCCACTCTTATTACCGGTGGGCTCCCTCATTCCATTCTGTGTCTATACCTCCTGTGTACCCCCAACCCCCCAGCGGTCCCCCTTTCCTGCCTTCGAGCTCTTGACTTAGATCCTCATTGGCACCCTCTTGCGAATCCCACAGGACCCAGCCCAGCTCTCCCAGCCCCTGCAGACCCCTTACCTGGTTTTAGGGCCCCAGCACTGCAGGAGCTCTGAGTCTGAACTCTGGGTTCGCGTGTAGAAGCTGAGGACAGGGGCAGTGAAGGCTGGATTGTGGTTTTGAAAATACAGTGTCTGGAAGCATAGCCTTGTCTATTCGTTTACGTTTGTGGCTGCTTTTGTGCTCCAGGGCAGAGCTGAGTAGTTGCGACAGAGACCATATGGACCACAAAATCTAAAGTATTTACTCTGACCCTTTAAGAAAAATTTCACCAACTCCCACTGTAGAGCAACCAGCTGATGTTGAACCTCTAAAGCGAGACCGCCTCAGACCTCCCTCTGTAGGTTCAGGAGCTTTTCCTGTAAAGGTTGGGATCGCCAAGGGCACAGCAGAGGGGGAAGAGGTGGCGGACATCCAGCAAGTTCTTTCGATTTCCTGGATCATTCTTTTTTGTTGTTGTTAATCCTCCCTTGATATTTCTCCATTGATTTTTTTTTTTAAGAGAGAGTGGAAGGGAGAGGGAGAGACAGAGAGAAACATCGATGTGAGAGAGACATATCGATTGGTTGCCTCCACCACATGCCCCGATGGGGCAGGGGGATCTAACCTGCAATGGAGGTACGTGCCCTTGACCAGAATTGAACTTGAGACCCTTCAGTCTATGGGCTGACACTCTATCCACTGAGCCAAACCGGCCAGGGCCATCAGTCATTCTTAATACATCAGCGTCTCAAAGCTTGTATGTTCCAATGAGCCCTGAATTTTCCCCTTTCCCAATCTTTGATCCACTGCGTTGCTCAAACCAAAGACTTACTTTTTCTTTTTCTTTTCCTGCCACTTTTTCTTTAACTTCTAATCCATCACCAGCTCCCGTTGGTTCTCCAGAGCCCACCCTGAAGCTGTCCTCTCTTCTCCATCTCCACTGCTCTGACCCGGCCACCATGGCTGGATGGAGGCCTCGGCTCCTAGCAGCTCCTGTCTTTCAACTCGTCACCCTCTTTATTTTCTTCACAGAAGCCATTACGGTCTGTCATGGTCTTGCATAGTTTTTTCTCTTTACTCTCCTCTCCCCCCTCTAGAATCCAGGCTTCAGGAGAGTGGACCCTGTTTGCCCTGTTCTGCATTCACTAATGTGTCCCCACGTTGCCTGGCACACCCTGGGTACCTTATGGATGAGGGGATGGATGAGGTGGTTGGTGTGGGAAACACCCTCAGAAATGACATATCAGAAACATCAAAAGGATGGTTTCAAATTTGCCAAGAACATGTATCCAGCTCCCTGCTCCATTTTGATGTAGGTCCTGTCCCCTCCCCCCCTTCCCCAAGTACAGCCCCGCCCTGCATGGGGTGTCACGTTGAGAGAGCCCTTCATTATTGCTGGACGTGGACCTTATCCCCCCACAAGTGACAAGAAGAAAAAACATGGGAACCATTGTCCTCGGCCAGTGTTTACCTCACTTTTGGAACCCAGATTCCTAGAAGTGTATGTTACCTTGTGATCTATGTGCACCTGTGTACATGTGTACACACTTACACGTTTCACAAAATACTACTTGCTCCAGGCATTTTCTAGTCTAGTCTATTTGGTTCTGTTCTGTTCCATTAAAACAGTGCTGGCTGTTAACCCATTACATGGATTTCATGACCCGTTCATGTGTCATAGTCCTCAGTCTGTGAACAGTGTTTAAGTTACGGTCAGAACTCACCACCTGGGGCAGACCCCGAACGAAGACGATGCCAGGCAAACCGCAAGGTGCTGCCGTGCAGGTCCATGAGCTGCCAGAGACGGCCCTGGGTCTAGCGCTCTCAGGAAAAATGAAAGTCACTATAGAGGTTAGATTGAGGGTTTGATTTAGTTGTTGTTCTTATCTCTCTCTTTTTAAAACCATTTCTCACTAATCAGTTCCACAATATAGGCTTCTCTTGTATGTGTGTGTGTGTGTTTTCCCTCTTATGTACTGATGTTTTTATTGCTAACAGGAAGTTGTCTGCTGTTCCCCAGGTGTTTTTTAATTCAAAAACAAAAAAGGTTGGTTCCTTCATATCTTTTTACTCATTTCCCCCCTTTACTTTTTACATTAGTTTTTTTCAAACTATGTGTGTGTAAAATATATATTGATGTTTATACGTTTATATATTATATAATATATATTTATATAATTATATTTATATATGTATATAATGTGAAAGTGTATCTATGAATGAAGATCTTTCTTCCCTTATAATTTTGAATTCCTTAACATTCAATGAAACATAACCCACACAGTTATGGTAAAAAAAAAAAACACCACAACCACCCATATTATTTAGATAAGATGCAGATACCTCTGAAAGCTCTTACTCTCAAACATACTGCACAACTGTAATAAAATTATAGCCTTCTCCCCTCCATTAAATGTAATTTTTCCTGACCTAAGAAATGAGCATTCTCTCCTGCATGTTTCCATCTGAAATGTTTCCAAGTCAACCTTCCTACAATTTTGAACCCTAACATGAAACCAAGGAGAAGGCTTGTAAATAAGACCCAGTCATTCCCGCTCTCTGCTGTTCGCTGTCTGCTGTCAGGTCATTGGCAGGATTAACGAGACTGACAGTGTTGCCGTGGGTGTGTCCTGAAGAGGTGCTGCTTTTGTTTATTTTTGGCTCTTTGGAAATTCTGAGATCCTGAAATTAGTGACTGGTCTGTAAACACCTATCAGGTTTTCTGGCCCCTCTCACTATAAAATGCAGGACTTGACCAAGGTAGACACCATTATGATCCAAAGCCCAGGCAGATGGCTGCAGTGAATGAATGAACTGTGACTATGCGCTGACCAAGTCTGCAATTAAACCTCAGCTTGATGATCACTGTACAAAGATTGGGCCAAAGAAAACTTCCAGCAGCTAGGTTACTGTGAGCCAGAATTGGCTTCCTGAGCAAAGGAGAGGTGCAGTAGAGGAAACATGGAGTGAGGGGTGCATAGAAGGCTGATGGAATAATTGGCGGGGGGGGGGGGATCTGAGAGAGTAGGAAAGCTCCTCCAAGTGAATTTGTTAAACTGCACCCATGAGTAGACTCTTACCTTCTCCTGCCACCAGCTTGCTGATGGATGGGTTTGGGGGAATCGGATGTGATTTACTGAAAGGCATTGCACAGCCAGCTCTGCTCTCTTCCTTCTGTCAGAAAGATGTTCATGACGTTGTCACCATTTATTGGGACCTGCAGGTGCTGCCCCTGTTCTAGGTGTTTCACAAGCCATTGCTGGCCTCCATCAGTCTCTCGGGCCTTTATTTTGCCAACGAGGAAGCCAAGACTTTCTGTGGGACCATGGCTTGCTCAGGGCCGCACAGGAAATGTCAGGCTCCAGAATTTCTGTTTTTATTGTAACTCCGCCCACTTCTTGCACCTAGGTCAGTTACCTTGTGAAATGTTACCCCCACCCCAGCCCACCCCCATCCTGTGGTCTTCCCATTTGGTTTGTAAATAGTGTGGTAGTATAATCAACAAGCGACTTAGGTCAGGATTAGGAGAAACCACATTCTTGGCCTATTGTTATTTCCCTGGGAGGGTCCATTGTCCTTCCTTGCTTGGTCATGTTTTTCCCCTGTGAGATTAACGACCTAACCCTGAAAGCCGCCTTGATGAAAACAAAAGCCACTGGGTTCCCAGGGCTCAGATCACCTCTCCGCAGAAATGGTTGGGCTGCATGTGAGCCTGGGCCCTCCAGGTAGCTGGTTTGGGGCCTTGTGTTCAAGTGGATCAGAAAGGCAGGTCCCACTGGGCCCCCCATGGGTCTTGGATGCGGTCAGGGCAGGACCCCACTGCTCAGGAGTTGCTGGCTCTTGGGGGCTTTTGTGCTTTGCTTGATATTATCCACATTCGGTAATTATGGTCTACCCTGCACCCCCCCCCCCCTTCCTCCACATCCCATAGCTTTTCGCTTTCTTCTAAAAAGCGAGTCAAGTGCGTCTTTTCCAAAGAAAAGAACAGAGGGTCCACAGTAGATCATTTAGTGGCCTAACTGCTTTAACCATAAAGTCTCCTCAGTTCCCTGCACTTAAGCATGTCAGACCCGTGGCCGGCGGGCCACATACCTCGTTTGTGGCCCACCAGCTGTGAGTTTAACATGCATTCTCTGGGCTTGGAAATGGACACATGAAAGAAAAGGCCACAAAGGGATGCTGGATTTTCCCAAGTTGAAATCTTTGGCATCTTTACACAGCGGGGTGATTAAACTGGGAACTTGGGTCTGATGACCCATGTTTGGGGTCAGGGCTGCGCCTGGGAGCGGGTGACTGGGGTGACGGGCTCCCGCTTCTGACCTTGGCCTTGAGCAGTTCCCTGCCCTCAGCCCACCAGCAAGAGTTAATTGCGGTTCCCCTGCTTGCTGATGGTGCTGCTAGTAAAGAATTCTAATGCATTCTGTGAATAAGTTTGTAAGTAAATGACTTGGTGAACTGACTGAAATACACATATTTTTAAGCTTCTTTAAAGATTTTCAGACCCACTTATTTTCCTCAGAGATTTTCTTGGGCTCCCCCACCCACTCCCTAGTAATAGTTAAGCAATTTTCTTGTTTGCTCTCTAAATCTTCCTGGAGTACAATAGTTCTGAAAATAAGAGAGTCCGTTGGCTGGAAACATGGGGTGGGCATGGGTTTATGTAATTTGACTTCTTTTCTCTCCAAATCAGTAAATATTTACAAATGACCTTATCAAACAGCCCGGGTACATTCGGTCACTTGAAAGCAGTCGGAGCAGGGACTGCCCATCGGCCAGCTGCCAGTCCCATGGGCTTCGCGGGAGAGACTTTTTTTTTTTTAAATAAAACGCACCGTCCACAGACCAAAAGCCTCCCACAGAAAGTGGGCCTCAGCAAGTCTTTCTCATTCCATGTAACCAGTTTTATAAAATTTGCATTTTAAAGTTGGACTTCTAAAGACAACCCCGTTAGGCCTGGAGCATAGCGCTGGGAACAGAGGAATCGGAAGATAAATGCAGGCTGGCTTAGGTTTACCACAGCCCCAGTTCTTCTGTTTCTCGGGGGAGAATTACAGAATTCCACTTCAAGCTTAAATGTCATACTTTTGCGAGTTAGTAGGAAAAAAGGAGCAGATTACTTTTCTGGCTTGCAAAGCAGTACCATGTAACAGGGTTTAAAAACAACAACAATTCTTGTTTTTTTAAAGTGGAGATGGAGAGGCGTCCTTAGCCCATGTTTTCTTTCACTGTTTCAAATCTGGCATTTAAAATTCATTTTTAGAAGAGAATACGTGTTCTTCAAAGTTGACACTGAAAAATAGTAAAGGAATCTAAGTGTTTTTGGCCGTTAAGATAGGAACACGACAATATTATTGTCTCAGCCTCACCTGGTAATATGTTCATTTTGTCTGTCAGACTTCACACGAGTTACACTGAAGCGCAGGTTCTGGTTTCTGTTGTCCGAGTATAATTATAATATTATGGTATTTACGGCTGGCACACAGTTGACAAATAAGTGAGAGAGGCTTTCAAAAAATAAGTGAATAGTAGCTATAAATCTACTTCATGCAAAATAATATTTTCTGTACTACTCACTTTTGTATTTTAATTTTCTTAAGTAACTATGATAATCGCTACACATCTATTTCATGCAAAATAATACTTTCTGTACTAATCACTGTTGTATTTTCATTTTCTTTGCAGAGTATTGGGAAAGGGTCATTGTGGTGCATAGACCCGGAGTATAGACAAAATCTAATTCAGGCTTTGAAAAAGACACCTTATCACCCACACCCTCATGTGTTCAATACACCTCCCGCCTCTCCTCAGGCATATCAAAGGTAAGCAATTCAGATTTACTTTTTTTTTTTTTTTTTTTGTCTACTGAAGTTGCCTTATATTGGCAGAGACCGGCGCTGAAACTAATTTAATAGACTGCATGCTTTTAAAAATAGGCAAATGAGAAAGAGAGAAAGTCTTATCGGAGGTACCTCTGCTGTTGTGTTTCTTGCAAATCTTACCGCTTTTGCTGCTTTGGAGGAATGGGTTTTCCGAAGGCTTCAGGGCGGGTGAGAGACTGCCTTCCAGGGTAGAAACATGTACCAGGAAAAGTTGACAGCTCTGACTTATCAGCGTGCCACAGTTTGTTGGAATACAAGTACAGAATGAGCCGCGTAAGGGAGTCTGTCTTCCTGTCCTCTGACCGGAGTGCCTACAGTGTCCACTGCAGGACTCACCTCACTATTGTCGTTCTGGTCGCCATGTGGACGGGCTCCCGAGTGACCACTTTGTTGTGGTTACTTGCTGTTTGCCTCTTCAGAGCCAAGCACAGAGAACCATGGAGATGTCTGTTCCCCTTCACATGCCCATTTGTATTGCAGCAAGGAGGTCCCGGTGCCATTTTTACAAAGATATAAGTGGAGGGGAGGATGTGTAGCTTGTTACTTTTCAAAGAAGTGTGATTAGTGTTAGATTGTGTGTTTTTTTAAAGCCACATAGAACAGAACCAACTTTTAAAATTGATTTAATCTTACATAGTGCTTGGCTTTGAAATAAAGCCCTCAATCCTACAGAAAGAATAATTTATTTATTTTTGTCCTCATCCGAGGACATTTTTCCATTGACTTAGAGAGAATGGAAGAGAGAGGGAAAGACAGAGAGAAACATTGATGTGAGAGAAACACACTGATTGGTTGCCTTCCGCATGAGCCTCAACCAGGGCCCGGGCCGGGGAGGAGCCTGCAACTGAGGTATGTGCCCTTGACCGGAATCGAACCTGGGACCCTTCAGTCCACAGGCTGATGCTCTATCCACTGAGCCAAACCAGCTAGGGTAAAAGAATAATTTTTAATGTCTAGTAATGTTTCTGTTGTGACCACCCAGCGAAGAGAAATTATCCTTGGACTGCAGGTTTATGTCAATGAGAAATGGCGTGACTTCATAGATTTCAGCAGTTTTGTGGTCCACGGCTCTGCAGATCCTTTCTCTAGCCTTGTGCTCTGCAGAAAGGAGCAGAGGGATGCTCGGAAACGGCGTTAATGAAGTTCCTGCGCATCTCAGTTGAGAGCATTCCATCACAGGGGTAGACAATCAGTCTTCAGCAAGAGACGGGGAGGAACAGCTGGGCTCTCTGAGAAGACTGCTGTATGTCTGCCTTTGCTAGGCGATTAGCGTGATGGTATCCATAGCAACCAGAGCGTCTCCATAGTAACGCGTAGCCGAGACAGGTGCAGTTGCATCACAAGGCTGTTTGTTGCCTGGCAAAAGGACAGGCCATTAGTACTTAGATATACGCTGTTGCCTTAGAAACAAATAACCTAACATAGCAACTACAGTAGGTTTGAAAGATTTGGGAGGGGAAGAAATGGTTGTAGCAGCTTTTGTCTATGTTCATAAAAATCAGTGGAAGCATACTTGATTGGAAATGACAACTTGAGGTCACAGAGCTGTCGGAGATAGAATGGGATTTTCCAGAGCAACCCAGCCAACGTTGTAGAAACGTCCAGAAGGACAGAGCCATATGCCTGGTTCTCTTCTGGTGGCTGTAGCCACTCCTGAAATCTGGAAGGGAACTAGGATCAGAGTGGAGAATTGCCGACATACAGGGTTGGTGGGGGAGGAGATGACACCAGTTATTGGAATATTTCCCAGATTCTCTTGTTCCTTTGTCATTCTACTCTCCCTACCCTCCAGACCTCACAGAACACTCCTTCCTCTATTCCCCACCTTGGACCTCGGAAGTATTTCATATCCTTCGGGTGCTCGGGGAAGTTAAGAACATTAAGTGTTATTCACTGGGTCATATCGTTGGTTCATTTAGACCAGTGTTTTGTTGCCAAGCGTGACCCAAGGGAAACGCGGTAATTATTTAATAATTTGAAGGATTATAGCAGAGCTCTGGGGGGTTGCAGGAGGGATGCACACTCAGGCGAGGCTTCCCTAGCTGGCCCGAGCCTAATGACTTCATTAGATTTTTAACGTAGGCATAAAAATGCAGACGAACCAGAGCTTTGTTAATGAAAATGATTTCCAAACAATTACTCCAGATCCTGTACTGTCACTGCCAGCGCCTTGTCCCCCAGTTGACTGAAGAAAGAAAAAAGTTCCCATATTTACCCACCCCTGTGCTTGGATTTCACCTCCATGAAGGTCACTGGATGTGGTGTGAGGTGACAGATCAGATTCTAGCCGGCCTCTTCCATGTCTTAACTCTGTAAGAGCAAGTCACTTCTCTTTCCTGAGGACTGAAAGCCGTTCTTGGGAGAGCTTAGGGTACTAAATACTGGATGACTGTACGATATTTGTATGACTTCTAATGAGGTGGTATTCAGCTCCGTTCTAAGCCTCTGGCCACTTGTTGACGTGACTTAGGGAAGATGGAAATGGGGCAAAGTGAGTCATTAAACAGCGACCAGAAATGCCAACCTGACATGACATGGCTGGGTCTCCCGTGTCAGCTCCGTGCAGGCTTGCTGTGCGGGGCACCTGGGAAATGCTCAGCTTTCACGGAGCTGGTACTTAGCATGTTGAAGATGGTGATTACGCTAGATGGGTGGTTATTGCTTGTACTCGCAGGTGTGCTTGGCAGGGAGCGCTCTGAGCCGAGCTGCAGGTGGCCGAACATTCTGCAGGGGAAAGGAGGGATCTGAAAACGCTGCCCCCACACTCTGTTCATGTCCGAAGTGCATGCTCTCATTGCCAGTGTACTCTTAGATGGTTGTTCGGACGTTCCTGCTGCTTTTGATACCACATTTATGCATTGTTTTTCATGGGAATGCAGAGTTCAACGACATTAGCTCCTTATTAGGTTGCAAAGGCTGCCATGGCAAAGCAACAGCTGAGTAACAACAGGCATTCATTTTCTTTCCCTTCTGGAGGCTAGAAGGTCAAGATCAAGGTGTCAGCAAGGTTGACTCCTTCTGAGGGCACATCTGCTGTTTTGCTGGCATTTTATGACATTCGTTGGCCCGAAGAAGCATCGCCCGGATATTCACATGGTGCTCTGCTGGTGTGCTGTCGGTGCCCCAATTCCCACCTTTTGTAAGGACACTGTTCATGTTGAACGAGGGGCCCACCCCTACCCCAGTATGACCTCATTTTAGTAATTACATCTCCAGTGACTCTCTTTCAAATCAGGTCATATTCTCAGGTGCTGGTAGCCAGAACTTGAACATGAATTGGGGGAGATGGGACACAATTCAACCCATAAAAGCCCTTTTTTAAAGTAAGGCATTTTTTGCTGATAAAAAACATCGAGGAGAAGAAAGTAATGAAATGTTCAAAAACAAAAGGATGGGGCATGTCAGAGGGATACCAGAGCCAACCTGAAATTGCTCCCAATGGCCAAAACTGGGACAAGAAAACAAATAACATAGCATTGGGTTGTAACCCAAAATCCTCCTATATAATAAAAGGCTAATATGCAAAGTGTCCACTCGGGAGTTTGACCGGGAGACTGGGAGTTCGATCGCTGTCTATGACGTGCGCTGATCACAGGAGGCAGCACAGATAGGCCCCAATCGGCCCTGATCGCCAGCCAGGCCTTAGGGACCCTACCCATGCATGAATTTCGTGCACCGGGCCTCTAGTCTATATATATAATAGACTAAGTGACCAGTTGTATGTCCGACGTGCACTGGCAATTTAAAAATATTTCTTCTAATTAATTTCCTTTCAATGTGCATGAATCCATGCACCGGGCCACTAGTATGAAATAAATATCTCTGCGTCCACACTACTATAAACAAATGACTGAATGATTGGCTGTAGAGACAAATTTCCCCTACAGAAAAATTCAGATGAGTTAGGTAGGCACTCCTCCATTCCAGGAGTTAGAGCTTAACCTTTACAGTATTAGATCAACACCCTGTAAATAGCAGATATCCCATACCAATCTTCATGACAACAGATTGCTTTAAAAAGGCACGTACGTATGTGCATCGTATGTGATACCTTCACTGGTATAGGCACCGATCCAAAATCAGTTTATTGAAAAAGCACTTTAATCATCTCTCGGCACAGGTGGTAACAGGTTTTACAAATTAATCAAACAGCATGGTTTGTAGTTTCCTGGATGGTCAGTTTTCAGAGAAGGGAAATTTAATGAAATCCATCTAATTTGGGAGACAGCTCAGCATCTCAGAAGCCTCTGGTCTGTGGGTCTGTGTGATGGGTCGGCCACGATTGGGCTCTAGATGAACATAAGCCCTGATTGAGGAGACCCCCCCCACCACCACCCCATTGAACCTTCCATTTGTTGTTTCAATATCTTCCCCCTAATAATGACAGACGATTTTATAGTTTGTGTAAAATATAGTGGCCTAACATGTACGAAGTTAGAGAAATCCATACGACTGTTATTTGATCATCTAGATCTAAAAATTTATTACTTGGATGACTTCAAGGTTTGACGAATCAAAACATTTCAAGAAAGTTTCTGTTGCTCTCACTTTTATTTATTTATTTTTTGGCAAAGAAATTTTGGACATTTAAACTTATCATTTAGCTCTTTATGCCTCTCTTTACTTCTTCTGAGCCGCAAAATTTAATGAGCCGCAAAAATAAAGAAAGAAAGAAGTAAGTAAGTAAATACCACCTCTCCAAAGATTTAGCCTTTCAGATATTGAGGGCCTTTGTGAAAAGGGCTGATTTTAGTGCTGATTCAGCAAAAGATTCTAGTTCATCCTGCTTGCCTTTCTGTTCATGTGCTGTGAGTTTATTCTTTAAAACTTTCAATGCCTGTGTAGCAGAGTAATACCACTAAGAAGGTAGAAATTGTAGAGTGGTCAGTATACAGTTGAATTAACGACATCTTCAGATTCCTCAGCAGGTAACTAAGCTTTGGCCCAAGGAGTGAACTGATAATGGCGGTGGGGGGCGGGGAATGGGAGGGAGTAGGGAAGGTGAGATGTGTGCGGAGCTCATCCTTTTAGACAATTAGACGATTAGAAAGTCCTCAGAACGTTAAGCTTGTTAATCCCCCCACTAAAATGCTGAATTTGCACACAGCAAGTAATCCGTTGCTTGGGTAACATCCAGTAATTTTTTTTTTACCTTTTAAGACATCTGTCATTTCAGTTATTCAAAGTGTCGTGCATTTAATAGTTGCCAGAAAAACTGCAGCGCCACAAGAAAGTCGGTGTTCACGTGCATTGAAGGAGTTTGTTAGATTGTTGTGTCATTGCAGGTTTTCATTCAGTCAGGCATAAAGGACTGTGAGGATTTAGGCTAGTTGCATCATTATTACACCACTTACTAGTATATTTACTTGTAAGCAACAGATGTGATGGAAACTATAAATAGTTTTTTAAATGAGTCTTATGTTCAATACACTTACTTGTGTAAGTTTAATTAAAAAGGGTGAGGCAGCCCTGGCAGTACGCTCAGTGGTTGGAGTGTCATCCTGTACACCAAAAAGTTGCAGGTTCTATTCCCAGTCAGAGCACATACCTAGGTTGAGGGGTTCTATCCTCTGTCAGGGAAGGTATGGGAGGCAACCGATCAATGTTTCTCTTTCCCTTCCTCTTTCTCAAAAATCAATAAAACATATCCTCCGGGATTTCAAATTAATTAATTAAAATGGTGAGGTATTACATATTTTGAATGAGTATGCTTAAGCTGCTAGAATAATTTTGCTTCGAATAATTTTTTAAAGAATGTTAACTTTTTGCCCTAACTGGTTTGGCTCAGTGGATAGAGCGTCAGCCTGCGGACTGAAAGGTCCTGGGTTCAGTTCCAGTCAAGGGCATGTACCTTGGTTACGGGCACATCCCTAGTAGGGGGTGTGCAGGAGGCAGCTGATGGATGTTTCTAACTCTCTATCCCTCTCCCTTCCTCTCTGTAAAAAATCAATAAAATATATATTTTTAAAAGAATGTTAACTTTTAAAAAAACATATGAAGCTGCTTTACACTCAATATGGAGAGGGAAGCGCTAAATTCATGTGGTAAAATGGATGTGGGATTGAATGCCAAAATATTCTAATAAGTACTTGGAAATATAAATTTAATTTTGTTAAAAAATTGGAGGAGACAAATAATAGAAAAGGCTTAAAATTGTTAGAGGGGTGTCACTAATATAACAAACCATGCTCATTTGCAGTGTGAGCTTTAAAAACCCATTTGTTGGCTATAATTTTATTTGCATTTTAAATTATACTAGAGGCCCAATGTAAGAAAATTTGTGCAAGAGTAGGCCTTTCTTCCCCTAGCTGCTGGCACTGGCTTCCCTCCAGCACCCTGGACTCAGGCTGGCTTCCCCCGGGCCGCCCACAGGCACCCGGGACCCAGGCTGGCTTCCCTCCTGCCCCAGCTTTATCAGGAAGGACTTCCGGAATGACATCTGGTCTAATTAGCATATTACCTTTTTTTTATTATTATAGATTATCTGTTGACTTCCATTATATTTTCTGATTTGGTTTCAGAGTAGTTTTGATCTCAGCGTTTTGCCTTCAATGTGCTGTCCATTGTATATTTCATTCTCATTTAATCCTATTTTATTTAAATGGAAAACTGTCCCTGCTATCTTTGAGCACTTACGTAGTAGGCATATCATAGGAATGTTGTGCCCAGTCATCCAAGTTTATTCTGTTTTCATACTCACTTTGGAAGTTGAATGTGTAAACAGCTGGACTGATTTTATCTATTTTGCTCAGGTGCTGAGTAAAACTCATGGCTGAGAGAGCCACGTGCAGTGACCTCATCCTCTGAACTCTAAGGGCTCCTGGTTTGTACTCTAATAGTAGAAATATTAGGTTCTCTTCAGATTTACTACCTGTGAGTTTCTGTTGCTGGCTACTGAGATGATGGATAACATAGAGGTTCTGTGTCCCTGATTTTCCTGGTTAGAAAGTTGAAGTGTCGACCAGGATCAGGAGGAGTCTGGGGTCTTTGCCAGTTTGTTTCCTGTTTAGTTGGTTCTCCAAATAGCCAGCAAAGGACCTGGCAGATTCCTGATCCGAGCCTCTTAGATATTGTGAGAGGCAGGAAATGTCTGCTAGGTGGGGCTGATGTGCATTCTTCCCAGAGGTGGGGGGTAGGAGGTGGGAGGGGGATTGATCTCCATGTTAGAAATGTGGAAGAACTGTTAAAAATACACAAAACCAACAATGTGCAGTGTGAACACAGCCGGGCAGTGTGTTGTTTTGCAGTGGTGTAAAGAGGCAAATTTTTCATCTCAACAGAACATAAAAACCTATCACTGCTGTGTGTAAGCTTCTCATTACACTAAATGGGTCTGGATTTATAGCTTGGGGGGAGGGGTGTAAGAAATCGAGGTGTAATATAATAAGATTGGACAGTGGAATCCATCCTTCATATAAGATTTGAGGGAGATAGAATGGGGGAAGGATTAGTTTACTCAGCAGTGAATACGATTGGTCAAAGGCAGTCTTAGGTAATATTAATAAATGATATGTATTTGAACAAGCTGATATGGTGGCCAGTAGTTCCCACTTCAGTGAGGATCAGACCTCACCAGGAAGCTTCTGTCCAGATGGGAGGAGCACTTTGAAATAATGAAGGAAGCGGTCAGCGGGCTAGGGGGTTGGTGCCATCAGCTACGAGGGGTTTAGGTCTAATGGGTAGACATTATTAAAAGAAGGATTGGGTCTTTGTTTTTTAAGTTTTTTAAAATTGATTTTAGAGAGAGAGGGATAGAGAGATAGAAACATTGATGAGAGAGACACATCAATCGGCTGCCTCCTTCAGGCCCCCTACTTATGATGGAGCCCCAAACCAGGTATGTGCCCTGACCAGGAATCGAACCCTTAACCTCTTGGTTCATGGGTCGATGCTCAACCACTGAGCCACACCGGCCAGGCGAAAGGTTGGGTCTTCAAGAAAGATCTAAGAGAATAGCATCAAGAACTGTGCCAGGCACCTAACAGGAGCTGGGTACCCATGGGGATGCCAGCCAAAGCTGGACAACCAGCTGCCAAGATCCTTCAAAGAGATTTCATTTTTGCAGGGAGAATTTCAAGTTAATGCCTTCCGAACTCTTGAGTGTTTTAAGTCTGTTGAGTTGCAAGGACAGTAGAATGATGGGATATCGCTCCGCACACGGTGTTTGTCTTTCTCTCAGCACACACTGTGTAGGCTGGAGACGAACATTAAGGGAAATAGGCATGGCTCCGTTACTCAGAAATGAAAGGTCAGGTTCTTCTCTTGAAATTGCTAAGTCCAGATTTCAAGACCGAGATGGGACTGATTTAGTTACTCCCCGCTCTGTGTCATCCAGCTTTTTGATTCATGCCCTGTAATTACCTCCCTTGTTTTAGTGACACTTCTTTGCATTTCCTCCTGAGTGAGTAAAATTATCACTGCAGTGGTTTGCCAAGCAGAAGATCATTTCCAAAAGCTGCCCATCAAACCATAGACCTTCCCCCTATTGTTTACCCACTGAATTAGCGAGAGCAACACCCCCCCTCCTTTGTGTAAATCTCCGTGGGAGAGCCAAACTGGTGTCCTTGCTCTGTGGAATCACGTGTTTCTGGCCAGAGTCTTTGATCACATTCTTAACCTTTTGTTGTTTTTCGCATGAGGTCCGTGTCGCATTATTTGTTTAAACCATCTTTGAGATCCTGCCGTGTATGTGAAACTTGCAGAAAGCATGTGAGAATCTTCAAATTCCACATTAATTGCGAACTTCTGATTCTTAAGTCATCTGGGGAAAACATCCATAAGCCATCGAGACACATTTTTTTAATCTTTATTTTTTTTAGTTTGAGTTGCTTAATCACAATAGAGTCCAAGTTGAGACATGTTCACTGTGTGTTTATCTACTTTTAAATGGAAAGTTTCGGTCAAAGTCTGTTCACCAGCTTGCTTAATCCACCCATATCTCTAAGAGACTTAGTACCCCTCACCCAACACACACACACACACACACACACACACACACATGCACGCACACTCCCCATCTGGTTTGACAGAAATAAAAGTGAATGGAAAAAAAACAACACATTCAGAGGAAAAGACTGAAGAAAGAACTTTTACAGCTTTCTCTATCCCCTTCCTTTTCCCTCTCCCCTTTCTCCTCCTCCTCCTTCTCTTCCACTACCTCCTTCTCTTCTCTCCCTCTTCCCTCTGCAACTGGGGCTTCTGAGTGAAATAATTTATTTTAAAACAGCAAGGAGAGCAGAGTTTCTTAGGATTCTTCTGAGTTAAAAATGAGCACACCCCTTTTTTGCTTATAGAGAAATGGAGGCACATAGAGTTATCGCCCTTCCCCCTTTAAACTTTCCTGCACAGGCGCCCGCTGGAGGTGGGTGTTCTGGCCCTGTGGTGAGTTCCTCAGGCCCCGGCCCCTGTCCAGCCTTATGTCCACCTGCACTCGCTGTGGAGTGGACCCAGCTGGGCAGATGGATACGTTCGTACAGCAGCTGTGAAGTCCTCAGGAGGGAAGGGGTAAGGATGCAGAAAAATAAACAAGATCTGAAGCTCCAAGCTCTCAGAGTGTGGCCCTGGCTTCCCCAGCTCTCCCCAGCCTCCCTGTCTGTCAGGTCCTGCCCTTCTGTGGACCTGCAGTCGCACAGGGGCTCTATCCTGTACAGTCGCCGAGGGACTTGGTTGACCTTTGTGTATATGGGTTTGCGTTATAAGGTATCTTTTTATACTTTATATTGTGCAGTTTCTATGAGATTTAAGATCGGTGAAAGCCAGGACTGAGGTCTCGGCCCCTGTGCTTTAAGCCAGCAGTCCCCAACCGGTTGTCCGTGAGGTCCAAAAGGTTGGTGACTGCTGCTTTAAACAGAACCTACATACAGGTGATATTTATCAATGATTCCTCTTAGAGCACAGGTTATGAAAATAGTGCAAAAACTTTTCCTTCTACTTGCTCAGGAATGCCAGAGTAATTGGCCACCCTCCTCCCTTCACTGTCCCAAGACAAGGGGCGGGGGAGGGGAAGGAGAGGCTCTGCTCTCTGAAGGTACCTGAGTGATTTTGCAGTGTTGGTGCTTCTGGCCTTGCGGCTCCTTCCCCATCTGCCTGCCAAGGCCCTGCGGTACCTCTGGGCACCACACATTTGGACCGGGTCGTCCCTGAAGCCCCAGAGACCCATCACGCTACTCTGGATGGAAAAGTTATAAATTCCAGGCTGTTGATTCCAAGGCACCAGATATTGTCAGAGGACTAAACATTTTGCAGCTGCCATAGGAGATGCTAATGTACTTAAGGTGGTGCTGGCCCGACCGATCCTCTTTGTCTCACTGCTCTTCCTTTGAAAAGAAGCCTCCTCTATACACTCCCTGCACCGCGGGGCACTTGAAAGGTAAGGCCCGCTCTCCCTGCCCTGATGGTAATGGGAAAAGCTTTCACCGCGGGCTGGTCACACAGCCAATTGTGCTCCTTCTCCAGCAGATACATAATCCGTGTTTAAATCTCTTGGCAGTCACTCATTAGCCCCCGTCCCCCCCATTCTTTCCTTTGAGGAGAACAAAGCCCATCTCCTCCCTGCTCTACAGCTTGCTGCTTTCTCTCTCTCCCTGTTCCAAATCCCACCGTCTCACTTTCATCCCTGAAGAAGGAAGTCACCCAATGTTACCCTTCCCTACCTGCTAAAAGAAGATCTCGATCCTTTGTACGTTAAAATCTGTGTGCAGAGCTCACAAGCAGGCGGTGCCCAGGCCCCGGGCTCTGCAGAAAGTATTCTGGCGGTAATGCCGAGGCCCGGCCAGCTGAGGACCCCTCCCTCAGCGGCTCCTCCTCCCAGCTCTTTAAGGGGCTGTGTTGAGAAAGGAAGGATTGGACATAGGGTGACTCCCGTGGAATTTTATTCTGATTAAAGCCCTTTGAAGTTCCCTCTTTCTGACACCACCCCCTCCTACCCTCACCTCTTAGGTGTGGCATATTCTGTCATCGGGATTGTTGAAGTCATGGTTACAGGAAAACCAGCTGGTATTTCTGTGAAATAACTCTTTGATGCAGAGTCAAACAAAAATCCATTTTTACCCAATATTCTAGACTTCTAAGAAATAAACTACGAGTGTAAGCTCTTTAGCACTGTAGGATTGTAAAGAATTTTAAATTTAGTTTCCCCTGCTTTGGACCCTAAACCATACTGGCTATGGGTGGGAGGCAGAAAGCCAAGCATTTATTTAACACCTACTTTGTGCTAGGCTTGGCTTAGCAGACATTGTATAGACAGTGATTTAATTCTTATTAAGAGTCTGATGAGACTGATTTTAGCGCTGTTTTACATCTGAGAGAACTGAGGCTAAGAGAGGTCGTCACGTGCCTGCAATGGCAGGTCATGTGGCTCGAAAATGGCTAAGCTGGGACCTGAGCCAGATGGTCTCACTATTCTGACTCCAGAAACTGAGCTCTTCCCACCGTAATTTGGCACCTTGTGGTCACTGTCTTCTATGGAAATATTTATTCTCGGGTATCTAATAGCTGAAGAGGTGAGCGTGGAAAAGGAAGAATGGCATATCACTTTTTTAAAGGCAGGTTTTGTAGCGTAATGAGGATGGGACTAATGGAGGTGAGACCATGTAGGAGGGCTCCACAATAGACAAGCCGCTGGAGATGAAACTGGGGATGGAGCGGAGGGAACCAAGACAATTGGAGGGCGGGCTTGGGACTTGGTGGGGCGTGGTGCAGAGGAAGCTGAGAGGGTCTGACTTGTGTGGATAGAGGAAGGCACTGTGAGGGAAATGACTGCAGAGCACATCGCGCGCGCGTGTGTGTGTGTGTGTGTGTGTGTGTGTGTGTGTACATACGTGTACGCACAAAGAAGGCCCACTTCTATTTTAGACAAAATAGAAAAGTAAATACGGAGTGGGGAGAATCATATCATATTTTCTCAAATTTTCAATTTGAGTTTTATTATTTTGGAGATTATTTATACTGACTGTTTAATAAGAAAAACAAATTCAAAGTTTGTAGTATTAAAGAGCTTGCCTTGTCCATGAATTTCACTCTTAAAGTTAATTAGGATTTTGGTGGTTTTGTTGGTGGTGTTGTTTTTTCTCGGCCTGTTTGAACACTCTGTCATTCTTGGGAATCTGTGGTCATATTTCAACATACTTTCTAATCATTTCTATGTGTAGTTTTTATTTATTTGTTAATATGTCTTCAGGGAAAACTGACAAGGGCTTTACCAACTTTTGAAGCTTGAGTGTGCTTTGTGGTCATTGTTAAAGTAACATATTTTGTTTATATTCCTAAAAAAAAAACCTTCTAACGATGGGCTGAAACCTCCAACATGTACACACTCAGTAAGTATTGTGGACTTAGAAATGAATAAATGTAATTAGCATCCTTTATTTGACATTGAAGTCACAAAATGGATTAAAGACACAAATGTTTGTTGAGGAATAAGCTGTGAAGAGTCCAGAAAATGCCTAATTCTGGTTGACCTGAGTGTATAAATTCAGCTCTTAATCACTATCAAAATGGTGCTCCGACATTGCATATTTGCTCTGGTGACACTTAGGTCAGAAGAAATGGTGTGTATGTGCCTGTATGTGCCTGGTTGGATGGACTACTTGGGTGGCAAAATGCAACTCGTGAGGATGTTTGCTGTCATCTAAAAAGGTGTAGGAATGATTACTAACTTTGAGAGAATCAACTGAAATTGGTATGCTAGACCATTGAACTATTTTGCAATTAGTCTTGGAAAATTTGCTTTTAACAGTCTCTAGATCAGCATTAAGGGGACAATGAGTGGGATATCAGAATCACTTTGAGGAGCTTTTAACAATTATAAAGGATGTTGATGGGGGAAGAGGCTGTGTCTATTGGGGATACTTCCCATTCAAGTTGCTGTGAACTTAACACAGGGGTGGGCAAACTTTTTGACGGGAGGGCCACAATGGGTTCTTAAACTGGACCAGAGGGCCGGAACAAAAGCATGGATGGAGTGTTTGTGTGAACTAATA
The DNA here is from genome assembly GCF_000412655.1 of Myotis brandtii. Taxonomy (NCBI): domain Eukaryota; kingdom Metazoa; phylum Chordata; class Mammalia; order Chiroptera; family Vespertilionidae; genus Myotis; species Myotis brandtii. Next base: position 1,356,296 of record NW_005362797.1, on the reverse strand, counting down.
TATATTCAAAGTAAACATCATTTCATAAAAGGGTTCGGTCTTTTTTTTTTTTTTTAGTTTTATTCATTTCAAACGGGCCGGATCCGGCCCGAGGGCTGTAGTTTGCCCACGGCTGACTTAACAGTTCTTAAAAATAGAGTCTCTTGTTTTTCTTTTAAATTTTTATTAGTTTTAAATTTTTAATATATAATCATATGTACGTATTTATCATAGATATAGTCAGATATAGTGTTTAAATCACTGCCTCAGTTGAGCCACAGCCATTGCGGTGGGGGTGGCGGGGGTATTTGCTCCTCTCTGTAGTGTTGAGAATTACTGTCTTATAGCATAGAATGTTGGAGCCGAAAAGAGCCTACAATCACCCTGTGTAGTGTTCCCCAAACGGGTGCTACAGTGAGCAGTTTCCAGAGATGTTAAGATTGCTTGTGAGTATGTGTGAAGTTTTCCACGGTCAGTAACTTTTGGGATATGCAGCTCATTAACTTCTTTGTAGTGAGCTAAATCAGATGTTTCCCACACTTTATGAAAGACACCTTTTTTTGGGGGGGTGATGTGGGGGGGGCACTTAACATATTCAAAGTAAGACCAATTTGGGAGAAAGTAATCTAAAATAAGGGTATTTCAAAGCTTCAGTTGCACTCACTAATAGGATGTAAAATCAACTTAGGGGTTGCAGCCATTTTTTTTCTCTTGTATGAACTCTGTCCTAATGAAAAATCTATTTCTTACTCTAGATGATGGCCCCCCAAATGTTAGAGAACTCTGGTCTGTCTAATTCCGTCCCTCAGTTTTATAAGTAAGAACACTGAAATGGTTCTCAGGATCACATGGGGAGTTAGTTTTAGAATCTGAGTCTACACTGGTTTTCACCTCTGCAATTGCTCCACCAAATTCATAAATCTTCCTAGTAGTTAAAAAGCAGCACTGGTGGAAACAATGAATAAACAAAATCAATGAATAAACCAATGATTGGATAAACACAATCTGGTTTATGTGTGCAATCCTATATAATAAAAGCCTAATATGCTAAGTGTCCGGCCATCCATTCAACCCATCAAAATGTAATCTACACTAATAAAAGAGAAACATGCAAATTGGTGTCACTCCGCTACGCCCACCAGCCAATCAGGATGAGTATGCAAATTAACCCAACAAAGACGACAGTTAATTTTGCATACGCAGGCACAGAGCAAAGACTGAAGGCTCCAGCCAGAGTGAAGACTGAAGAGGCTTGGCTTCTCCACTGCGGCCAGACCAAAGGCCTGGGTCCCTGGTGCCGGAGGAAACCTGGTGCCGGCAGCCAGGGGGAAGGAAGGCCTATTGCTCGAATCTTTGTGCAACAGGCTTCTAGTATGCTAATGATATGCTAAAGCTGGTCAACTGCTTGCTATGACGTGCACTGACCACCAGGGGACAGAAGCTCCTACCGGTAGGTTAGCTTGCTGCTGGGTTCTGGCCGATCGGGACTGTGCTAGACAGGCCGAACATGCCCTGGAGCCCTCCCTTGGTCCCTCCCTGGCTGGCCAACCTCCTGTGTCCATTCCCGGCCCTGATCGTGCCTCCCCTGGCCTGTGCCCTCTTGCAATCCAGGACCCCTTGGGGGATGTCAGAGAGCCGGTTTCGGCCCGATTCCCACAGGCCAGGCCGAGGGACCCCACTGGTGCACGAATTTGTGCACTGGGCCTCTAGTGGAATAATAAATTCTGATACAGGTTGCAATGTGGATAAGCCTTGAAGACATTATGCCAAGTGACATAAGCCAGATCCAAAAGGGACAGGTATTCTATGAGTCCACATAAGATGAGGTTCCTTGAATAGGCAAACCCATAGTGAAGGAAAGTAGGCTAAAGGTTACCAGGGGCTGAGAAGAGAGGAGAACTGGAAGTTCATGTTTATTTAATGGGTACAGAGTTTCTGTTTGGAGTGATGAAAAAGTTCTGGAAATAGATAGTGGTGATGGGTTGTTCAACATATGAATGCACTCAATGCCACTGAGCTGTGCATTTTAAAAAATGACCAAGCCCTAACCAGTGGATAGAGCATCAGCCTGTGGACTGAAGGCCCCCAGGTTTAATTCTGGTCAAGGGCACATACTTCAGTTGCAGGCTCCATTTCCAGCCCTGGTCTAGGCAACCAGTCAATGTGTCTCTCTTCATTGATGTTTCTCTCTCTCTCTCTCTCTCTCTCTCTCTCTCTCTCTCGCCCCCCGCCCCCCCTCCTTCCACCCTCTCTAAAAACCAATGGAAAAAACAGCCTCAGGTGAGGATTAACATCATCAAAAGGCCAAAATGGCAAATTTAGGTTATGTGTATTTTATCACATAATTTTTAAAAAATTCAGCCACAGAAGAATAGCAATAATTTTTAATAAAAGCAACAGTGTTTCTTTTCTGTTTATTTATAACATTGTTTTCTTCATATGTATTTGTGTAAATGTGTGTGTGTGTGTGTGTGTTTATAACACTGTTTCTTTTAGACCTTGTTTTACATTCTACCATCATTCATTTCTTTGGACCTACCCCTGTGTGGGCTGGGCCCAGGCACTGAGAATTCGGAGGCTAACATTGCTGTTAGGGATCCCTGGAGCAGAGCGTGGCCATGGTGTGGCCTTAATTCCAGACTCCCTGGCAGGCGCTGACTGCTGGCATTGCCACAGGTGATGTGTTTTACCGCCGCGAGTCACACTCAGCATATGACCTTTTCTGTGCTAATAGCTCCGATTTTCCAACATTTGCAGCATTTGGATAAACTAACAACTTGCTTTTTTGAAAGGCCAAGCAGAAACATATTTCATGGTTTTTCTCTTGGTTTCGCCCTTTCATCAGTTGGTCCTTAGCCCTGACCTGAAGACAAATAGCCTTTTCTCGCTCGACTCTCCCTCTTTCTTCACCAGGCAGCCGGCTGGATGTAAATAGCAATTTAAGTGAAATGCTACCACCCACAAGGTGGTTAGCGTGGTTCCCTCTGTCTCCATTCTCTGCCCTGGCTTCACATGTTTGGGTCTGAGAGTCAGGAATCTGGTGACCAGAAATGAGGGCAGGGGTGGCTGGGTGGCAGAAAATGGGGGTGTGTTTGGAGCTGACGGAAGTTTTTTAAACTCCCAGTGCAAGGCAGTTTCTGCCCATAAAAGTTGCAGCCGCTGGGAGTGGCCCATGGGCCGTGTTTGAGGACTGGAGGTTTCTCGCTGGCAGGCAGGCACCCTTTTGCTTCCCATCTCTCCACAAGTACCGACACCCAGCAGGTCTGTGCCTTCAGCTTCCCTGTTGGCATCTCTGTGGGCTCCAAGTTGGCAAGAAAGGAAACTAGGAGAAAATGCCTCTAGCTCAACCAGGAAAGACATTTAACTGGGTTTATACTGGGAGCTAAGGGAGTGCTTCAGAAATAGTTTATTTTTAGGTTACATTGAAATTTGCCATGAATGTGGGGAGGTAGGTTAGCTGGTAGAATCTTCCTGAACTGGGGCAATGTCTCATAACATGGACCTCAACATTTTTAGTGTAACCTTGTGAATTTGTCAGGCACTGTTGACATTTGAGACCAGATAATTCTTCAGTGTCGGGGGCGGGGGTGGGGGGGAGAGGAGGAGGTGGACTGTCCTGTAAGATGCTTAGCAACATCCCTGGCCTCTACCCACCACATGCCAACAGCACCCCCAAACTAGTGATGACCAAAAATGTCTCCAGATATTGTCAGATGTTTCATGAAGGGGCAAAATCACCCCTGGCTGAGAACAATGGTCGAGCTCCAAATACCTTCTGTTGTGTTCTGAATTTTAGGCACTGAGGACTTTGTCAATTGTTATTCTGGAAATAATGGGAAGAGGCTTGGGTTTTACTTTTAGTTGGTTTGTTTGAGTTGAGTCCTGCTTTATTAGCACGAACTCAAATCTTTAAAGTGTGTGTAAAGTGTCATCGGCTGGGAAAGATGAATGCCCAAGCTGGTGTCTGATGACTTTGTTACAAATGTAATAGGCTGGTTCTGTGATGGGTGTTGGGGTAGGATTTGGGCGCAGTGTGTCTGCTGGAGGTCTGCGTTATGGTGAAGGTCTGGGCCTCTTCATTTCTTCTGCCCTGCTGCTTCTCCCAGATGCCACCTTGGGGTTCTGTGTGGTTCTTGAGAGAACAGGAGCCAGCAAGTTGAACGTTTGGAGCCTGCATCAGCAGCACCTGCGCACAGTCGATGCCAGTCACATGGCAGAATGGTGGGAGCAAGTTATTTAATTCTCTCCTTGTATCTTTCTCATCCACGTCTAAATGGAGGATGGGCCCAGCCAGTGCGGCTCAGTGGTTGAGTGTCAACCTATGAACCAGGAGGCCAGGGTTCAGTTCCGCGTCAGGGCACCTGTCCAGGTTGCAGGCTCCATTCCCTCTCCCTTCCTCTCTCTGAAGTCAATACAAATAGATTTTAAAAATAAAATAAGTGGAAGATGAGATCTGTTCTTCATCTTTATTATCTGTCAGTACATAAATGGATAAAACAACTGTGGTACATTTACACAATGGAATACTACTCGGCCATAAAAAAGAAAAAAATTTTACCCTTTGCGACAACATGGATGGACCTGGAGAGCATTATCCTAAGTGAAATAAGCCAGTCAGAGAGAGACAAGTACCGTATGATTTCACTCATGTGTGGAATCTAATGAACAAACTGAACCACCAAGCAAAACGGAGACAGACTCATAGACAGAGAGCAGGCTGACAGCTCGGTGTGGGGAGGATGGGGCGCAGGGGCATGGAGCGACTGTACCACAAAGGGGGGAAAAAAGAGAACTCATGGACACTGGGCCGGGGGCGGGGGAGGAGGTGATGGCCACGATGTGGCCAGTTTATCTGGTGAGCTTACCTCGTGGAATGGTGCCAGAGGTTTGAGACCATGGAATTTCTATGGTTTGATTGCCTGTTCTAGAGCTCCCGATGGATTCCCAAGTTCCAGTTTCTAAAAAGCAAAATACCTGTTTTCTTCCCCTGGCCTGGCTTAACCAGAAGGTGTCTTTCCTCATTCCTCCTCTGTTGCTGGAACTCCCGTGTGCCAGGCCTCATGTAGGCCACCTGGGACATTTAGATGACCAAGCCCGGCTTCCTGTCACACTCTAGTTGGAAAGATGGCTTTATACGTTATACTCTCAGAATTGTTTTCTGTCACCTTCAGAAAGTGCTGCGGTTTAACCTTCCTGCCTATTTAGAAGCTCTCCTTAAATGCGGAAGCACTGGGAGATGGCGATGGCCTGTTTGGAAGGCATATTAGCATGCTGTCCTGGGAGTCTGCAAGCCTGGGCTCTTAGGTTGACGTTGGCCCTGATGAGCTGTGTGCCTAAGTCACTGCATCGTCCTGGGTCTCATTCCTAGGTTTGTAAAAAGATGTGTGTGGGCTAGATCATCTCTGAATCCCTCTGACTCCTGCAGTCTTTTTATAATAACTAGAGGCCTGGTGAATGAAATTCATGCACTGGGGGAGGGGGGTCTCTCAGCCCGGCCTGCACCCTCTCCAATCTGGGACCCCTCGGGGGATGTCCGACTGCGGCATGGGGATGGGGCCTAAACTGGCAGCCGGACACCCCTCTCGCAATCCAGGACCGCTGGCTTCTAACCGCTCGCCTGCTTGCCTGCCTGATAGCCCCTAATCACTCTACCTGCCAGCCTGATCGCCCCTAACTGCCTCTGCTTGCCAGCCTGATCGCCTGCTAACTGGTCCCCTGCTGGCCTGGTTGCCCCTTAACTGCCCCCCTACCGGCCTGGCCGCCCCCCTAACTGGCCCCCTGCTGGCCTGGTTGCCCCTTAACTGCCCCCCTACCGGCCTGGCCGCCCCCCTAACTGGCCCCCTGCTGGCCTGGTTGCCCCTTAACTGCCCCCCTACCGGCCTGGCCGCCCCCCTAACTGGCCCCCTGCTGGCCTGGTTGCCCCTTAACTGCCCCCCTACCGGCCTGGCCGCCCCCCTAACTGGCCCCCTGCTGGCCTGGTTGCCCCTTAACTGCCCCCCTACCGGCCTGGCCGCCCCCCTAACTGGCCCCCTGCTGGCCTGGTTGCCCCTTAACTGCCCCCCTACCGGCCTGGCCGCCCCCCTAACTGGCCCCCTGCTGGCCTGGTTGCCCCTTAACTGCCCCCCTACCGGCCTGGCCGCCCCCCTAACTGGCCCCCTGCTGGCCTGGTTGCCCCTTAACTGCCCCCCTACCGGCCTGGCCGCCCCCCTAACTGGCCCCCTGCTGGCCTGGTTGCCCCTTAACTGCCCCCCTACCGGCCTGGCCGCCCCCCTAACTGGCCCCCTGCTGGCCTGGTTGCCCCTTAACTGCCCCCCTACTGGCCTGGCTGCACCCTAATTGCTGTCCTGGTCGCCCCCTAACTGGCCCCCTGCCGGCCTGGCTGCCCCCTAAATGCTCCCCTGCCTGCCTGTCTGATCGCCCCTAACTGCCTCTGCTTGCCAGCCTGATCGCCTGCTAACTGGTCCCCTGCTGGCCTGGTTGCCCCTTAACTGCCCCCCTACTGGCCTGGCTGCACCCTAATTGCTGTCCTGGTCGCCCCCTAACTGGCCCCCTGCCGGCCTGGCTGCCCCCTAAATGCTCCCCTGCCTGCCTGTCTGATCGCCCCTAACTGCCTCTGCTTGCCAGCCTGATCGCCTGCTAACTGGTCCCCTGCTGGCCTGGTTGCCCCTTAACTGCCCCCCTACTGGCCTGGCTGCACCCTAATTGCTGTCCTGGTCGCCCCCTAACTGGCCCCCTGCCGGCCTGGCTGCCCCCTAAATGCTCCCCTGCCTGCCTGTCTGATCGCCCCTAACTGCCTCTGCTTGCCAGCCTGATTGCCCACTAACTGGTCCCCTGCCGGCCTGATTGCCCCCTAACTCCCTAACTGTCCGAAAGGAAGTCGGACATCCGGAAGATGTCCAGTCCACCTGATCTAATTAGCATATTACCCTTTTATTAGTATAGATTATATTGTAATTATCAAAGACTGTTATAATATGGGTAGAGCTAGAAACCCCAGGGCTATCCAGTCTTTGTACACAGGATTTATTATACATCTTTTTAAAAACATAATTTTATTGATTTCAGAGAAGGGAGAGATAGAAATATCAGTGATGAGAATCATAGATTGACTGCCCCCTGCATGCCCCCTACTGGGGACACATACCAGGCATGTGTCCTGACCAGGAATCAAACTGTGACCTCCTGGTGCATAGGCCGACATTCAACCAGTGAGCCACAGTGGATGGGCTTATTGTATGTTTTTAAATGGGTTCCCTGCTCACTGGTGCCTGGTGGGGAGCCTTCGCTGGCTTTGGTAAGGTCAGAGGACCTCGAGTTCCCGTTTTAGGGGTAAACCAGGAGCCTGAAAGATTGAACCAGATGTCTTGCCCGGAATCTCCGAAAGAAAGTCACCACCTCTAAACAGGCCCATCAACCTCAGGGGGCTTCTTTCCACAGGTCTTTTCCCAGTGTCTCTCCATCCATTTACTGAATCATATAAAGTCATTATTAGGTCAGGGTTACCCATTAACTTCCACCTGAAGCTGAAGGTAAGTTTGCTGTCCAGTTTAAACCTTGCGACACCTGTCCCTTCTGGATCCTGTGCACTCCGCCGCAGTGTTCCGGGGCTGGTAACCCTCAGATACGGCTGTGGCCACACCCATGGCGAGGGGTGCCCAGTCTGGGATGCCATCTACGGTCCTACGGATGCCATATAGTAACGGGCGAGAAATATTCAGAGCATTCCTCTCTCTTTCTGCAAGAAACTTAGCCTGTTTGTTAACATTTCAGCTGTAGTCTTGCAGGTAAATCTCACCTCCGGGAAAACATCACGTGATCTCTCCCTGTGCCTTAGAATGAATCTCCTGAATCACCTGGATGAAACTTGGCAGCTGTTGCCTGACAGTGGTTGGGTCCTGTGTGAGCACGTGCTTTTTGTAATCACCCAGGAGCCGTGATTGCATGTAATCACCTGGAAGGACCCCGGGACCCAGGTCCGGCTGTGCTTGCGTGTTAGGTACCCAGTAAATTCTGGTGCAATGAATGGCTGGGTCGCAGTGCCCCTGCTGGCCTGGTTGCCCCTTAACTGCCCCCCTACTGGCCTGGCTGCACCCTAATTGCTGTCCTGGTCGCCCCCTAACTGGCCCCCTGCCGGCCTGGCTGCCCCCTAAATGCTCCCCTGCCTGCCTGTCTGATCGCCCCTAACTGCCTCTGCTTGCCAGCCTGAT
>NW_005362797.1:1330540-1347672 GCF_000412655.1 Myotis brandtii | reverse complement strand
AGGAATCAAACTGTGACCTCCTGGTGCATAGGCCGACATTCAACCAGTGAGCCACAGTGGATGGGCTTATTGTATGTTTTTAAATGGGTTCCCTGCTCACTGGTGCCTGGTGGGGAGCCTTCGCTGGCTTTGGTAAGGTCAGAGGACCTCGAGTTCCCGTTTTAGGGGTAAACCAGGAGCCTGAAAGATTGAACCAGATGTCTTGCCCGGAATCTCCGAAAGAAAGTCACCACCTCTAAACAGGCCCATCAACCTCAGGGGGCTTCTTTCCACAGGTCTTTTCCCAGTGTCTCTCCATCCATTTACGGAATCATATAAAGTCATCATCAGGTCAGGGTTACCCATTAACTTCCACCTGAAGCTGAAGGTAAGTTTGCTGTCCAGTTTAAACCTTGCGACACCTGTCCCTTCTGGATCCTGTGCACTCCGCCGCAGTGTTCCGGGGCTGGTAACCCTCAGATACGGCTGTGGCCACACCCATGGCGAGGGGTGCCCAGTCTGGGATGCCATCTACGGTCCTACGGATGCCATATAGTAACGGGCGAGAAATATTCAGAGCATTCCTCTCTCTTTCTGCAAGAAACTTAGCCTGTTTGTTAACATTTCAGTTGTAGTCTTGCAGGTAAATCTCACCTCTGGGAAGACATCACATGATCTCTCCCTGTGTCTTAGAATGAATTTCCTGAGTCACCTGGATGAAACTTGGCAGTTGTTGCCTGACAGTGGGGTGGGTCCTGTGTGAGCACGTGCTTTTTGTAATCACCCAGGAGCCGTGATTGCATGTAATCACCTGGAAGGACCCCGGGACCCAGGTCCGGCTGTGCTTGCGTGTTAGGTACCCAGTAAATTCTGGTGCAATGAATGGCTGGGTCGCAGTGTCAGACGCTGGGAAGCACTCCATAAATAGTTGTAGAATCGGACCACATTGTGTTTAATATTTCACAATTCTCTGCTCTTCCTACTCAGTCCCACTTACTGCGAGTTAGAAAATGAGATGAAATTGTGTGCGTGCACCAAGGAACGTAAGGGCTTGCTGGTTACTCGAGTGCCATGGAGCTCTTAGCTGTGTGATAGCTCTGAGCCTGTGTTTTTAAAGCAGTGTTTACTATTTCTGCCCATTATGTACACTAACATAAAAATTTAATTAGACTCTTTCTTTTTAATTAATTACTACAGCCCTGTTTGTTTGCTCTCTCGACAGAGCCTACATTATGAGAACAAGAGAGATCAATTTTTTATCACAGAATTCATTACTTTTGACTAAAGCCCAGTGCGTCGGTGAGTGTGCGTACCGCTCCTGGTGACGCCTGGGCGGTCGGAGGATGGTGGGTTGTGAAACGGGTGAGTGTTTGCATAGAGAGAGGATCCTGCTGAGGCAGGAGGAGGTTTGATTTGCTCCTTGTCCTCCTCAGAGCAGCATAGGCAGCAAAGATACAATTCTGTACAACTCTGGAGATTAGAAATGTACACCTTACTCATTCCTCGTTGCTGCATTTTTTATCAGTATCTGGAGAGTTGAAACTAGAAATAGACTGTGCTTGGGGTTCTGGCTTAGGAAAGGTGCTTTCTTTGGCGGCACCTATAAAAGGAGGTGTGCGATCCAGGAGGGCAGGGCCTGTAGTTTTGTCTTTCTTTACGTCCAGGGCCCACTCAGCGCCTGGCACCTGGTAGGTGTCCCATGGGTATCTGTTGAGTGAGAATCCATGAGGTGAATAGACTGTCTTGCATTTTATCACCGATTACAGTGTTTCCTGGATTAAAGGCTCTCTGTGACCATGTCTCTAAGTCTCCACAGATAATGCCTGGGTGCGGCTGCTTTTCCGTACTGGGAGGTGATACCGCACCTGTCCTCAAGAGCTGCGGCCACGATATCAACTTGGCAGGGCTGGGGCTGGGCCAGGTTCCCAAGAGGCACAGCACAGGTGATGCCAGTGCTGTTCATGCAGCCCCCAAAGACAGCGTGGGGGGGTCACACACCCGGCGCAGAGCCACCTGCCACCGGCTCTGGGACACTGGGGCACCGATCAGATCAATCTGGGCAGGTCACACCTGCTGTCCAGAGTGGGTGGGATGAATTAGACCTAGTGGCAGGCGGTGTCCTGTGTGCTGAGGTATACAGTAAGTGTATCCTACAGTCCCTTTACCTCTAGTGGTGCCGCTTTTATGGCTGTGGGGGTTCTGCACTCTCATCCATACAGGATGGTTTGCCTCTTACTCTTGGGTGAGATGAGGAAGATGGGAGAAAGGGCCCAGTGGCTTCGGTTCCTTGGTGCTTTAAGCTTTTAGGAATCTTTGACGTGGTGCTGAGTTGGCGGCTAAAGCATGAGTGCAGGAAGGACTCCTTGTGTGTGCTGGTGTGTGTGTGTTGGAGTGTGTGTGTGCTGGTGTGTGTGTGTTGGGGTGTGTGTGTGTGTTGGGGTGTGTGTATGTGTGCGCGCACGCACACGTGTGCTGGGGTGAATAGGGAACCGGAGCTCCAGGGACAGTGCTGTTCAGTGGGACTGTCTGTGACAGTGGATCATGTTTCCTATCTGTGCTGTCCAGCCAGGGCCACTCCCCACCTGTGGCTATGGAGCACTTGCGATGTGGCCAGTGTGACTGAGGAGCCGAAGTTGAATTCCATTTACTTTTCCTTTGAATGTAAGCGACTAGCGCTGTGGACAGCGTGGCTGGCTCCAGGGCGGTAGTGGCCTACATTCCCTGGGATCTGTGAGATGTGCAGGATCCCGGACATCACCCCAACCTGCTGGCTCGGGACCTGCCTTTTAACAAGACCCCCAGGTGGTTGGTGTGCACACGGGGATTGAGAAACACTGGGTGGGCGTCCGTGCCAGTCAGTTCTCTCCGTGGACCTCGTGTAGAGGGGGTGCTGGCGGCGTGGACCTGGGAGCACAGGCCTCTGGCGTCCAGCTGCTCACACTTCCTGCTGTGGTTTCCAGGGACCGGGTGTGTGGGTCTCTGTGCATCCCTGTGGACAAGACAGCAAAGAACAAATTATGTAAAAAAAGAAAATAAAAAACAAACAAAAGGAATAAAAAAGAAGTTATGTAGCTTTGGGCTCAGGATTAAATGCTATTTTGCTTATTCCTCCTCAGGAATTTCTTCATGTCTTTATTCCCAGGTTTTTCTCCCCAAAAGGTTGCTCTCCTTTTCTCGTCCCATTCCTTCCACTATAGCTTTGTTTTTCCTTTCCTACTCCTTTGCCTGAAACTGGCAAAGATGTCGGTATGTGCGCATGCGCGAACACACACACACACACACACACACACACACACACACACACACACTTTTTAGAGGTTTCTAACCACGTCGGTAGTTCAGGTTGTGGTTATCTTAATGCTCTCACTCTGGCCAATGATAAATATTTCAACAGGGTAGATAGCATTTGCTCTGCAAGTGAAATTAGAGAAATCTCTCCCACCACTCTGAACGTATTCATAATTTCTCTTCTGTGATGAGAAATCTCTAACCAATTGAAACAGCAGACCTTCACCGATCTCTCTGACCTCCTCGGCCCGATCGCTTGGCTCATGCAGAGTGGTTCTTGCTGATGTCAGTCAGAGCTGGGGTTTGACTCTGTTTATTTTCATGGAGACTTTTCATCTTGTCCTCTTTTAAGTCTTGCATGGCTCACAGACATCCTGTGATGATGTCTCTGTACCAGATGTTGCTATAGTGGGTTGCAGACCTTCTTGGTCTACATCCGGGGATCTGCCTAGGGCACCGTGAGGAAACGGGAGTGGGGTGAGGGTGGGGGCAGCATGCTAAAAGGGACACTGCACTGAGGTTCTGGGCCCCTGGTGCATCCCTCAAACAAACCCAAGGTCACAGGGCCAGTGCCTGGTGGAGCCGAGGTCTGACCCCTGGCAGTTCAGTTCCAGGTGTGCACAAGTCTGCGTGTTTCGGCACCACCACCTGCCTCTGCTCTCTGCCAGGAGCAGGCTCGATAGTCACTGTGCTCGCTCCTTCCGGCTGTCACTGCCATTGCTTCAGACCCTCTTGTCCTTCAGGACTTTTCACAGATGTCGCCTTCCCCAGCTGCTCCATCGAGAATACGGCGCGCACACACACACACACACTGGTGTCATTGTCTGTTCCTACACACACACACACACACACTGGTGTCATTGTCTGTTCCCATTGCCCTTCTTTCACTTTCTCTTTAGCCCTTATTATCACCTGCATCTTACATATGTATCTGTCTGTATGTCCCTTGAGAGGAGGGACTGTATTGTTCACTGCTCTCTCTGCCAGGTCCAGAGCACTGCCCAGCTCATAAAAGCACTAGATACATGTTTTTGACTGAACCAATGAATGAATGAGTGAGTGAATGAATGAATGAGTCTAACCTGGATAGCTGCTGTCACCTCCCACTTGGTCTCTTTCTTGCCTCTTGCCTGGGGTGCTCCCCACGGAGGCCTGAGGGATCCCTCTGCACCTCCTTCCCGTCCCTGACATTCCTTCCAGAAGCTTCCTGTTTTTATGGCTCCTGACTGCCTCTTAGTCCCCTTCTCCTCAGCCTTCCCGAATCTCCTCCACTTTCTGACTCAGCCGCACCACACCTCTTCTCTCTGTCCTTCCAGGCTCCGGGACCCCTCATGTGGCCCTAGCCTCGTCTGCCTGGCTTTCACACTTCATAGCCATCTCTTCCTCAGTCGACTGTGAGTTTAGTGAGGGCAGGAACCCTCTCTATCTTGCTCCCTTCACTCCCCTCCTCCCTCCCGCTTCAGGCAAAACAGAGTAGGCACTTAAGAGCTATGTGTTGGAGGGTGCATGAGGCCACGGAATTACGTGGGTAGATCTACCCTGAATTAGTTGGAAGAAAGTTTCACTTCTCCAGAAGTAAGTGTTTCTTTGGCACCGTGAGGTCTTACTGTTCAAACTGTGAGATTTAAAGACAAAATGCTTCCTGCTAATTATTAGCCATTGCCCTGTAAGAACAGAGCCACTATGGGGCCCTGAACCCTGGCAGGCTGCCCCCGGTCCAGCCGAGAGCAGTGCCTTGGAGCGGGGAGCGACCGCAGAGGCAGCCGCGGCCCTGGCACCCAGTAGCCCTCAGATTACCCAAAGAGGATTGCGGTCTTGGGGCCAAAAGAGTAGGGAGTAGATAAAAGGCTTTGAAATGAGATTATAGGACCTACAAGCTCCTTGCTTTTTTTCCAGGAAATAATGCGCCACTTTTCTTCAAAGCGACAATCCAGTTTCGAGCTGGGAGTGGTGGGTGGATCAGTGTCCTGAGGCTCTTCAGACACTTAAAAAGTTAAGTTGAGCCCAGCCAGTGTGGCTCAGTGGTTGAGCATAAACCTATGAACCAGGAGGTCCTGGTTCAATTCCCTGTTGGGGCTCCATCGCCAGTGGGGGATGTGCAGAAGGCAGCTGATCAATGATTCTCTCTCATCATTGATGTTTCTATCTCTCCCTTCTCTGAAATCAGTAAAAATACTTTAAAAAAATAAAAATAAGTTGATCTGTAGTTGTACTTATTGGGCTTAAAAAAATGGAAGAGGACAGACAGGAATGGAAAGAAACAAGAAGAGCTCATGAAAGCTCTCTATACACATAAAATTGAACCCTTGATCTCATCTATTAAGAGCGTACAAACACGGCCTCCCTTAGTCAGTGCACCTTCCAGCCCAAGTCTCCAAAGTGAATGGGTAGTGTGATCAGAATGCAGTTCCTTTATTTTGACCCCAGAGCAGAAGGGCCCCTTTTCCCGTGGGCCCCGGCTGCCTCCACGTGAAACCCTTCATCAGCACCCTGCAGGCTTGCTTGGGGCTGAGTAGAATCCAGCCGGTGTCCTCTCAGCCACTGGTGGCAGGGTGATAGCCGTCATCCGTCTCCTAATGCTTTCAAGTCCCGTTCGCATCTGATGCTTCCTGGAGGTGTGTTTTGTTTGGCTCCTGGCCCAGGTGCCTCTTAGAACCCTAAATCTTTGTTAGCGTCCTCTTGTCCTCTTCCTGGCACGGGCGGCCTCCCTGCCTTATCTGAGGCTTTTATGGATGGGACGTGGCTTTCTGCCAATAGGAGAGTGAGCTTGCCTAGTCCTCTGAGTACCATGAGGGAGGTCTACGGGGGATCTGTCTGGCTGCTGCTGATACCCGAGTCCGACCCTGGCTTGGCGGTAGGGGATTAGCTAACTCACTGAGGTATGAGGTATGCGAAAGAATGCCAGGTTGTCTGAAACGCACCCCTGAAGCCTAGGGGAGCCATGGGTGGGTGATTCCAAAGAGAACATTGGCGGGGTTCTTTGGAAGCTGGGTGACACAAACTTTGGGAACCCTGGTACCCCGGTTACAGAATGTACTGCCAAACCTTGTGTTTGAGTTGGTTAAGGATGTATTCTGAATCTGCGGGACCACTTTCTGCCCTGTTTCCATTAGGACATTCTGAGCGAATACGCGATGTGTAGGAGGACATGGTGTCTTGCCCTTGCGTGTTCCATCTGTAATTGTGTTGACGTGAAATGTGCATCTACTCGGAGAGGCCGCAAGATGGGATGGTTTTGCATAAATCCCGGGTAGGAGCTGCTGACTCGCCCCCTTACCAGGGAAATCACCTCCATCCTCGGTTCCCCCGACGCCTGCCAATGTATTTTATTAGAAGATGAGGGCTAGTTGGGTTTCAGTTTATTAAAGTTTTAATTGTGTTTGAATCTACAGCAGACCTAATGTTTATTTACCTAAATGATGAAATGCAAGTGCCACCCTCTGGAGCTCACTGCCTTCCCGGGCAGCAGGCAGAGCAGAAGCGACTCAAAACCCACTAGCCTCGCCTGGTAGTTGGCATTTGCTGTCTGTTTTGGGTGTTATATTCATAGCTGAGAAAAGTGCCGATTTAGACGTTGTCATCTGAACTTTACTTACGCATGGTGCTGCTGTCTAACATTTGAGCCCTTGTGTGTTAGATATAAAATACTGCCTCGTCTTGGCCAGTATGGTACAATGGTTAGAGTATTGGCCCGCACACCCAAGGGTCTCGGGTTTGTTTTCCAGGACACGGACCTGGGTTGCAGGTTCGAGCCCAGGCCCCGGTCAGGGCATGTGCAGGAGGCAACCAATTGATGTGTTTCTTTCTTTCTCCCCCTCTCTTTCTCCTCCTCCCTCCCTTTCAAATATACTCAGGTGAGGATTTAAAAACAAAACAAAACATCGCCTGTCCTTGTCCTTCTGTGCAGAGAAGAGCCAGCAGAGCAGGTGGGAGACTGTTCTCCTTAGAGCAGCGGTCGCCAACCTTTCGGACCTCACGGACCAACGGTTGGCGACCGCTGCCTTAGAGAGTCCTGTTTGCAAGCGTGGCCCCTGGCTAGTCGGATCTGGAGACTTGGGTTTCGAGAGGGTTCCCACCACTCTCAGAGCAGATGACAAGAATGGCTCACTGGGCCTGAACCGCTTGTAGAAATGAGGCGACCTGTGGGAGAAATCGGGAATTTGGGAATGTGCCAGGCGGAGGGTGCTATGTGGCAGTCTTGTCGACAACACTTCGAGTAGCATCAGGACTCACTGCTGGAGGAATGAGGCATGTCCTGTGCGTCCCCCAGGGAGGACTTCTGGAAGTCCAGGCCTGCTTTCCTCCCGGGTTCGCCCCATGTTTGCTGAGGGCACCATGTCCTTGCAGAAATCGATTGTAGCCGTGAGCACATCTGTGCTCTGTGCTCAGGCCTGTGAATTCGAGAGAATCACCCCTTGGGGGGCTTGTCTCATGGACCTCAGTACACCTTCCAACCTGCTATGTCTCTTGGACTTTTCTCTCTTGGCAGGTCTTTCAACACCGTATCCATAGTCAGAAACCTCAGAATCATCTTGATTCTTCCCTCAATTCCGCCACCAGATCCTGTTTTTGCCACGGAAGCGCCTTAATCCCAAGCCTTCCTGTGGCTCTTGCCATGTTCCTGGTCCTGGGGCTCACCACCTGGCCTGGACTTCACGCAGCAGCTTCCCCGTCCTGCTTTTCTGCCTCATTCTCCACACTAGCCTGTCTTTACGTCACTTTACTCCAAAACCTAGGCTGAGCTGCTGTTACCCAGGAAATGAAACACAAATGCCTCAGGTCGGCCTTCAGGGCCCTGGGTCCCTTCACCTGGCTGTGGCTGCCAGAGTGGTCAGCTCCACACTCACCTGCTCTGCACAGGTGGGTGTAGCCTCTGTGTGCAGCAGTCCTTATCTGTTCATGAGGATAAAAACAATCCCGTCTCATAGGATTGGGTCAAGGGGTAAACGAGTTCATGGTTAAAATCCTTAGGACAGTGCCGGACACAAAAAAAGGTGTTTGTTCAATAACTATTAGCTGTGCTTATTTTGTATAATTATCTTTTGGTATTTTATTCTCCCCTCCGGGCTGTGAGCTGCCCACTGACATTGTGCCTGGCTGTGGCTCTTTAATAATCAATTGAATGAATGAATGAATGAATGAATGAATGAATATGGCTCTTTAATAATCAGTTGCTGAGTGGATGAATGAATGAATGAGAAAGGGAGGCGGAAGGAAAAGTTGGTTAAGACATGGTTTGTGTCCTAACCGTTTGGCTCAGCAGTTTTAGAGCGTCGGCCCATGGACTGAAGGGTCCCAAGTTTGATTCTGGTCTAGGGCATGTACCTCGGTTGCAATAGATCCCTGGTCCTGTTGGGGCTGGTGCAAGAGGCAACCAATCGATGTGTCTCTCTCACATTGATGTTTTTCTCTCTGTGTCTCTCCCCCTCCCTTGCACTCTCTTTAAATGGAAAAAATATGTATCCTCAGGTGAGGATTAACAACAACCACCAAGACATGGTCTGTGCTCTCAGAAAGCTGATTAGTTAGCTGGGGGATATAAGGTGCATCAAAGATTAAGCTAATGGTACTAGAGGAATAGGGTCAATTTGTGTTGCTCCTTATAAAGGATTCAGAGAAGGGAAGGGTCTGTCTAGGCTGGGAAAGAAGGCAAACCAAATTGTTTAAGCCAAGTTACCAAACTCATGCTTTGGCACCATTTCGGGTCCCACAGAGAGAGAGAGAGAGAGAAATGCAGGGATTTGGTGTGCTTCGAAGAAACACTCATAAAAGCGCAGCCTTCCTGCGGGACCCTTAGACGCTACCCCTGCTGAAGCTGGTCTTTCTCTGGGGTGACATTTTGAGCTACTTACAGGGTGTGCTCACTTCCAAGAGCGCAATCGCTGCATCATATCCCCGAGCACTTCTCTCCAGGGTGTCTGGTTTCCTCCGGGCTCTGAGGTGGAGGAGACAGGGAAGCATGTCCCTGCCAGCGCTGCCCCGGCCCCCAGAGCCTGTCTGAGGACGTGGCTGGCTGCCACGGGGCCCTGCATCCCTGAGCTGGGAGGAAGAGGGGTGTGCATCAGTTGCTGTGCAGTGTCCCACAGCTGTGCCATGTGGAGCCAATGTCCCGAGAGCTTGCTCAGGAACTGCTGGCGGCCAGACCGCAGAAAGTGATACCGACATTGCTGTTCCTGCCCTGGCCAGTTAGGCTCAATGGTTGGGGTGTTGACCCAAGGACTGAAAGGTCACGGGTTCGGTTTCTGGGCCCCGGGCCCTGTCTGGGCATGAGCGGGAGGCAACCAATCCATGTGTCTCTTTCACATCCATGTTTCTTTCTCAATCACTCTCTCCCCCTCCCTTCCACTCTCTCTAAAAAATCAATGGGGAAAATATCCTCGGGTAAACATTAAAAAAAAAAAATTGCTGTTCCTGCTTTACAGTTTGTGCAGGAGGCACCACTAATGTCACCATAGGAAGCTACGTCTTGAAGCTACGTCGCAGTCTTGGAATCACGGTTTGCTGAGCAGGTTCTGTTGTGTAGCGCTTCATATCATTTAGCTTCTGCTGCATAACAGATGCCCCAAACTCAGTGGCCTAAAAGAATAATCATTTCTTTGCTCAACATTCTGTGTGTTGGCAGTTTGGGTTGGGCTCAGCGTGGTGGCCACCTGTGTTGCTCGTGGTGGTGTCTGCGTTCACTGTATCTGGGGGTCTCAGCTGGGAGGGTTGGGACAGCTCTCTTTGAGGGTCTTACATCCTCTAGGAAACTAATCCAAGCTGGTTCACATGGTGGCAGAAGGTTCCCAGCAGCAAGAGAAAACAAGCCTCATTGTGCAAGCCCTTTTCCAGTTTCTGCTTGTGTCATATTTACTAATGTCCCGTTGGCCCCAGCAAGCAAGGAGGCCAAGCCAGAGTCATTGTTGGCAGGGCCCCGCTGAGGGTGTGGATACAGGGGTGCATGACTGTTGGAGGCTGTAAACTACAGTCGTCTTCGTCAAGGAGTTGATCTTGCCAGAAATGAAAGCAGTGGTGTTGCTGGCTCTCTCTGCCTTTCTCCTTCAGACAGTCGCCCGGGACGGGTACAGTCAGCGGATTAGACCCTCTGCTCCCCAGTCCACGTGGGCCTCCTTCGCTCTCCTTCTCTCTGTGACCAGCAACTCTACAAAGGCTTACACCATCTGGCTCACAGATTGATGGGCACTCCCCATCCCAGAGGACCCACCAGGAGCGTGTGGCTGGATCAGCACAAATCTGGTGTTAATGCTACAAAAGGAACTCCAAGCTGATAGCAGATACAGCCCATGCCGATAGTTCTGACAAAATGACATCTGAAATCCCCTGCAGTGTTCGCAGCCTGCCCTGACCTGGGCTGTCCCCTCCCTCCATTCTTGAGCATCTCTGGGGAAATACCAGCCGCTGTCTGTGCGCCTGGCAGTGCGTGCACGGCACTAAGGACAGCAGAGCTATGGGGGAGAGCCTGGGGCCAGGAGCAGGAGAGACTTGGCTGGGACACTGGACGCACGGATTCTTTAGCTGCGTTTGCTGCTAGGTGACTGCTCTTGGGTGCGTGGAGGGGTGCGCTTGAGGGACTAGATGGCATCTGCTTTCATCTCAGTTCTAATCTGATTTTTTTAAATAAATTTTTATTGATTTCAGAGAGGAAGGGAGAGATAGAAACATCAATGATGGGAATCATTGATCGGCTGCCACCTGCATGCCCCACACTGGGAATCAAACCATGACGTCCTGGTTCATAGTTTGACATTCAGTCACTGAGCGACCCTGGCCGGGCGACCCTGATTTTAAGATGTGTATCTTTTTAGGGTTATGCTGATGTGTTAGGGGTTGTATTAAGTAAATATAATCGAAATACTGCTTCGTGATGCACCCAGAGGCAAGAATCAAGGGAAGGATTTTGAGATCAGTGTTTTCATGTAGAGCTGGAATGAGGGGGGGGAGGGTTACGAAGGATGGATGGTCTTCAGGTTCTAGAATGAGACTGGGTCCTGGAACGAAAAACATAGTCACCTCTCTCCTGGTTCGGCTGAGCCAGCTGAGGCCTGCGTAGGGCTGGTCAGGTATCAAAGAACTTCTACCAAGGACATGAGGAGGCTTCTAACGCATGACTACTGGGTAGATGACTTCTGCTGCAAACAGGGGAAAAGAATTCATTGGAGCAAGAGTGAATTTTCTGTTCTTTTAGTCTGAGATTGTGATGTTATCTCAGGTGGAACAAATTCAACTGTATTGACATTGCCCTCACTGGTGGGAACTGTGAAGGTTCTAGGTTGGCTAATTTTATCTTGGAATGTGAGAGATGTCTTGAGTGACTGTGTGTGCACACGCACGCACATGTGCACACGTAGCCTAGTATGGAAACACAAGTGGAGCGCCATACCAACCTGTGTCCTCACATCTGTCTTCCCACTTATGGTCTCAGCTGGGGAGCCAGGAACTGAGCTCACCCTGGCCAGCATTGTGTCTCCAAGGCTTTGCGTGTTGCCAGGCACCTATTAAGCACTTAAGCAACATTTTTTGAATAAACGAATCAAGAAAAGCTGGAAGGGGATTTTTTTTAAAAGCATCTTTCCCTGGTAATTTTTACAGAATTAACCCTGGATGTTTTAATCAGTCCCAGAACAATGCCTGTTGATGTCTTTTCAGTGCTTTTGGTAGCAGTGAGATAAGAAATGAAAGGAAGCTGACAAAACAAGTGACCAGAGTTAAATTCAGACACCATTAAAAACAAACACATGAGCTGCTGAAAACCCCAAAACCTTATTTAGATTACCAGCTTAATGTAGGAGGAAGCACACTATTTTTTTGCAGTGTATTTCTGTGTTTCTAGGATTAAAATAGCTTTATTGTATTTCCTGATTATTGAGTAAATACATAACTTATATAGAATGGGCAAAGAACAAGTCAATATAAAGAATTCCATAAAAATACCCTTATTTCCAGGCTGTTAACATTTATGAAAAAAAATTTATATTGTGGTAAAATACCTATAATGTAGAATTTACTGTCTTAGCAGTTTTTAAGGTATAGAGTTCAGTGCCAATAAGTCATTCACATTGTTGTACAATCAGTCCTCAGAACTTTTTCATCTTGCAAAATTGACACTGTAGACACATTAAATAGCACCTGTTTCATCCTCCCTCGGATCCTGACAACCTCCCTCTACTTTCTGTTTGTATCAATTGGACTCCTCTAGGTGCGTCATATAAGTAGAATCATACTGTGTGTGTGTGTGTGTGTGTGTGTGTGTGTGTGTGTGAGAGAGAGAGAGAGAGAGAGAGAGAGAGAGAGAGAGATAATGCCTTCGAGTTTTGCCCATGTTGTAGCATGTGTCAGAGTTTTCTTCTAAATGATACACCATTATATATACCTATTATTTATCTACTAGAGGCCTGATTCACAACATTCGTGCACTGGAGGGTGAGGGGGGGGGTCTCCCTCAGCCCAGCCTGTGCCCTTTAGCAGTCTGGGAGCCCTGAGGGGATGTCTGACTGATGGCTTAGGCCCTCTCCCCATGCCTAAGCCGCAGTAGGACATCCTTAGTGCTGCCACGGAGGCAGGAGAGGCTCCTACCACCACCGCTATGCTCGCCAGCCGTCAGC
Source organism: Myotis brandtii (assembly GCF_000412655.1). Classification (NCBI taxonomy): domain Eukaryota; kingdom Metazoa; phylum Chordata; class Mammalia; order Chiroptera; family Vespertilionidae; genus Myotis; species Myotis brandtii. The sequence goes on along the minus strand of NW_005362797.1, from coordinate 1,334,803 downwards.
CCAGCTTGTGGCTGAGCGGCACTCCCCCTGTGGAAGTGCACTGACCACCAGGGAGCAGCTACTGCGTTGAGCATCTCACCCCTGGTGGTCAGTGCATGTCATAGCAACCGGTTGTTCTGCCATTCAGTCGATTTGCTTATTACCCTTTTATTATATAAGACTAGAGGCCCGGTGCACGAAATTCATGTGTGTGTGTGTGTGGGGGGGTTCCCTCAGCCCAGCCTGCACCCTCTCCAATTGGGGACCCGTTGGGGGATGTCCGACTGCATGTTTAGGCCTGATCCTACAGTCGGACATCCCTCTCACAATCTGGGACCACTGGCTCCTAATTGCTCACCTGCCTGCCTGTCTGATCGCCCCTAACTGCCTCTGCCTGCCAGCCTGATCACCCCTAACTGCCCTCTCCTGCTGGCCTGGTTGCCCCCAACTGCTCTCCCCTGCTGGCCAATTTGGTTCTGATTGGTCGGTTTCTATGCCAGTCAGCATCAAAAGCTCCGCCTCCTAGGCAGCCATTGGCTCCCCACAGCACCCAGATTTGGTTCTGATTGGTTGGTTTCTATGCCAGTCAGTGTTGGAAGCTCCGCCTGCCAGGCAGCCATTGGCTTCCTACAGTACCCACATTTGGTTCTGATTGGTCGGTGTCTATGCCAGTCAGCGTCAGAAGCTCTGCCTCCTAGGAAGCCATTGGTTCTTCATAGCACCCACATTTGGTTCTGATTGGTTGGTTCCTATGCCAGTCAGCATCTCTGGGCCTGATCAGAGAGGTGGGGCTGAACAGCAGCCCCCATGGAGGCTGGGAGAGAAAGAAAAGCCCGGCTGCTGGCAAAGCTCAGAAAGGAAGAGGAAGAGAAAGAGAGAGGCAAGTACTCATCAACAGCTGCCACTGAGGTTGCAGATCAGACCCTGTTTCTCTCCCTGGGTCTCAGCCCCCTGGGCAGTCAGTGCTGGGTCAACACGGCAACCCAGCGCTGACTGAAGGACTTCCAGGTTGATCAGCCTTCGGTTGTGATAGGTCGTTATAACCCTGGCCTTTTATATATTAGGATTATTACATAGGATTATTCTTCTGTGAACCACCAACGTTGCTTCCACTTCTTGGCTATTGTGAATAATGCTGCTGTAGATGTGAGTGCTGAACATCTTTGACCACGTCCCTTTACTCACACCATCATTATTTATAAACTAGAGGCCCGATGCATGAAGATTCGTGTAAGAATAGGCCTTCCTTCACTCCAGCCTGGAGCCGCCTTTCTGCCTTTGTTCCGGCCCACAGCCGCCTTTCCACCTTCCCATGCTGCCAGAGGCCCAGAGAGTCTGGGGCGGTGCGGACAGCCTGTGTCGTTGCCATGGTGATGACACAAGCATCCTGCCCTGGCCGCTCTGTGCCTGGGTATGCAAATTAATCTGTCATCTTTGTTGGGTTAATTTGCATACTCATGTCTGATTGGCTGGTGGGTGTAGCAAAGGTATGGTCAATTTGCATCTTTCTCTTTTATTAGTGTAGATGGCATCATACTCTGTCCTGCTTTGTAATGTGCATTTTCACTTAACACTCTGCCAGGTACACCTCCTCTTGTCAATTAATATTGACATCAGCACTCTTTCTTATTATGTTCCTAATGTATGTGCCCTTGAATGGATTTATCTGTTTGTGGTTGGACATTTAGGTTGTTTTTCATTTCTGGGTTTTGTAACTGGGCCACAGTCAACATGCTGAGGATCATACCTTTGTCCCCTTGCCTGGTAATAAAAACCATAATATTTGGGTCTTAGGTTGGATTCTGCAGAAGCTGAGCCTGAGCTAGGGATTTGGGTATGAGTGATTTATTGAGGGGGTGTTCTCAGGAGAAGAGGTGTGAGAGAGGCAGGATGGGGAAGAGGCTGAGCAGAGAGGTTCTGAAATCTAGCCTTGGCCTTATTGGAGCAAATCACACTGGCAGGGTGGTCCCCTTGGGTCAAGGGGGCCTGTCAGCCTCCCAGGGGCCTCAGTCAAGGGCAGTTTTGGAGAATATGCTGGGTGTGAGCTGGCGGTGCAGCCTCTGGTACTGAGGCTGTGGGTGGGACATCATCACTAGTGGTAGTAACATCTGTGGTGCCTTCTCTCTGCCTGCAATGAAGCTTAGTACCTTAATGCAGTTAACAGTCGGTGCTCGTACATCTCCAGTTAACAGGCGAAGAACTGGCGTTGAGAGAAGGTAAGTAGCTTTCCTGGTGTTTCACAGCTAGTATGCGGTGGGTGAAGCTGGAAGGCAGACTCAGGCCGGTCCTGTGCTGGATCCCAGACTCCTTATCAGGAGATTTAGAACCTAATGATGAACTCCTAGAAGCAAAACAGCTGGGCCAAAGAGGTAGACATTTTAAATATACATATAGATCCAAGTGTCTCTTCCCACCCCTTGTGTGTGCTGTTTAATCTCCACATATTTTGGCATTTTCCACCCTCTGGAGAGTGAGTCCTATAGTGATGCTGAGGAATCATTTGGTTTAATACTGAAAGGGCAGCTGAAACCTCGCCTCACTCATTAAATAGATGAGAAGCCCACTAACCTCTGCCAAAGGTCACTGGCGGCCTCAACGTGCAAAAGGCCCACAGTCACAGAGTTACTTGACACAGAGGGATTCCCTTGTCCTCAAGTCACCAGACTCAGGGCAAGCCCTATTCTCTAAAAACAGTTCGTCCTTTGAGCTTCACATCGTGAAAATTAAACATCATTGAGGCCCATTCCTCCAATGTGAGTGCAGTGCGCATTCACTGCTGTTCCTGGCCAACCGGCATCCGTTCCCTCTTCTTCTGGTAACAGCTTCCCACATATTCCTTTGGGTGCAAGGTTGGCATAGGTCCCTAAGTATACACCGTTCTGTTAGTTACTAGTCTTTATGCCAGTGGAAGTCAGGCTCACATTTGGGGGTAAAAGATTCTCTCTTTTACCACTAGACTTGACCTTCAATGACTCACATGCTGGAATGGGCTGCCATTGTGCCTCCATGAGGCGAAAGCTTGCCTAAGAACAGAGCCAACCAAGAAAAGAGATGCCCGATAGATGGGGAAGTAGAAACTAATGACTTTGTTTGAGTCATGGAACAAGTTTTGCTTGTGTTAGACCTACTCTTGGCTGTTCTAGTTAGATTAAAGCAAAACAGATTTTGTTTGTATCTTAGCCACTCTGAATCTAATTTTCTCGCAGTTGCAGATATAGTACTAACTGATAGACTGATAATTCACATAAAGACTAATAAGCTCAAGGTTACCTCTCCCACTACCTTTAAGTATTACAGACAGGGCTGGAAAGAGAAGTGGTGACTTCACTCAAGACAAGTAGCTACCAGCACTCGAACATCATATTCACCACTATTAGCTGCTAATTAAAGAGTTTTTGCCTATTCTTTTTTGGGGCTAGACATTACAAGAAAATTTTAGACCAGTATTACTTATCAGCATAGATGCAAAAATCCTCAACAAAAGATTAGCACACCGAATCTAACAAATGTATAAAAAATAATAATACACCGTGACCAAGTGGAAATTATCCCAGGTATGCAAGGCTTTTTCAACATTTGAAAAATCAATGTGATACATCTCATCAACAGGCTTAAGGAAAACAATGTATGTGTACGTACACACACACACATCTAGACTATCATAAGAAATACGAAGTTTCTGTAGCAATCAGGGAAACCCCATCCTCCTGCCTGGGACCCCAGTGTGGCAGGCTTTAAGGGGACTGGTGCCTGGAACAGGGAGTACCCCAGGCTCTGAGGAGCTCTCAGGGGTTTCAGGTACCTGCTCCTCAGTCCTCTACTGCCGGTGCCTCTGAATCCCTCTCTGCAAGCCAGGCTCCGCTGCCCTCCCCCTCGCCCCCTCAGCTGCCCTTGAAGTCCGTTTAGGCCCCAGTGACCACCTGCTTCCATGACCACTTCCTCGCGGTTTGTTCGTATAATTCGTCTTGAGGACTCTGAAGGGCTCCGCTCCTCACTTTAGCAAGACCAAGTAGTCCCTGTGCTCGGTGACTTGTGGTCCACTCTTGTTCACTGTTCTGCTCTGGCCCATTCAGTGGTGGCCACTGGTGTGGGCTCGTGTGGTGTGAAGCGTGACCACTGCGCCTCAGCGTGCTGTGGGGGCACTTTTCTGAGGAGCCTGTGGACCAGCAGACCAGCCGGTCATCAGGTATTGAGTTCATCAGGTGTCCTGGATCACCAGGTACTGCTTTTCCCACTTCAGCCTGAAATGCTCGGGTCATTTCCAGAGAAGACTGTGGGCCTACG
>NW_005362797.1:1314696-1330512 GCF_000412655.1 Myotis brandtii | reverse complement strand
GGGGGGGGGGGGGGGGGGAGAACGATATAGGACAACAGGAGGTAGTTCCAGAAGATTTCAGGTCCTTTTCGGAGAGGTAATTCTACCCAGCAGGTTCCAGGCGATAAATACATTTATTAAAAATTGTAATGTCAATGACTCTTACTGCTCTTCTTCCAAAATTGCCACAGTCCTAAATGCTGAAGAAACTCGAAGATCTGTTCTCTGTCTCGTGGCAGGTGCAGAGTGTCTAAAAGTTACTAGTACTTGTAGCTGCCACACTTGAGGTCTGATGAATGGAGATGGCGTTAGGGCTTATTGTAAGTGGTCCTGGAAGGCTTGAAAAATGGCACTTGTCAGCGGAGCCGGGAAGGGTGGTGAGGACCATGGTTATGCCAAAAAGGTGGGCTGTGAAACAATGCAAACGTGTCTCCAAGGCATAAGCAGACGGGCAGGCTGCCAGGGAGCTTCAAGGAAGTACCCAGGCTTGGTAAATGGAGAACCAACCCTGGGGAGAGGGGAGCAAAGGCACAGACGCTAGGCTGGTGCAGCCTTCAGCGAGAGCACGTCCAGATGTTCCTCTGGATCTGCCCTTTCCTAAGAAAGTCCCTGGATGGGCAGCATGTCTGCTGGGCGGGCTTATTTACACACACAATGTCATTGATTCCATGTTGCTATCGGACCTAAAAACAAAACTCATGTTTGCTTTTAATGATAAAGTTACTTCCGCTTAGAAAATGGTGCAGATTTACAGAGTTGTCAGATAGGTTTCTCAGATTGTTCTGCTAATGACAGGATAGAGGAGAAACAATCTAAGAGAAACATTTCCAGGAGAGAGAGAGAGAGAGAGAGAACGAGAGCGTGCGGGGGTGGGGGGGGGATTGTTTAGCTGAAATCCGGAAGATTCCAAGTACTGATTATTAAATTGAATACCAATTAAATTAGCATCCCATGGGGACTGTTTTCTGGAAATTTTGCTAGTGCGTTCGCCAAACAGCCCAGACTCAAGGCCATTTGGTGGGAAATGGCTCCTTTTGTTTTGGCCATGTTTAAAGTTAATCCCAAATCGATTGCTTTTTCAAGAACGAAAACATCACTGGTCATTATTCCACTCCAGAGTTCTGTAGACTTTTGTTGTAAAGGGCCAACATCTATATATATAAAAAGCTAAGTGACCAACTGTCCAGCTGGCCAGTACTACCTGAACCCATTTTCGGACATGGTCAGTTATATGTTGCTTTCGAGTTCTAAGAGTGTGTGACATTAAAGTTAAAGTTGTTAATACTTCATCACAAGGGAAATTAGTCAAGCACTCTGAATGTGTTTTTACTCTTAATGTGGTATACAGGGAGATATTAGAATAAGTTTAATCAATTTATCAGTCATTGTTTTTATCAGTATTGTTTTTATATCATGTTTTTGTTTTTATATCATGCTTTTGTTTTTATATCATTTTTCATATGTCTTTATTGTTATATCATGTTACTTATTAATTTATATATTATTTTCATATACCTTTTACTGATTTTCTTTCATCTCTGACACTTCTATTATAGAGAAATGGGGAATAGCGATATTAAAATATTTCTTCTAATTAGTTTCCTTTCAATGTGCACGAATCCGTGCACCGGGCCACTAGTACTAAATATTTAGCATGAAATAGACATATCCATAAACAAAGGAGCATTTTTGGATCCTAATAAGATTGTATTTATGTACCCTGGGATTGGATTTTCTATAATTTTCACATGTCATGAAATATTCTCTTTCTTTTGACTTTTTTTTTTTTATTTCAACCACTTAAAAATGTAAAAGTTCTTATCTTTGACTGGGTTAGTATAGTTTGGCCAGGTTCTTACTCTACCTTTGTAGTTAGTGTCTTTTGGGAGAGCATAGTCCTACCTTTGCATATGAAAAGGGGCCAAACTGTGTGTGGGAGGGGTGTGTGTGTGTGTGTGTATGTGTGTGTGTTCCTGTTGTCCCCTGCTCCTTCAGCCTCCCCTCTGAGCCTCAGACTTTTAGAACTTCGAGTGCTCAGGACTGTCACCACCAGCACCTGGTAGCTCATGGGTGCTGGAAAAATTCTGGACTCATTCTCCACCCAGTGGATTCTGAGTGACTCTTGAAATAGAGGCAACAGGGAATGCAGACAAGGTAGAAGCTTGAGAGTCTAGCACAGGGGTGGGCAAACTTTTTGACTCGAGGGCCACAATGGGTTCTTAAACTGGACCGGAGGGCCGGAACAAAAGCATGGATGGAGTGTTTGTGTGAACTAATATAAATTCAAAGTAAACATCATTACATAAAAGGGTACGGTCTATTTTTTTTTTTTAGTTTTATTCATTTCAAACGGGCCGGATCCAGCCAGTGGGCCGTAGTTTGCCCACGGCTAGCAGTTGAGCTTTTCTGTAAGAGTTGTGAAAATGGTTGCAATGGTCTCAGGATTTCTTTGCAAATATCTAACTTTTAAAAGGCTTAGACATCTCTGGTGCTCCTTTTCATCCTTAGTCCAGAGAAGTAGGCAAAAGACATACTTCTACAAAATGTAAGTGCATGGTTTTGTTTGGTACACGATTTAGGGAATGACAAAAGTTGCACAAACATCCAGTATTCTTCAAATGATCTGCATAATGTGTGACGATGAAACGACAGCAGGTAACACTATGTATTCAGCTAAATTGGTTGAATAGGAGTCATTCTTATTAGGATGCCCTCCCCAAATCCTTAATAAATATGAAGCTTTAAATATTTGTCCCGTTTTGTAATTGGTCTAGATTTAGCGGTGGCTCTTCCTGATTTGGGAGGAAGCATGCTTGACTGTTGCCAGGCAACGGCTAATCACGGCATTAGCTGCCAGCAAGCCCTTGGCAGTAACTGTAAATTCTTTTGTCTTGTTAACAAAAAAATGAGTGTTAAAGATGTCGCAGTATATAAAATCTGTTCTGTTGTTCAAATAGATATAACTTAGGCGGTACATTCCTGCACTAATAGGACCTCGCTGTGCCGCTAAGACTTACAGGGGCCGTAGAGAGCCCGTGCGTTCCTGTGCGTGAGTCACATGCCGTCCGTTCGCGGCAGCGCAGCCCATGGAATGGGACGGTGATGTCATTGAGGCACTGTTTTTCTCAAGGTCTGCAAAAAAGAAACAGAGGGTTTTGAGTTGCTGGATGCGGACCTTTCTCAGAACTGTCCCGAGCGAGGATGCTGGTTCCTGAGCTGGGGCCACCGATGTACCATCCTGACCTCAGTGCCCGTCTCTCTGAGGCTGAGTGCTCCCAGGCCATGTGGCGCGTCCCCATGCGGTCCCAGCACCTCCTGTCTCTCTCCACCTCCTGCTCAGCCAGGCTCCATGCAAGTTTTCTAGGACAGAACCTCATAAAACTCATTCTCACCTCATCAGCAAATGTGGTGTGAGTCATCCTTTGGACACACAGAGTTAAGAAAGAAGGAAAAACACTGTTTATTTTTTTTTTTGTTTGGCTTTTTTTTTTTTTTTTTTTTTTTTTTTAATGAAACTACACTGTATCCCAGACCGGAGCCCAGGCCGTTGTCAGCACTCCCCCTCCTGGTTGCATGTTTCTGAAGGGCGTAGTTGATCGGGAAGGGGTCGCACACTCCATCAGGCACTGGGGCATACATTTTGTCACTGAAACCTCATCCCTTGTGCACAAGACAGACACGGCGGGTCCCTTGGGCCAGAAGGAGCTGGGATGAAAGTCGCAGTTTCCTGTGTCTTCCAAGCCCCATGCTCTGCAATTTGTGTGGATTAGGTCTGGGTTTCAGAAGACACCCCGAGGGTTCCATCTGCCCAGTGAACCGATAGAAGGCACCAAGGGAGTGGCCAAGATGCTGAATAGATTTCATTCTTCATTTCCTTGATTTCTAAAAACAGCTCTAGATAGTTTTGAACAAGTTAAAAAACAGTACTCCATGTTGCTAAATCCCCTTTTCTATATTACCATTTTCTTTGCCACCTCCCTTGCCCCTAACTCGAAGAGTGGGAAGTCTTACACCACAAGAGAGGCCCCCCTCCCCCCTCCTCTCTCTCTCTCTCTCTCTCTCCTTCCCCACAGTTGTGCTCACTGTCACTTTCCCCTTTGGGTTTTCCCTGCTGGGCTCACTGTTCTTCCCTGGGCTCCAGCTCAGCAGCAAGCATTGTCACCAGAGGCAGCAAACCCGTTTCTGTCCCTTTCAGTGCCTTTCTTTAAAACGACGAGCCGAGCTCCTTTGGCATCATGTAAACACGCTGGAGTGTGTTAACAGCTGCCTCTCTCTTAAAGTTGAACAGGCTCGGCACTGAAAGGGGAACCGCTTTCAGGTTCTGCTCAAGTTTGCATGTGACAGCATCAAAGCTATTTTTAGTGGAGTGATCACCGGCGAGAAGCTGAAAACGGCCGCTTTCAACTATAAACAGTGGAAAGAAAGGATCATTTATGCACGGCTGCCGCTCTCGAGTCCATTTATGTGGGAGACAAAGGGGCGTGTAAATCTCTTCTTCAAAGTTACGCAGGCATCTCGTGCCTGCTCAGAGCCCGGCACCTCTCAGGGAAGAGCAATGCTAATTTAGCGCTTGGCTGCCCGCTCGGGTTCCACTTGATGCACTGATAATAGCGAGTGATAGGACTGCCCTTTGGGTGTCCATTGTGAAAAGAAGGGAATGTTTAGATGCACAGAAGCATCCAGGAAACTTCTCTTTCCTGTAGATCACAGAACTCCAGAGACAACAGGAAATGAGAGGTGGGTTATATAAACTTCCTGGTGCAGTGGGAGGGGCTGAGTCACTGCTAGTGCAGGACCCCCCGAGACTTCACTTTCAGAATGGGTGTTCTTAGCTGCAAAGTGAGGATCCTGATAGGGCTCTTTATAAGGCCAGTGTTGTTTTCTGTGAGTATTTATTGGCCACCTACTCCGTGCCAGCCACTGAGAACTTCAGTAGGACTAAACTGTGGTCCCCTGAGAGCTCACAGTCTAGCCACACAATCAGTGTGTCCCATGTCAGCACGTACAGAGTGATGCATATGAAGGCCACAGCCTAGGAAAGGCTGGATCTGCTCTGGGCACTGAGGGGGATGGGAAGAAAGAGCATTTTTGTAAAAAATGCTTGAGTTTGCAAAGAGAAGAGAGGGAGGGAGGGTTCCCACTGGGGCAGCCCAGCGAGTGAAGACAGAGGGAAAAGGCTGTGTCTAGGGGCCCATGAACAACCTGGGATGGCCAGACAAGGCTAGGGGTGGCCGGGGATGAAGCTGGAGCCAGGTGAGCTGTTGCTTAGAGCGAAGGAACTTGGAAATGGCACAGGCCGCAGGGAGCCAGGGGGTGGTTTTGAACAAAGATCACAGAGGAGCTCGGGAAAGGCGGGTGCATAGCCAGATACGAAATGGTTGAGGTTTAATGCAAGCGTTGTAAGCAAAGCCCTAAACCTCAGTCTCCCCTGGAAATCCCAAGGCCTGAACAGCAGTCCCAGCCCTGGATGGCACAGAGCTGCTGTGTTGGGCGGAGCTGCTGTGTTGGGCGTTGCCTTTGGGGAGGGGAGGGGAGGGGCGGTGGACTAGGCAGAGCCAGCGTGCTGGGAAGACCTTCTCAAGCCCCATTGAGTGCTGGGCTCTGCAGGCGAGTTGGAGGGGGACTGTGTCCTTTAGGAGCTCTTAGCTGGCCAGCCCTGCCCCGGAGGGTGTGAGCCCCTCCGTGAGTGAAATAACCAGGCACCAGGAGGCACCTCTGTCTGTGGGAGTCAGGTTCCCCCAGAGGTTTCAGGAAGCTAAGGTTTTCCTGGGTAGGCTTAAAGCTTCAATTATGTGGTAAATCTTCTATGCCCTAGAAATTCACAGAAGAGGGACGTGCAGAACGGAACGAAGCAGAACAAAAAGCCTCACACACAGGTACCCTGACTGTTTATACCCGGGAAGAGTGTTCTAAAAAGTCTCTTCTAGTACCAAATAATGTTTGCGCACCTCATGTCAAAAATTACTGCCCAGCCAGAACCGGTTTGGCTCAGTGGATAGAGCGTCGGCCTGCGGACTCAAGGGTCCCAGGTTCGATTCCGGTCAAGGGCATGTACCTTGGTTGCGGGCACAACCCCAGTGGGGGGCGTGCAGGAGGCAGCTGATCGATGTTTCTCTCTCATTGATGTTTCTGGCTCTCTATCCCTCTCCCTTCCTCTCTATAAAAAATCAATAAAAATATATTTAAAAAAAATTACTGCCCAGAAGTAATGTTACTTGATTGCTCTGATGTTTCTCTTTGAATTTAATCCTGTCCAGGAAGTTTAGCAACATTATTTGCTTTGTTTTCCTTTCAGGAGAGGAGTGATTGTTTCTGTAAGTTTTCTAGAAGAATCCAGTGGCTGTAAGGTTTAGGTGTGTTACAGTTAACCATTCTACTGCACGCTTGGCGTTCCCAACCATTTCCTCCTTGCTTTTCCTGAGCAGGCTCGGGGTACATACCGGGCAGTTTGAGGCTAGGAGCAAGTCACAGGCAGGCAGTGATCGTTGGTACAGGTGATGGGGGGAGGTGGCGGGGAGAGGAAGGGGTGGAGGGAGCATCTTTGGGGGTAGGGCCAGCTCTTTATGCTCAGTCAGAAGTATCAGGATAATGTAGGTGCTGGTGCCAGTCACAATATTTGTTGCCTTGGCAGACATAAGAGATTACTTTTTGGAAATGGAAAATTTGCTTTTTTGTCACTTCAAAACCAACCATAAATAGATCCAGTAAACCATAGGAAACATGTCTCACACAAAAATAAACTTTTGACCTTGGCTGGGAGGCACACGTGGCTGGAGCATCATCCCCGACACTAGTCAGAGCACATACCTAGGTTTTGGATTTGATCTTGGTCGGGATGTGTACGGGAGGCAACCAATCAAGTTTCTCTCTTATATTGTTGTCTGTGTCTCGCGCTCTCGTTCTCTCTCCCTCCTTCTCCCTTCCTTTCTCTCTAAAATCAATAAAACATATCCCGAGTGAGGATTAAAAACAAACAACTTCTGTGCTGTTACATACAACTTGAGCCTAGATTTGCTGCCCTTGATGTAAAGTTTAGACAGAGGTGTCCAGCTCTAAAGTGTCAGCTTTTCAAAATCAGCATTTATTTCCCTCATCGTAGTGCTGGGGTGTGGGATGGGATGAATCACCCAGGGAATTCGCAGTTTCCCCACCAATAGGTCCTTTTCCCGTCTGACTGGTTGTTAGCTTACAGGAAGTACCAGGAAACCGACTTGTCAAAACTTGGGCTACATGTTTGCTTCTCCTGATCTCTGCCAGCCTGAAGGATCAAGGTCCTGCGTAGAAACCTTTGTCTGCATTGCTCAGGTTTTTCTCTGAAAGTCCTATTAGTTCAGTGAAATCCGAGGGGGTGACGGTTTTTGCATTGTCTGTATCAGGTGGTGTGTGGTTGTTTGTCACAGCCTCAAAATGATGTTCCTTCCATCTTGGGATACGTGGTGTGCATGTTGGTGGCCCTCCCTGCCTCTTGGTGATGGGGGATGGCCCCAGGATTTATGAAACCTGCCATTGAGATCAAGGCGAAATGATAGTTTCACTCCAGAGGTGTCGATTTATATATAAATTGATTTCAGAGAAGAAGGGGAGAGAGATAGAGAGATAGAATATCAGCTGCCTCCTGCAAGCCCTCTACTGAGGATCATGCCCTTAACCCTGAGCATGTGCCCTGACTGGGAATCCAACCTTGACCTCCTGGATGATGCTCAACCAACTGAGCCACACGGGCCAGCTATCTCTAAGTTCTTGATTTCAGTTCTTTTGAGTATACACCCAGAACAGGAACCACTGGATCGTATGGTAATCCTATGTGTAATTTTTTGAGGAAGCACCCTACTGTTTTCCATAGCGATGGCACTGTTTTAAGGGGATGTCTCAGTTGCTTAACTCCTCATATATGTGTCTTTCCTCTGTGAGCTTTACAAGCACAATCCTCCCTTCTGCTGCAATTATGTCTTTTGAACCAGACCCTGTGGCCTTGAGGAGGCTGATGGCCACACTTGCACAGTCAGCGTAGATTCCGGCTTTCTCCTGCTCTCTCCCAGCCATCATTCTGTTTTATGATATTTTGGGAAAGTTCACTCAATCCCCTTGGCCCCTGGGCAGATGTCCTCTGGGAAGTCCCAGGCTGCTCCGAAGATTCCCCTAGAACCAGATTGGCCCTGGACGCGTGGCTCCTGGAACAGCTGCTCAGCTTTCCTCCATTCCACCATTTTAATTGTGATTAGTAGGTTCATTTGCATCTAAAAGGAGCCGTTTTCTTATCAGCACCATTGAGTTGGGAACCAGTGTGCTCCATTTATATAGAGTGGCCCATTTTAATCGGGCCCATTAGGCAGTAAAAGTAAATGTGGGTGTTTTACAAATGCAAATATATCATGCAAATAATGTACTTTATGCTGAATGATGCCTTGGTTTTCATATGTAAAATTAGAAACTGTAGCACAAAGATAATGATAAACACCTTTGCATCTGTTCTTAAGATGTAGCGTGAGCTGGATGCATCTAAAATTGTAGCAGAGGCTTCCAGCAGGATTTTTTCAGCACACCCAAACATGCATCCCATACTATCAAAAATATACATGTACTTATCTAGTTATTTATATATTCCTAAGTAATCAAGAAATCACAGAAGAGAGTAATCCAAATTACCTAAGCTCTTACTTACCATCAATGATGAGATTTATAATTTTGTTTCCTTTTTTAAAGATTTTCCAGTTTTTATCCGAGCTGATGATAGTGAAGAAGAAATGTTACTCTATAGCACAGTTCCATTCTAAGAGATGTATGTCTATAAGATATATTTTTTAATCCTTAGTGTTTGAAAAAAATCTGTCTTATGATATGCAGATAGCTATTTTATAAAATCATGTAGTAGAATAATGTCAGCCCTCTTCTGTGTGCTGTGAACTCTCAGCCAAGTTCAGAGCAGGGGGAGGGGGATGTGGGGGGTGACCGCCATGTGGTAGGTCAGGATGCAGCCAGGTACCTTCCGGGGTCTGGAGACAAGGTCAGCCAGAGACACAAAATTCGGGAAGCTAGGTTTTCCGTGGGCCCACGAACTCTCCTAGGAAAGGAATATTGAGTAGAAAAGAAGAGAGGCTAACACTCTGGGAATGCCTCTCATTGTGGAGTCAAGGCTGGACAAAGAGCCAGCAGAATGTTTAGAACAGAGAGAGGGAGTGGGAGAACCAGGCTAGAAGGGTATTTGGAGGCTAAAATTTGAAAGGATTTTAAAGAGATAATGTCAGAAGTTACAGAGACTTGATGTAATCAGAAAATAAAAGCATGTGGGAGGGCGGGAGGGGGGGAGGGGACCGTAGGGCTGTTGCAGGCGGCAGGAATGACCCCAGGTGTCTAACCGGTGGGCCAGACCAAACCTCAGTACTTGGGTTCTGGCCAGGAAAGAATTCAGAGTCCAGACCCAAACTGTAAGAGAACATGTATTGGGTATTCTAGGAATTCCTAGGAGAAATGGGCTTAGGCAACAACTTACGGAGGCAAAGGAAGGGCCTTGGAGCTTGGGAGTGAGGAAGCCAATGGTTATCTGCCAGGGGGATGGGGTCGGGGGAGCCCACTGGGTCCTCCATCCTAAGGCTTTTAAGGGTGGAGATTTTAGGGTTGTCCCAGGGAAAGAGCTTAATAGAATATTCAATAGCCTTCCAGGTGTGTCCTTTCCGGGTTGTGGTCTCAGGCTGGGGGTCATTATCTATGCAGCTGGTCCTGACGTCAGCCGTGGCTGGGTTTGTTGCTTATCAGGGCCTGGAGCTGAAATAAACTGAGGCCTAGATGTTATCTCTAGGGAGGAAAGGTCAGGGGTCCAAACCTCAGGACCAGCGATACTCTAGGGGAGGATGGTCACCCTGGGGATGCGGTCCCCCCTACAACGGATTGTCCGTTGCTGGGCACCTGGGGCTTTCCATCCTGGTGACCTTCTGCACCTGCCCATCGTCCCTGCTCTGCTCATGTCTGTCTAACTGTCTCCAACAGCACCATCCACACACTCCGGGTTTATACTTCAGAAGTTTTATAAAATGTCCCTGAGAATTCTGAACTCTCAGCTTCTGAACTCTTTAGTGATGCTTCTCAAATTATGATATTTTGTGAAACTAGAGACCATCTCACACATGTCTCTCTGTCAGACTGCGCTGATTTCTAAATTCCAAACTTCTAGGACTCGCGTCCTGCCTCCCAGGAGCCTGGGTCAGTGTGTGGTGGCATAGGTCATGTTTGTTTTCCTCTTATTTCCTGGTGATTAATCCACAGTTAAAATTAGAGCAATAGAATTCCAAATATTTTCTTAGGAATTTCCCCTTCGTTACAACCGCTTTGGGGAAACACCGTCTGATGGTAGACGTCTTACTATCTAAAGGGATTGCCTTCGCACAGTTTTCAGTGTACGTGACAGGAATCTGCTCAGTTGCCTGAAGCAGAGCGAGCAAGCTCTGGCCTCTGTACGTACCAGATCAGTGCAGGCTGGTCTCGCTGTGTCCCCTTCCCCAGGTTGGGCTTTCTGCGTTGTAGTGTGTGTGCTCTGGACCATCCTAGCAGCGATGCTGACTGCAGGGGCCATTCAGAACTACGGCACAGAAGTTGGTCTTTCAGTGCCCCGAACTCTTTAGACTTTGATTCACTTTTTCAGAATCTGTCTTGTATTAATTCTTTTTCTTATTTTATATCTTAAAAAGTGTTTAGCCTAGCCGGTGTGGCTCAGTGGTTGAGCGGCAACCTATGAACCAGGATGTCAAGGTTTGATTCCCAGTCCGGGCACTCCATCCTCAGTACAAGGTGTATTCATTGATTTTCTCTCTCTCTCTCTCTCTCTCTCTCTCTCTCTCTCTCCCCCCCCCCCCCTACCTTCCTCTCTCTGAAATCAATATAAAGAAATATTTTGTTGTGGTAAAATACATGCAACATAAAAAATACAGCATCTTAACCATTTTACAGTTAACCATCTTAACCATTGTATGGATCAGTAGTATTAAGCACATGTACATAGCTGTGCAGCCAGTTCCTTGCAAAACTGAAGCTTTGAACCCACTAAACAATGACTTCCCTGCTCCCTCCGGCCTCTGGAAACCACCATTTTACTTTCTATCTGTGAACCTGACTCCTCCAGGGATCTCATAGAAATAGAACCATATATATGTAGGATTCGTTCTTGGCTTATTTTACTTAGCGCAGTGTCCTTGAGGTTCATCATGTTGTATCCTGTTCTTTCTTTTAGATACACCTAGTCACATTTGGCAGCTTAGAAAAAACGTACTTTTCTTAATTTGCTTTTTTTTTTTCCCAAAAAATTTTTTTTATTGATTTCAGAGAGGAAGGAAGAGGGAGAGAGAGAGATAGAAACGTCAATGAAGAAAGAATCATTGGCCGGCTGCCTCCTACACACCCCTTACTGGGGATTGAGCCCACAACCCACACATGTGCCTTTGACCGGAATCAAACCCAGGACCCTTTAGTCCGCAGGCCGATGCTCTATCCACTGAGCCAAACTGGCTAGGGCCTTCATTTGCTTTTCATTAGACTTAGAGAAACTCCAGGCTGGTGAGTGTACAGGCGTGGGTGGTGCCAGAGCCTCCCAGGGTCTTGGTTACAGTCCAGCCGAGTCTCACAGTGGTGAAGGTCACGGGTGTAGAGAGAACACGTGACAGATCCCATCATTATGCCAAGAGCCACCTTAGGGGTCCGTGACCTGTTGAGTCACGGTGTCGCATTGGGAGTTCGAAGCCATGCAGCTGAGAGTGTGCAGCCCCGGGAGCGATGGTGGACTGTGAGTCTCAGGCAGACACTGGGTGTGCTGTTCAGGGCGATACCACTCGTCTCTTGGGATTTGCTGGCTCAGCTCTGGTCTTAACGATCCGATGGATCAATGTTCTCAAATGCCAGTTCACAACTGCCTTTCTGGTCCTGTTGGTTGGCTTCCTTTGTCACAAAGCAGGTTTGGCTTATAGTTGCTGAAGTTCATGGAATTTTGTTAGCACCTCATTGAAATGAGACATTTGTGGCCCCGAGTTGTATTGTTTCTGCTAATAGGAGCCCAGTGCCATGTTTCACATATGGTTAGCCTGATTGCTTTTTCTAGCGTGGGATTTTGCCTCAGAGAGATTTTTTTTTTAATGTTTTTATTGATTTCAGAGAGGGAGGGAGGGGGAGAGAGAGAGAGAGAGAGAGAGAGAGAGAGAGAGAGAGAGACATCAATGATTCAATGATGGTAGAGAATCATTGATCCACTCACTGCCTCCTGCATGCTCCCTACTGGGGGTCAAGCCCACAACCCAGGCATGTGCATTGACTGGGAATCGCACCCTGACCTCCTGGTTTGTGGGTCGATGCTCAACCACTGGACCACACTGGCTGGGCAGCCTTGGAGAGAGTCTTGGTGAAATTCCATCCACAGCCTTCTTCCATGCAGAGCGATAGCTAGGAGTTCAGTGCAGGGAGACTGGAAGAGGAAAGCCGGAGGTGAGGAATGAAGTCGGCCCGTTGATGTGTTTGTGTCAGAACAGTGGGCTGGCCCCGCAAGCCCTGCTGTGGTCTTGGGCTGCTCACTAGATGACTTGGGTGATTCCCTTCCCACCTCAGGGCCTCTATCTCCTTGTCTATAGAAGGAGGAAGGTGAGTCCTGCCTGCCTACCCTCCCACAGGATTGGAGGGTTCCCTGGAAAGTCCCAGCTTCAAGCAACATGAGCACCATTGTGTGGTAATGAAAACCCGCTTTGGTAGATTGAAGAGGTCCTAGAGAAGTCGTGGCAGGGACCATATACAAGTCACCAGCACCTAGCACTGAGTGGAGAGTCCCCCACCCCCCTCTCTTGGTTTGCCGCATGAATGGGTGGTTTCCAGGGTGACTCAGGTTCTCCCACAAAGACCTTGACCACAGCGCCTTTTCTGAATTACTGGGCTTGACACACACTTTTAAGTAATTTCATATAATGTTTTTAAGCTCACTTTGAGCTTTAAAGTCCAGTGGACCGGAAACAACTCCACATCAAGGGAAAAAATCAGCTTCTCCAACTTCCAACCTGCAGCCACAAGGACTGTAACCATTGACCTTTCTATGGGCATTTCCTGTACCTTTAGATAGAATCCTAGGAGGTTGGAGCTAGGTAAGTATGTCAGTAAAACTCCTGGAGGCCATAAAAGGTGCCTTTTAATCCCCCTCCCTCACTTCCTGTGTCCTTCTTAACATCCAGCACAGTTCTCAGTAAGCACTTAATACATCCTTGAATGTGCTAATAGTTAGAAGATATCATTTTGAGGGACCATCCAAAAAAAAAGAATGTAGAATATGGGGCCAGTGAGCTCAAAAGCTTTGTAATGAGTGTGACGTGAACCAGTTTACCTTGAGCGAGGAAGACCACAGGTGAATTCATCAGTCCCAATGGGGGACCAGGCCAGAGTAGGTGGGTGGCCAGTCAAATCTCTCTCCATTACTCGGCTACAGATTACACAGACCACACAGCAGGGCAGCGGGAATAGTGATTGGAGACTTAGCTACGTTAAAAGGATGTTGTAGAAACCTTTAAGTAGATTTCTATGGTATAGAGAATTTTCCTTATCTAAACCACTGGATTTATCCACCCTTGCTTCCCCATTTACCCCATCGCTGGCATCTACTCGGTTCTCAGCCAAATCCAGGTCAGGATAAAGAGGAGATTTGGGTGGCAGTAAGCTAGATATTCAGGCTCCTGCAGTAATACTCAATTATTGAATTCTCTTGAAGCACCAACTCCTCTATAATGAAGTCCTCGGTTTTTAAATATCTTTAGAAATCAGGTGATTGAGTATTGGCAACAGCCAGCTTGCTGCTTCCTGCTTTCTTATGGTGAAATCCCAGGAGCTGACTGGGGTTGTTAAAAGATAATCTTAAGCCTTTTAGTGCATATTATTCTTCATTCAACTTTGAGCTGCAAAGCCTCAGCACGGAATAGGCCAGGAATGAGACAGAAGAGAAATCAGCTTGCTGCCATCATCCCACAGCCCTGCGACCCCAGCCAGGTCAGCTGTTGCCCTGGGCAACTCCTGGCCACCCAGAGGCCACCATGGCCAGAGCTGGGGGGATCAGGGTTGCAGGAAAAGCCATCACGGATATGGGTTATTCCCGTTCAGTCTGAGTACAGTGGATCCAAACACAGTAGAACAAAAAGGTTCATGTACATCGCGGGTTACAATGTGTTTTCTAGCACACTTGACGTCATCTGCTGTTGAATAGTATTTTTGCGCTGTCGCTCTTTTACTCCTTCTCCTTCCCAATTATGGAATGTGTCCATGGACCCGCGATACTGTTTGTACCTCTGGTAACGATGTGTCCATCAGCAGCACGTGTCCCTGGCATTTCTCCTTTTGTTGACAGTATTGCATTGCTAGGGACCCTGGACATCAGTGAAGCAGTCATCAGTCATATAGCCCTTCAGATTTCTTATTCTCCCTGCGTGTGTCCATCTGCCCAATTTACACATGTGTTATTCGGACCAGCTTTTTATTTTTTTAATGTTGAAGGTGATTGATGATGCGTTAACCAGTATCGTTTGCCATGAACTATTTTTTTTTAATATATTTTATTGATTTTTTACAGAGAAGAAGGGAGAGGGATAGAGAGTTAGAAACATCGATGAGAGAGATATCGATCAGCTTCCTCCTGCACGCCCCCCAGTGGGGATGTGCCCGCAACCAAGATACATGCCCCCGACCGGAATCGAACCTGGGACCCCTCAGTCCGCAGGCCAACGTTCTATCCACTGAGCCAAACCAGTTCAGCTGCCATGAACTATTTTGCTGAAAGTAGCTTATGCTGCCTCTTGGGCTGGATGTAGTAACTTTTTTTTTTTTTTTTTTACTAAGTGCTTTCTAACATTCACTGCTTGATTTAGAATAACCTGCTTTCCACTCCAAGGATATTTCATTCAGGCAGGCTCGGTTATAAAGTTTTTCACTGGGTATTTTAAAACAGTGAACATGCTTGTCTATAAATGCAGTAAAGTGTCTTTGTGATATATTGATCTTCCTTATTTTCTTGCCTCTCTTGTTACCAGACTGTGGGTGGTGACATTTGAAAAATGTATTATAGGGGATGGAGTGCAACATTTTAAGCCAAGAAATTGAAAACAGGATGCGAAACAAGAAGGTAGGGGAGGGAGAGAGTCGATCAAGGTCATGTCTGTATATTAAGGATTTGATGGTGGGAAAGCCAAGAGAGGCAGGTTTGCATTTATAAATAGGCAGGTGGCACCAGGAAGTGTTGGAAAACCCACCTGGTCTCAGGCAGGGATAGAAGTTCTTTGCCACATAAAATCATAAAACCAAGAACAAGTTAGCAAAAGTTATAAGCTATGGCGTTGAACTGTGTGAATTTGCCATTTTGTTTATCTGCAAATAATTCCAATGCCCAGAAGGTAGCAGGGTCCAGATGGTAACCCCAATTCCACATGGACTGTTTCTGCACTGTGAAAGATGAAGCCCATTCATCATAAAACAAAAGTAATGGTTTTTAAAGTTGCATTTTCAGAGGTTATAAATCTATTTATACAAAAGCCTAAGCAACCGTTAAGACCGAATGATTGGAACGACTGGTCAACCAGTTGCTATGATGTGCACTGCACCAGGGGGCAGACGCTCAACGCAGGAGCTGCCCCTTGGTGCTCAGTGCACTCCCACAGCCAATCTCCCTCTCAGCCAGAAGCCCTGAGCCAGGCTCACGGCTTGCGAGTGCAGCAGCGGTGGCAGGAGCCTCTCCTGCCTCCGCAGCAGCGCTAAGGATGTCCGACTGCCCCTAAGCTGTCAGTCAGACATCCCCACAGACTCCCAGACTGCGAGAGGGCACAGGCCAGGCTAAGGGAC
>NW_005362797.1:1289289-1310464 GCF_000412655.1 Myotis brandtii | reverse complement strand
AAGGGACCCCACCCGTGCATGAATTCGTGTACCAGGCCTCTAGTAATGCATAATTGGGAAAGCGTTTTGAGGCCATTTTGAGTGACATGTTCAGAGCATGGGTTGCTCAGAGTATAGGTGAGTGGGTGTAAATGAGCCCATCCTTACGCTGTTTTCTTTTCTGTTTCAGCACATCAGGTCCACCCATCTGGCCGGGCAGTACCTTCTTCAAGAGAAATGGAGCCCTTCTACAAGGTAGGTCTCTACAAGCACCCGGTCCCTTCCCCCTTCCCCCCCATCTCTTCTGGTGCCAACCAGCAGAGTTCTGTCCCATTGAGGAGTGGGCACTGGAGAAGTGTGACTGCTGTGGGTCGGGTCTGTCATTTCTTCCTTCTCACATCTTCTGGTTGCTGTGAATTGCTAGTCTGAAACCAGGACTGCTCCTTTTGGTCTATCGTTACTGGTCCTATTCTAGACGTGCTTGGCTTGCTTTGGTGAACTTGGAATCACATGGCAGTTCGGATGTGACAATAGCATCAACCAGGCTGGTAAAATCCAACCCCATTGCGTATTTTCAGTGCTCCGGATGTTTTGGGTGTCTGTTGGCAATTTGTTCACCATGGAGGGCCATGTATTCCTGGCTGACCCCTAACATCACATGTACCTGGATGGGTGACTGTGGTTAGTTCTGAGGCTCAGAGTTCAGACACCCCTTGTCCCTGCAAGCATCATTTGCAGGGGGACAGCCTTCCTGCTGACCAGCCCACGATCAGCTGCTGTGCCAAGTTGCCATGCATGCAAGTGTGCTCATTCAAACTTTCATCTCGACTTTTGCAATTAAATTTCTTTGGAAATAGCCAAAGTTAAAGAAGAATAAATGGTTTAAAATAGCAATAAGATGCGTGCTAAATACTTCTAGAAAGTACTTTTGGATGATTGCTGTTTTGGATATCTGCTCTATAGATCAGCTGGAATTGGCTGGCTCCTCGGGCCACCAGCCTCTGTTGACTGGCCAGGTGTCAGAGTGGCACAGCGGGCCCAAATCAGGTGGATTTGGTTGGACCAAGAGGTTTAGAACTGTACTGGGCTTAAGGTGAGGCATTCCAGTGCATTTTGGTTGGTTTAGACCTGTTTGGTTGGTTTAAGCCTCTTTTCCTTAAATGTACACACTGAGGGCTGGCCACGTGGGTGAATATGAACGTGGCTAAGAAAAGTGACATAAAGTGACGTTTATCTTCAGGTTTCTGGAGTGGCTCAAACAGTTTTGAATGATGTCACATGTTTGTCGTTGTTTTATAGGCCATGCAATTGCATATTGTCATTCTAATAGCCTGTGAAATTGGGAACTTAAGAATGTCTTTGCATTTTTGCTTGGTACAGGGTGAAATTTAGGCAGGCAGGTTTGAGTAATGCTAATTTTAATGACCACCATAGACATCCTAATTAAGAAAAAAGGGGAACTCCCTCCGCTTTCAGAAATTAATACATAATTTTTAAAAAATCTCCTCTGTTCCCCCTTTAGATGGTATATATGGAAATCGACCTTGATGAGCCTTTGGCTTTCTTCCAGGGAATTTCAAAGGGCTGTGTATCCTCCCTTTCCCTCTAGATCTATAGCAATGAATAGCACTGGTGTTTGAATTATTTTCAGAAAAGGGGTTTAATTTACTTAGAGCATTTTCTTATAGGATTTTTATTCATTGAGTTTCACATTAGGTAAGATTTGCTCTAAGCACCTTATTTTGGGGTTGTTTCAGGCAAAAGCCTGAGGATAAACATTGATAAGGTTTCTGAAGTTGAGTGGTTTGGCTGAGAGTCTGTCTCGTGGGTGGGAGACCTTTTTTCTCGTCCTGATAGGGTTAACAATCCTAATTACTCAAGGCATTGAGAATGAAATGATGACGTACGTCAGATGTTCATTGAAGCCACATCCAATTCGGTGCAGCCCATTTATTTCTTTGTACATGTGAAAATCAGAAGGATCTTGGAGAGACTTTGGGAGTGTGGGCCGGGATTTGTCAACTTTTTTTTTTCTGTGCTATTTCTTCTTCATTTGCTAGCTCTGTCTATAGAGTTCTCCAGACACTTATTGTGACAAGGTTTTTCGAACTATCCTAATTAATATTTCTATGTTTCTTTGGTGGGTGGTACGGGCTCATCAAGAACTCGCTGAAGCCCACAAGCAAAAGTTTTGCAAAAAGGTAACGATGTGTGAAGAAGGGGGCTGCCCTGTCCTACCAGCGGAAGGGTCAGGTTAGACTCAGGTAGAGGAAAACGCCCTGACTTACGCTTGCTTTCTCATCTTTGTACTTTACATTTTAAAAATATGCACACATACCTTCTTTTTCCCTGGAACAAGCAGGAGGACGTTTTTCTAGACATCAGATTATAGGCAAGAACTCTGTTAACAGGGAGTGGGTTGCAGGTGAGCAGGGCTCCCTAAAGAGCCCAGTTTTGGGAAGTGGGATAGAAAACGAAGCTTCTATCGCAGCGGTTCTCAACCTGTGGGTCGCAACCCCTTTGGGGGTCGAACGACCATTTCCACAGGGGTCGCCTAAGACCATCGGAAAACACACATATAATTACATATTGTTTTTGTGATTAATCACTATGCTTTAATTATGTTCAATTTGTAACAATGAAATTGGGGGTCACCACAACATGAGGAACTGTATTAAAGGGTCGCGGCATTAGGAAGGTTGACAACCACTGTTCTATCGGGTGACACAGGCCCAGGGACCAGCCAGCAGAAGCCCAGCCTGGCTGTGGACCCCATTGGAGCAGAGCTGGCTGAACCAGCTGCATGGGGAGGCCCTGCTGGGCGGAGTGGTCAGCAGAGCAGCTAAGGAAGCGGACAAGTCACATTGTGTAGAGGACCCACTTGCTTTTGTCTGGGGGATGGGAGCAGAGGGGCTGTCACTTCTTGGGAGAGTTGACACTTGAGTGAAGTCTTAAAAAATGGATGGATGGGGGCCTTGGAAATGGAAAAAAGCATTGCAAGAAGAGGCCACAGCAAGAGTACGCAGGCACGAGAGGATCCCGAGAGCATCATAGCCACGGGGTTGTCACGGGGCAGGTGCGGGTAACGAGGGACTCGGGCACTTTGGGATGATATCACACACACCGAGAGATGTTTAAAGAGAATAATGGGATACAGAGAAGAGGGGATAATGGAATGAGTGGGACAAAATGACATAATGGTGGCAGTGTTGTCTGGCAGTTGTGTGGTGTGTACGCTGTTGAGGAGAAATGTAGTACGGTTATTTTATTTTCCAGCACAAAAACCAATTGCAAGAATTAACTGAAGTACTCGAGGTCCTACTCGAGGGCGGCCTGTGTGTTTTGGTTCTTGCAGAATCGCTGGCAGGAGGGCCTGCTGAGTCACCTCGCAGTTTTGAGGATAATGGGGTAAGATTTGGTTTGGATTACACCAGGCATGGGTAGTTAACATAATTGGTCATTTCATCAATTCACAGCACTTATTTTAAATGCCATTTAGGCTGCTAGAGACAATTGTAAGTGTGAGCAGTTCCCCTCGACTAGAGAGCACTTCAGTTCTGGTACAATGGAGACGGAGCGGAGTGCCAGAGGGGACACCATTGTTTCAGGCAGACCCAGGACGGGGCTCACCAGAGGGGAGTGTGGCTCATCGGAGCCCGCAGGGTGGCTACCTGACAGGTGTCCCCTCTGCGTGTCTCCATGTGTCTCAATTTTGGTTTCTGTGTGTTTGAAATACATGTTTATTAATTCTATTCATTAATGCTGTTTCTTATTTCCCTCATTAAAAGAGTAACGTGTTTTGTATTTTTTTCCAAACTCCCTAGCTACCCTCCCACCCCCCATAATTCATTCACCCGTCAAACTTAAAATTAGGTGACTGTAAACATCACCCTCAGTTGAATTATTTTAATGATCAGTGATTCCTCATTAAAGACATTCCTCACCCCTGGTCTGACCCTTCATCTGGTCCCTGGAGGTTTCGTCCCAGAGCTGCAGATGGCATCGCTGTCCGTGTTCAATTCGTGCTTCTACTGGAAGTGGCTACACCAGCGGTTCTCAACCTGTAGGTCTCGATTCCTTTGGGGGTCGAACGACCCTTTCACAGGGGTCGCCTAAGACCATCAGAAAACACATATATAATTACATATTGTTTTTGTGATTAATCACTATGCTCTAATTATGTTCAATTTGTAACAATGAAATTGGGGGTCACCACAACATGAGGAACTGTATTAAAGGGTCGCGGCATTAGGAAGGTTGAGAACCACTGGGCTACACACTACCCGGTTTGATCGTCCACTTCTTTCCTGCCGGCCTTCACAGGCCCTGTCGGCCTCAGCCCCCTACGGAGTTTTGTTCCCAGACAAGCTGCTGCCCTTGCAGCTCTGTGCCAGCTGACCGCTTGGACCCACCTGTCTTATTTCCAGCTCTTCCTCTGAGCAGGTGTTCCCTGCTCGCCCACACTACCCCATCCACAAGCACTTCTTTACTACCCATCTCTGTGTGTCAGGCACTGGATGAGGCTGGAGTTCCAGGGAAGCCCAGGGCCTGCCTCTTGCACCACTTATAACCCGTGTTGGGATCAGACCACACACCCTGTGAAGGGCTGACGCAGCCAAGGCGCAGTCACTAACACCCTGCGGCCTTCCTGGCTCTCCCTCCACTTCCTTTTCCCGGTCACCCCAGCATCGGCCCCTCATTGGTATTAAATCCATTTCTATAAGGTCCGGTAGTGGAATTAAAATCCATCACACACATCACAGATTTTTATTTCCATTCGTTTCTGACAACCCACTGGATGAGCTAATGAGACGGAAAGAGGACCTTCGAGGCGTGTCCGGCGCCCAGAGCAGGACGGCGCTGCTGCGGCCCGCCAGCAGGAAGGAGACACGTTCTTCCGCTGTGAGATGAACGTTGTCCTGAGAGTACGCCCAGTGCTTGCTGCTGGGGAACCGTGCTCGGGGGTGATGATGACTGAGATGACTTCCTCTGGGGAACGCCCGTTTCCCAAGTTCTAGGTAGTTTCGTGTACTTACTGTCTTGGGAGAGCATCTGGTTGCGTACTGCCACTCGGCACAGCCCTTACTCTCTGCCATCCCTATGCCAGGCATCTTTACTGCTGAAATGTATGCCGTGCCTCACTTCGGCTGTATTCTGTGCCATGACAGTCTCCAGAGCAAGTACTAGTAAAGCAGAAACACCCTGGAGTGGAGAGAGTGCACTGGTTACAAGTCCAGGAAGGGACCGTGGTTCTGGTTCCAACACTGCCACGTGGCAAACGTTGTGACCTTGGGCGAGCCACGTGACATCCCGAGTCTTCACTGTCTGCCCTGGGCATGGGGAGTGGGCCTCAGGGAAGACGGGGTGGCAGAGATTTTCTGCCGAGTACCCGCTCTATCCCATTCTAGCAATTTCCCTAAAAGTAGGTCAAAATGATTTTGAGGCTTAGCGCTAGCTTAGAGGAGAAAGAGTGCTCCCTCCAGCAGCTGCGTCTGCATTGCAGCCAAGGAGAGGGAGGAGGGGGTGGCAGGCCGGCCGGAGGTCCCCATCCTCCAACAGGGCGCTTCTCAGATCTCCTGGGTCTTCGGGAGGCAGTGAATTATCCACGTGGGCAACCAGGAAGCGAACCCTGCCTTGGCTTCTCGGGCAACAGGCTTAGCCTCTCTGTGGGGATAATAATAATAACAACGCTTGTCTGTCTTAAGGGTTTTGTGGGGATTTGGTACAATCGTATTAGTAAACCATTCAGAACATGCCAAATTCCCAACCAGAGTTCGTTACTGTAACATTTGCCAAAACTGTGAGCCTTGGGAAAATAAAACAGGGCTAAAGTCCTCTGGCCATGGTTACCCTGTGTCCGGCAAAACTTTCCCTTCTGGTCCAGTTGGCAGGCCAGAAGTCTGGATTTGCCCCGAATTCTGTGGGATTTAAACATAGATCTGAAAAACCGTTTGTGCATCTCTTTATCTCAGATGAGGCGTGCGACCTGAGCTCCCCGTCAAGCCCCACGGGGTGGGGGGCGTGGCCTGAGGTCCCTCGCCCGGGCCAGGCGCCATGCAGCCTCAGGTCCCTGCTGTTCGGTCATGATGTTACGGCATCCCGGCTAATTTGCATATTTCTCTATTATTATATAGGATTATTATATAGGATTTCTTTTAAATAGGACTGCTTCTTTGAGAGGTCAAAGCATATGTGTGGATAGCGGGCAGAAGAGCAGAGATTTTCCCACTGCATCGACCTGGATTTGAATGCCTGCATCTCTGGGCCCCAGCTGTCTGACCTGGGGCCTCAGGTTTGATCATCTGTAAAATGGGGCTTTGAGACGCGTCTCCCAAATCGTTGTGGAGATTAAAGGAGAATGTGAGTGTAGAAACATCCATGCAGCCCACTGCCTGGCACCTCCAAAATGCTTGGTAAGAGTGGAGGTTTTAGCAGCTTTGACACTGTTTCTTGCCTAAGGTTTCTGGTCACGAATTCTGGCTGGTAGATTCAAAGTGGAAATTCCAAAGCCTCTCAAAGGAAGGGTTCTACCAAACTCCTCTTTACGCGGTTGCCATTCTCTCTGCCAGCTCCACCCTTGTGTCTTTTCCAGTTGAACCAGGATGGCGCTGCGGACCTCGGGGTCTGCCAAGGTCTCGGGTCTCTGGTCGCAGGCACTTTTCTCCATGAGGACCCATGGATCCCAGCTTCTGTCAGACTACCCCAATCCCCCATTCCTTCTTCCGTTCACATTTGGTCCCAGCCCCGGGCTCTTTGGCTTCTTTCATCTAATCTGCTCCACAGGCTGACTCTTTTGTGCATTTTGAAAATGAGGGCATCTACCTAATGCATAAGTCTCCGGATTCTTTCCCTCGGGCACACCAGTTTAAAAAAAACACACACAACAGCAAACAAAACTAATAATAGAAAGGGGCAAAGAACCCTCTCTACATTTTCCCGTCCTAATTGCCTTCTGTCCTCCTCAGCCTAGAAGCCCTTTGGATTTTAGGAGGGGCCCTTTCTCTTGGCATCATTCGTCCTATTGTTCTGCACTGAGTCATTGGTACATACATTTATGTAACTACAATGGTGAAGTCAGCTGGCTGGTGTTGTCTGCCATCAGGTGAATCTAAAGGGGTGCTGCTCAGCTCTTCTCATCACCCAAGCTCTAGGCGGTCACTGAGAGTATGTTTGTACATTTGTTTAAAAAATATAAGGAAATGCAATTTTAAAAGAAGCTGCTGGTCAGTTCTGACCTTTGCTGTCCCTTGGGAATCCAGGTCTGCCCAATCTGCAGGGACCCGGCTGCCTGAGTCTGCAGCCTGGCAGGGGCCAGCCAGTAGCCCATGTTTGCCTTAATTTCAGCATCTATCTCCATCTCTCTCTCTCTCTCTCTCTCTCTCTCTCTCTCTCTCTCTCCCTCTGCTCTCTATCTCTACCTCTATCTCTATCTCTATCTCTGTCTGTAGTAACCGTTTCCATGAAAAGCCAGTGTTGCCCCTGAGACAACAGCAGTCTGGTGAACAGAGGTGGAAGTCAGGGAGTTGCCAGTTCCACTGGGGACGTGGCTCTGAGAGCTTCCTCTGGGCCAGTGTCCCGAGCTAGGGAACATCCCCGAAAGGCGTCACTCACCTGAGCCTGTCCACAGTGCCAGGTTTGTCAGGGGAGACTTCCCAATAAGCCGTAGAGCCCCGTGCAGGTTGCACACAGAGAGGGCAGCTTATGCAATAGGAGCAAGCAGGGCAAGTGTCTGGTGTGAGGTACTGGTCACTGGCCGAGTCCGTAGGTGGAGACACGGACTTCGGTCTCGAGCCAGGCGCCTGCAGTGGCAGCAGGTGTCGGGTGGAGAGGAAGTCGGCAGGGCTCCGAGCATGACCCGAGGTACAGCTCGAGCGTTGGGTGGTCAGAGCTCCGAGTTCTTACAGCCCCAGGGGTGGAGGTCCCACTCAGATTCATGTCCAGATGGAGTCCTTATCCCAGTGGCCACACTTGTGGTTTGGGGTGTCCCAGGCTCCTTCTAAGGGCATTCCCGTTACACCCCATCACCTCAGGCTTGACACAACACTTGACATAACTGTCGTGGCGGACAGGACTCCATACTGGATTGTCCAAGAAGTCCTCCCTGTTCCTGCACTATAAAGCCGGGCACCTGCCGGGCAGGTATGCGTGACCTGACCCCTGCTATTTCGGGGTGATGTTCAGTAGGAGGTGGACACTGAGGCCTGAGTTCAGGAGAGGGAAATCAGGGAGGGAGAGGGAGCTTTGGAAGGTGTGAATCCAGAAAGGACCATTGAAATTATGTGCATGGATGAGGCTCTCGGGGGATATAGAATGAAAAGAGGGAAAAGATCCACATTGAAGACCCAGAGTTATGATAGAAAGAGCTTAGTCAGAACAACAAAGAAATTGCTCAGTCAGAAATGAGATCACTGAATGGGGAGGGCACAGACTTTCAGGCGGGAAGGGCAGGAACCCCTGCTGTGCAGAAAAGCCAAGGGGGTGGGACCCCTGAAAAGCCAACACCAGACTCTGATGATTAAAATAGCACCAGGGCCTTCAGTGTGCAACCGCCAATCTGTCTGTCTCTGTGGACCTGCCTACTCTGGACATGTCATGTTAGAGGAATCATACAGACTGTGACCCAGTGTGTCCGGCTGTATATATTCTTTACATTGCTCTTTTATGAGCCTTGGGCATTAGGTATTATGACTCCCATTTTGTAGATGGGGAAAATAAGGCCTGAAGAATTTTCCTGCTCGAGGTCGAAAACCTGGACTGATTGTTGGTCAAAATGGCATAAATAGTTCTAAACAGTTTTCCACTTTCGATGTTTAGATATTCTACAGCGGTTTGAAGAGAATCCTGTGATATTGCTTAAAAGCACTTTGTAATGAAATGACAAGACAAAAAGATGGGAATGGATATTACGTTGTCTTCTTTCATTCAGTATTTAAGGTGCTTCATTTCCCTTTTTGTCTCCACTCAGACTTTTGTAAACAGCTAACTGTAAGGTGCATTAGAGACTAGATAGAGAAAAAGGGAAATCCTGAAATTCATTCAGAGATTAATACCATGGGAGGAACCACCCCTTAACAGAACGGATATTTTATTTGGGTCTATCTGAATTTTATACTATTAGATAGACATAGATATAGATATTTTATACCAATTATCATTCATCAACAGGAATATTTCCTTATAGTTTAATTCTTGAGCATGTAAAATGTGTCATTGTCTATGAAGTTGTGTAAGTTAGATTATAATGTAAAGATTATGCAACCTTGGATCATGTACTGTAGAGCCTGCTTTTATCAAAGTGCTCTATCTTCAGATACAACTGGAAAGCCATTCCCCTGGAGTCCTGGTTAACCGTGCTTACATGGAAGTCTAGGGATACTTTTATACAATCGCCAAGAGGTTACGATGAAGAAGAATTTTGTAGAATCTACTCTGATCGAGCTGTTCACCTTACAGTTTCAGAAGTGAACTTAAAAGGCTCCACCTGTAAACAGCTAGAGGTCAAGTTTGTGTTCTTGTTTGGTTCCCTTGACGACTGAAAGGTGTGGCTGAGAATTCCTGGGTAGTATGTGCCACAGTGTGTGATAGGTTAGGAGTGTATGCATACTTGTGTGTGTGTGTGTGTGTGTGTGTGTGTGCGCGCGCACAGCCCGTGCACTCAGGCATTTATCACTGCTTGTTGTGAGTCTGCAAGAATAAACCTCTTCCTTCCACCCTCCTGCTTCTCTTTCTCCAGTGTCTCCATACCCAGCTGTTCTGTTGGCCATTTTGAATGATGGCATGAAGATGAAAGACCCCAGTTTTTCAAATCAGACATACCTGGATCCGTTCCCTGCCTTGCTACCTAATTGCTGTCGACTTGGGAAAAGTTATGCAAAATATTGTGAACTACTTTAAATTCAAAAGTACCAGTCTTGCAAGAATCGTGTAATCATTGTGAGGATTAGATGATAATCTGTTTGGCGTCCATGACACTTGGTCGGTGTCCCACGTGCAGGTGTCGTTGTGTGACCGGGAGAGAGGAGTATAGCCCTTGGAGCTGGCCAGTCTTGGGTGCAGAGGCCAACCTCTGCCTCCAGCAAATCTGATGTGTTTGAGCCGCTCCTTTCCAGCCAATCAGATAGTCGTACTTCATGGGATTCTGTGAGAACGGAGATAGTGTATGTACCGGGGCTGGCACAGTGCCTGGTGATTGTTGAGTGTTCGATAAACACAATTCATTACATTTATGATAGCATTTCTGCACTTTCTTAAAGTTTTTAATACCTTCCATCCCCACGCAGCAATAAGGTAAAAATCCTTCCCCAGTTGAACTGAAGTTATGCCTTCAGGAGTGTTTAAGACTGTTTTCAGTCTCCGAAGCTCTGGCTGCATTAAGGCAAATGCCCACGAGATACGCGGAGAGGAGGGGAAGCCGAGTCCTCGCCAGCTGTTCTCGCTGACACTTTGACTAAGATCTGGCAGAAACGTGACATGGGAACAGAGGCTTCCTTGGGGGCGGGGTGGAATGGCTTTTGATCCAATTCCCTGTTTCTTCCTCCGCTTAGTGTCTCTGAGCCAGAATATGAACTATTTGCAAAGATTCTAGACCGAGATGGGAGGGAGGGGAGTGAGAAGGACAGACCTACTTGCAGTGAGAAAGGACTTCAGAGAATCGTGAAAAGGATCGTGCTGAACTTGCCCCCAGCTCGTGGTCACCTTAGCACACTGGGTTGTTCCCTCTGTGGGCTGTGATTTTGTGTGTGTGTGTGTGTGTGTGTGTGTGTGTGTGTGTGTGCATTTTCAGGATGAGCTCATTCTGTTTATTTGACACACGTGGCGGTGAGGGGTTAGAACCCAGGTCTGAGCCTGATGGCATCTGCCAACAGAGCTGCTGTGACCATGTCATTTCCTACACTCCGAGCAGGACAGGGAGGGCATCCTGACAAGAAGCCGGTGCCCTGTAGAAAGGCCAATTCTGAGTTTGTCCTTTGTGTGTAGTGCTTCTCAGACTCTGGGAGACTTCCTTCTTTAAGTTTGTCATCGGTGGGAATTGAAATAGGAAGTTTTCACTTTTAAACTTTTGCAGCTGCAGTAGGTCCAAGTTGGGGTGCTTACAGGGGTGAGATGGGTGCCAATAGCTATATCAGGGCATCTTTCTCCACTCCTCACCCTCAACTTACAACATATATTCCAATGGGAGGTGCCAGCTTCAGACAGGAGCTCCTTGGCCTCCGTGATTGGTTATGGGACCCATCCAGGCAGAGTGCCACCTGGTGCTTCTTATCACGGGTCTGGAGGCTCTAACCCAGGGGTGGGGAACCTTTTCCTGCCAACGGCCATTTGGATATTTGTAACATTATTTGCAGGCCATACAAAACTATCAGCTTAAAAATTAGCCTGCTGTATTTGGTCAAACATTTAATTAACTCACCCCTAATGCCTTGGCAGGGCCAGACCAAATGATTTTGCGGGCCCTTATATGGCCTCATGGGCAGACATTCCCCACCCCTGAGCTAGAGAATGTGCTGGCATCCAAGGGCCTGCGGTGTATAATCAGCCAGTGTCCAAGAAGCGGCACCAAGGCAAAGAGGCAGCACGAGGAGCCACCACCGCCCTCCCATGGTTGGACTCGATGAGCTCATAAACCCCCCCTTTTACTGAACTCAGTTTGATTTGTGTTTGTTGGGGGGATGTATATCCAAGCATCCTGACTAATAAGGACTCTATAAATGAATAGCATCAGTTAAACTAAATACATATCACTGATGATTTCTGTATGTCAGCGAATTCCAACCTCGCTTGTCATAGCATCAGTTAAACTAAATACATATCACTGATGATTTCTGCGTGTCAGCGAATTCCAACCTCACTTGTCTAAGAGGCCCACTTCGTGGTCTGGCTGCCACTTGTGAGAATGTAAGATGAGCTGGCAGAGCTTTTCAGAGATGGTGGCTTGACTTAGGCAAACAAAGTAGGATCACGGTGATGACAGTCCCCGTTCGCCTGTCCCCCAGCTCAGCTGTGCCTCTGGTGTAAATAGGCTCCGAGAGGCTCACATTGAATTTACAAAGTGGCTGTAACCTCTTATGCCCCAGACACCAGCCTTGAACCGGGCGTTTCCCCTGCGTTCCCAGAAAGCAACCCGAGCATCACTAGCATGACCACCCGGACCATGTGACCACCCGGAGCCATGGCTGTGACCAGAGGGATAGGAGGGGTGGGGCCATCACTTGGAAGCATGGGGAGGGGTTGGGAGATGGAATGTTCTCCAGGTGCAAGTCAAGGTCATTTTCAAAGAAGGGAAAAGGAAACGTGTATTACAACATCCCAGTCATTTGAAAAACACAAACAATGGCTGCAAACACGTTAGGTTCCATGTGCAAGTATATGTAACTAGTAAGTGGAAGGTCTAGGGCCAGAATGCAGATCTTCCCATTTGAGACTATAACCATCATCCATGGGTGTGCGAGACCTTGGAGGTTTCGGGGCACATGGTGGCGTCAGTCGATGTAATTTCCCAGAGGCCTGGAAGTTGAGTTCATGATGATGGGGCAGGGATTCCTGAAATAATTGCCTTAACTAGACTGGCCTCATTGGTGATAAAGAAGAGAGGGAAAATGAGATAAAACCTCCCTTTACTGAGGATTAGCTTTGAGCAACCAACCTTGGGGTCTCAGTGGACTTCCCTTAGCAGCCAGAGTCCATCCCCAAAGCCTCACATCTAGGATAGCGGGTGAATGTATGAATCAGCGGGGGCTGCATAAGACAATGCCACAGACAGTTATTTCTCCGGAGGCTGGAAGTCCAAGTTCAAGGAGTTGGCAATTTTGGTTTTCCTGGGCCTCTCTTCTTGGTTTGCAAGTGGCCGCCTTCTCCCCACGTCCACACGTGGCTTTTCCTGTGAGTGCGCTTCCTCTGGTCTCTCCTTAGAGGACACCAGTCCTGTTGGGTGAGAGCCCTCATTCAGCCTGAACTACCTCTTTAAATGCTCTATATCCAACTCCAGTCAAACTGGGGGTTAGTGTTTCAACATGTGCAATTTGGAAGGGACACAGTTCTGTCCATAGCAGTGAATTACATGCGTATATTTCACAAACAGCCCTTGCTTTCCTGCAGCGTGCTAGGTACCCCTTCAGGTGCTGGGATGGAGGCCAGAAGACCTCCAGCCTCAAGGAGTCGGCGGTCCAGCCGGGGGTCAGAATCACTAAAGAGCCTTGATGGTTCTTGCCATCTCAGAAGGGCTTAGGAGTGAGGGAGGAAGTTGTTGCTTGTTGCTGGCCCTGTGGCTCCTAAACCTGCCCCCTCCCCCCTGAACTGTTCAGCATGGTAGCTGTGTGATCCTCAGTCACAGCGTTGCTCCAGGCACTGATACAAAAGAGGAGCCATTATGTTTGCAGCAATGGCAAAAACACTCATTCAGCCACACTCACAAAATAATGAAGCCCACGCCAGAGGCACAGGCCACGAACAAGCGCACACGCAGTGTTGCTGGTTGTGTGATGTGTGTGTATTCAAAAGCAAAGGAGGAATGTGGTGAGGCAGGGTGGAGAGGGGACTAGTCACCATCTCCCTTTTGGGTAGCTTACCTTATTCCTCCCATTTACGAAGACAAGAAGATGAATCCCAGCCAGAATTGTGGGAAGATTCTGATAAAGGTTGACTCTGAGAAGACCAGGATGGCTAGATAATGGGGACTTGGGGTAGGTGGCACAATTCAAATCTTACTTTGAACGTGGCCAGCATGGCTCAGTGGTTGAGCGTCGACCTATGAACCAAGAGGTCACGGTTTGATTCTTGGACAGGGCACATGCCCAGGTTGTGGGCTCGATTCTCAGTGTGGGGCATGCAAGAGCTGTTATTGGCTGTCTCTCCCAGTCTCTCTCTCTCTCTCTCTCTCTCTCTCTCTCTCTCCCTCTCCCTCTCTCTCTCCCCCTCCCTCTCCCTCTTTCTTCATCTCTGAAATCAAAACTATTTTTTTTAAAGTCTTATGTTGAAGTTGGCATATAAGGAAGGGTGAAGAATGAAGAGCTGACGGTCATGAACATGGGTAACTGCTACAGATGGAGGGCCTTGTCTCACGTGGGCCCAGTGCATGGTGCTCAGGGTGACCTGAACGGTAGTGGTCATAGCCGGGCTGACCCTGGAAGGAGGTGTGAGCAGCTGAACTGACCAAGTGGGCCGAGAGTGGCAGACCAGGGTGTCACTTTGGGTTGGAGGTGAGGGTGGCAGGCGCCACAGGGCAGGTGGGGGGGAGGTGTTAGAGCCTCAGGTACCATTAGTTCAGGATGCCTTTGCATTTCTCCATTACCCCGTCTATTTGGGGGGGGGGCACATCTTAAATCAGTATAATTTAAAAAGTAATGAAAATCCTGTTCAGAACCAAAGATGCAGCCTCTTCAATCTCACTTGCTAGTTCCCAACTTAATTTTTAAAATTAAGACACCTCTAATGAGACTCAAAATTGTTCACAATCCAAAATGTAGTGGGGGGAGATAAGATGCTAAATGAGAAAATGGGTTCTATTTCAAAAACGATGAGAGAGAGAGAGAGTGTGTGTGTGTGTGTGTGTGTGTGTGTGTGTGTGTGTGTGTGTGTATTGGGGAGGTCAGGAAGTGGGGTAGTGCTTTTCTGTATAAGGCTATTTAACTATAAATGGAGTTTGTTGAAGACATGTGAGTCAATGAACTTGGAGGAAAATGGCATTGCCAAAAATAGCTTTTGTGCTATAGAAATGAGTTTGGCATTAGAGGGACCTGGCTTTGAATCCTGGCTCTAACATGCATATTCTCTCTCTCTCCCCATTCATTTGCACATTTATGCCTCATGGCTTGGTCAGATGCTAGCTAGACCCTGAGCTTCTGTTTCTTCATCTGTAAGACCAGGATGCCACCTGCCTCTCAAGAAGTAAATTAAATCACATGGAGGCCAGGGCTCTGTGGCTCTGACAGGGTGGTCACCGTGGCTCTGTGTTGCCCCCAGCCAGAGTGCAGAGGGACAGTGTCCAAAGAGAAATCAAGGTTGTGGTTACCCTTGGGGTGTCAGATAGTGAGGAGGGACAGGGGGCTCCTGAGGAGCTGCCTAAATGGTGAAAACTGGCTGACTGTACATGTATGTGGGCTTTCCTGGGTGTATGTCACTTCAGTCAAAAGTTTCAGAAATGATTGGACAACAGAAATTTCATTACACCTACTTGATTTCACATTTCCGTTATGCACATGTTCTGAACCTCAGAATTCTTACATGATTGAAAAAGAGATTGTCATCGATTTTATTAAATCAGTGCTGGGGGAAACACCAAATAGCAGGGGTTTCTCTCACAATTCCAGTGTGCTTTGTGAAGGCCCGAGGGACACGCTTGTTACTGGTATTGTTAGTACAGCACTTGGATTCCGTTTGGAACATGCCACTGGCAAAGGTGGCTGAAACGTCAGTCTCTCCTGAGAGTGGGTTTGTTGTTGTCGTCGTTTTTAACATTCATAACCAGGGAATTAGGTTCACAGATGTACTAGTAGGTTCAGATGAATTTATGTGACTGTAAGTGCAATTAGGGGGGGAAATGAAGCCTCTTTAATAAAACTATGAGAAGGTCTCATTTTTTGCCAAAATATATAGAAAACTTTTACAGACTTTAAAATTTTACCTAAATAAAAATGTTTTTTTTATTCCATTATCATATCTTGATGAATAGATGTGGTGGTAAAGTAATTGATTTGGAAATCATTATTTAAACCTTGAAACTTTGTAGCAAGCATTTTGTTAGTGTAAACAGTGTGTTTGAAAATTTTTGTGATTTCAAAAAAAGCAGGCCAGGGTGGGGTTTGGGGAAAAAGGCAAAAGGGGGAGGTCAAGAGGTAGACTTCCAGGTATAAAATAAATAGGCCTGTGGATATAAAGTACATCATGGTGACTGTAGTTCACAATACCAGGTAGCATATTTGAAAGTTGCGAAGAGAGTGGATCTTAAAATTCTCATCACACATAAAAATCCTACATAATAAAAGGCTAATATGCAAATTGTCCCCTTGACTGGGAGTTTGACCAGAAGTTCAATCAGGGGGCGGGACCGGCCGGCCAACTGCCTGTGGCCTCTCCCCCTGGCTTCTGGGCCTGATCACCCCCGTCGGGGGCAGGCCGGACCCCACCTGTGCATGAATTTGTGCACCGGGCCTCTAGTTGTAACTATATAAGGTTAGACTTACCGTGGTGATCATCTCCAAATATATATAAATGTCAAATCATTATGTTAAACACCTGAAATTAGTATAATGTTACATGTTAGTGATATCTCATAGAAACAAAAATGAAAAGTTAAATAAAAACACACCCGTTCACTGAGATTTGTAACTTCCAATGGAATAATGGAATAACCAAGATGGTTTGTAACCGAAGCACAACTAATCGGGGATGCACCTGGAAGGTTGGCTTTAAAAAGAGTACCCGTCCTCTGCAGCTTTTGTCGAAATGGTTAAGGTGTTCAGGAAAGCCTGTCAGACCCCGAAGCATTGGTTGTCTTAGTCTCTCTATATCAGTCCTTTGTAATACTAAGTGGTTAATGCTACCTCTGAAGTTTTCAAATCTCCTAAGATTGTGTTGTAATAAAAACAAAACAAAACACTTAGCATCATTATTATATTCATACTCAGACGTAGGTATTGTCTTGAGTGTTCTGGAGCTGTGGTACTCCGTGTTTCAAGGACAGCGGGAATTCCAGTTATGTCTGCATCTGTTTTCCCAACAGAGCTGAGAGTGTTATGATGCGTTTTCCTCTTTTAGTTAAGATTAGGTGCTGCGTGTTCTGGTTTTGACTAGTTTAGTTGTTGATCACACACGTGAGCCTGCACAATGAATGTTTCTGAAGGGCCTTCGTCACCCCCGTGGTCATGTACCCCCGGCTCTGCGGGGTCAGTAGTGTGGTCTGTATTTATACTCTACAGCGGGTGTGCAGTGTTTCATCTCAGGGGTAGTACAAGATAGTGACACACACATCTGTGGCTTTGGGGGGTCACATTGTGGTTCAAATTAAGTTGTGGGAGGTTTTTCCTGCTTGTGTTTCCTACCTGCTTAGCATATTTTCCCTCTTCTAATGTGCCCTCATTCCCCCATGTCTAATAAAATAAAGCCAAACCCTTGCTGGTTTGGCTCAGTGGATAGAGCGTCGGCTTGCTGACCGGAGGATTTCTTGTTCGATTCCAGTTAAGGGCATGGCTCCTCCCTGGTCCGGGCCCTGGTCAGGGCACTTGCAGGAGGCAACCAATCGGTGTGTTTCTCTCACATCGATGTTGCTTTCTGTCTTTCCCTCTCTCTTCCGCTCTTTCTAAAAATCAATGAGAAAATATCCTCGGGTGAGAATTTTAAAAAAATAGTAATAATAAATAAAGTACTTGCTTCATGCTCTTCCTTAGAGCAGGGTAATTTAGATGGCATTTCCTCTGTGTTTGGGATCATTATTTTAAATAGCAGCAGAGGGCCCCACGTCACATTGGCTCCCCTGGCCTCAGGTTTGTATGTGGTGAGAGTTTATGCAGGGCCATGCCAGCATCAGAATTTCAGAGCTGGGAGGGTTCGTAGACACCTAGCTGCCACCCCCTCGAAGGACAGACAAGTACACGGGGCCTGAGAGTCAGGCTTGCTCTGGGTCACAGTGCAGATTGGTGGCAACACCAGCATCTCGCCAGGCCAGTCCAGCTGTCCTTTCCTGCCCTCCTTTCAGATGGGAGTAAACTCCCCCTTTCTTCTTAGCTTGCCCAGAGAGAGATGGAGAAGAAGGAAAGATGTCAGCAAAAAGGTAAAGTGGCAGCATGTTTAAGGCACTCTCAGCGACTTCAATATTAGAGAATAGGGAAGCTGTTCCCCTCCTGTGCCCAGTATATTCGCCTGAGAGTTACTATCTTCTTAAATAAACATGATCCACATCCTGAAACTGCTGTGTGAAAGGAATAACTAAGAGCAGTGACAGGAACAGTCAGCCTCAGGCCCCGTCACCCGGACGCACCCAGGTGCCAATGGGCTGAGTTAGGGCTAAGAAGGAGAGGGAGCCCGGAGCCCCCTCTGTATTTTAACGGTACTTGGCGATCGCCATAAGCACAGGGGTCTTCCCTGCAGCCCAGAGCTCTGCCCAGGCTGGGCTGCTACAGGGGCCGGACCCCCGGGTTCCTGGCAGCGTCAGGAATGGTCCTGGCTCCGTGCCCAGGAGAACCGATGCTCTCTAAGGTACAGGAAAGCTTTTCAGTGTCAGATAACAATCTTTTTTATCACGTTGGGGAACAGGTAGCTTTTGGGTAGTTAGTTCAGTTAAAAGCATGGAGGTGGTTCATGTAGGGACATAGTGTGCAAGCCATTTGGAGTACTCAGGATTTTTATTTTTTTTTATTTTTTATTTTAAATATATTTTTATTGATTTCGGAGAGGAAGAGAGAAGGATAGAGAGATAGAAACATCAATGATGAGAGAGAATCACCGATCAGCTGCCTCCTGCACACCTCCAACTGGGGACCGAACCCGCAACCCGGGCATACCCTTAACCGGAATCGAACCTGGGACCCTTCAGTCCACAGGCCGACGCTCTATCCACTGAGCCAAACCAGCTAGGGCTACCCAGGATTTTTAAAAAGGAATGTTTTTAAACAACTGGGATAATGTTCATGTATATTCTAAATGATCCGTTCATGCTGTCTGATACCCGAGGCCACAGACTTCCAGCATCTGCTGTTACTTACTTGTGCATAGTTCTTTTCCCCAACCTGGTATGTCTCCCTAGGAACCAGAATTTTGGAACTTTTGTGTGTGGTTCTGCTGGCTGAGATTGAGAGACAGTAGGTTCAGAATTGAATATTCGGATTCCTGATTTTGAATGGATATAGCGTTTCTATTTTTTTTAAATATTTTCATAATCACGAAACTTTTAACACACAGTCCAGATACGCTCCCAGATGTTCTGTGACAACTGGAGCCAGTAAGAAGCTTTCTTGTGGGGGGAGTTGACCCTAGAGCTAAAGAGCTTCCTCAGAGCCCTGGTCTGTACGTGGGTGCTCGTTACCATCTATCTGCTTTAGAGCTGTTGTGCTGTGAAGGGCTGCATGTCAATGACTACATTTAATTACTTCGTCTAACATCCCACCTTGTTCTGAAAAGAATTTGCAGTAGCTCTGCAGTGTAACTAGAACTTTTTTTTAAGGATGTGCAGAAATCAAGATAAAGTGGGGGAAGAAGGTAGGAAACCCAAGTTAGACCTAGGAGTTGACATTAATATTCAAAATTAATATAATAAGTGATTTGTATTGGTTTAAAAAAAGGGTAGGGTGGTCAGTCATGAATTTGCCTCTGAGCTTCCTAGTAGCCAAGGCAAAGAGAGCAACATGATCACTTGTATGGTTTGAAGATTAAAACTGACTTGTTACCGAAGAGAGAAACATAGAGGTTTCTGGTTCTCATTTGTCCTTTAGAGCAGCGGTCGCCAACCTTTTTGGACCTCGCCGGCCACTGGTGGACCACCAGTTGGCGACCTCTGCTTTAGAGAGCCAGAGAGAGACACAAATCCTTAATTACATAGTGTTGGGGGCAAGTCCCTCAGCGTAGGGACTTGACTCCTCGGGGTTCAGGAGGGACACATGGGTAACAGCAGGTAAGTGGGATGTGCTTTGTTATGAGCAAAGCAACCTGCAACTAGCAGGTTAGTGACACCTTATATAACCGCCCAAACAAAAGAGGCCTCGTGCCAATTAGTGACATGTAGCAAGGTGCATCCTTAAGATTATGCCTCCTTGCCCTAACTGGTTTGGCTCAGTGGATAGAGTGTCGGCCTGCGGACTCAAGGGTCCCGGGTTCGATTCCGGTCAAGGGCATGTACCTTGGTTGCGGGCACATCCCCAGTAGGGGGTGTGCAGGAGGCAGCTGATCGGTGTTTCTCTCTCATCGATGTTTCTAACTCTCTGTCCCTCTCCCTTCCTCTCTGTAAAAAATCAATAAAATATATATATATATTTTTAAAAAGATTATGCCTCCTTTCATGGGCAGTTTTCTGTAACATGTCTTTAAGCAGGAAGGACAATGGTGGCAAGACATTCAGAAGCCAGTTCTTCAGCGATAGCCTAGGGATGATACCTTCTTTCGTCTGAATAGCTGTATCTCGGCCGGGGCCATGGAGTCTGTAGTTTTAAAAGCCCCCAGGGGACTCTGATATACAGACAAGGCTTGGTAATCATTGTTTTCGGTCGTGAGCAATATGGAACTAAAACCAGGTGAGTGGCCAGAGCTAGAAACACTGAATTGGTGACTTCATGGTCAAAGGCGGGTAACCAAGCTTGCAAGAGGCGAAGCCCACTAAGTAAGCCTAGAGCAGCGGTTCTCAACCTGTGGGTCGCGACCCCTTTGGGGCTCGAACGACCCTTTCACAGGGGTCGCCTAAGACCATCCTGCATATCAGATATTTACATTACGATACATAACAGTAGCAACATTACAGTTATGAAGTAGCAATGAAAATAATTTTATGGTTGGGTCACAACATGAGGAACTGAATTTAAAGGGCCAGAAGGTTGAGAACCACTGGCCTAGAGAGAAAAGGGGGTGGTAGGGGTATGAGTGAGCCTGAAAGGACACCCGAAGAGAACTGGGTGCATTCCCAGCGCAGGCCTCTTCATGTCTTCTTAACCCCTTTCTGAAGTACAGTTTAGGAGAGGAAGCGATACCGGTTGGAAAGGTATGATAGAGATGCTAGAAGGTAAAGCACATTAAATAATATATCTTTACATCAGGTCCCTTTAAATGAGAAAATACAAGGTTTAGTGAATGTTGACCTGTAAACGGGACTGTAGTGATGCTGGCCATATCACAGGGGGTACCGCTTACTCACCTTGCCTATTGTGTGCCAGCCGTTGGGCGTGGCACCTACCCACACACCCTCACTAGAGCCTCAGCATAGCCCCGTGGGTAAAGGCATCACTGGCCAGCAACTAGAGGGGAAATGGAGGACCTGTAATTTACTTCACATTTGTCTGTTCTGGGAGAATCCATACACTTGGCTTTCCATTTGTGGTTGCTCAGGGTTCCTTTTTGTCTCTTCCCCGACCTTTTCTTTCCTTTCTTCCTCCTCCTCGTTCTTCTTCACCAAAACCTTCCACCCAGATGAACTAAGGTAAAATATGAAATCAGAACTCTTCTGGTTGAATGAAGGGGTGTGGGGACCAAGAGTCCTCTGGCTCAACCCCCACCCCCTACC
>NW_005362797.1:1276166-1289164 GCF_000412655.1 Myotis brandtii | reverse complement strand
GACCCCATTGTCACCCCCACAGAAGGGTCATGGAAATACCACTGCACCAAGATGTCACTGCCTCCCTAGGCAGTGCTCACAGTGCGTTGGTAATGTGACTCTGAGCCCCATGCCTCATGGCTCCAGTCCGTGTGTGTGTTTGTGTGTGTGTGTGTGTGTGTGTGTGTGTGTGTGTGTGTCTTTGTGTCTGTATGTATGTTCCAGTTTTCAATCAAGAGACGGATGGTTGTGTAAGAAATACACTCACCGGTCCAAAATATTTTTTTAAATGGCCATGGAGACACAAAGTACAGTGAAAGTGAGGCCTTTAATGTCGATCTTGCAAGATGGGGTGTCTGGTGTGCAGGCACACCCAAAGCGGTTACAATCGGCATTTTATTCCCTAGTGCGCAGGTCCCTCCCCCGGTTCCTCATTGGCTGAGTACTATGGGGTGTACAGTCTTCCCGGACATCACCTAAGTTTCATTATTAGGGTATTCTTTCTTTCCCCTTCCCAGTTTAAGTTCTTTTGTCAGTTGGCCCCTCCCCAATATCTTGTTTGCCCAGGGATTCTCCAGGTGTATGAACTTGGTCACGTCCGCAGGCTGTTATGCAAGCAGACTACCAGTGGTAATTTTCCATTCAGGGTTAAATGCCTTGCCTTGAAAATGGACCACCACTGACTTTATTTCTAACAAATTGGCTCCTCTTTTCTTTTTACTTTTACTGGTCTTATTTTCACTCTTGTGTCTTCTGCTTTTCAAATTGCTCTAGAACCTGTTGACTTTCCTCATCATAGGGGAGTGAGTCTGATTTGGTTTCTAATAATAGCAAATTATTTTGCTGATAGGTCATGGGTATCTGCTACTTAAAACCTGCCTCAATTAGTCTCTGTGCTAATCCTCTTACACAGGGGATAATACAACACCCTACTGCTATCAGGACTCCTGCCATCATCATGAGAGATGAAAGAATGGAGGCCAGTAAGCCTTTTCATTTTCCAAACCATCCTCCCAACCATCCAGTGAAGGGGTCATCATCAGTGCCGGCATTTTCGGCCAGTTCATGAGCCAAAGTCGTCAGTCCTTGGAGTGCCTTTGTGATTGTGCCATCGGGAGCTGTGTTATTGGGAATAAAGGTACAACACTTTTTCCCCAACATAACACAAACCCCCCCTTTCTCTGCCAGTATCATGTCTAGCGCTATCCTATTTTCCCAAGTCATTCGGCTAGTGGCATCCAACTGACTGGCTACCCCCTGAAGAGCATCCCGGGTATAATTGATAAACCTCTGCTGATTATAATAGATGTAGTTAATCCAGGCCACATTTTTATTGACAGTGACCCAATGGAAAAATACAGACTCAAATCCAGCGGCTACCTGGTTGCGGGCCTTAAATTCATCGGGGACCCCCCTGGGAATCCCTATTGCGTCAAAATATATATTGGAGTCAAGAGATCCTGCTATTGCTCTTTGGGCCCGGTGATTACTTTCATCCTTTTTGGGTCCCTTGTGGAATGCCAGGGTGAATGGAATGACCAATTGAACTAGGGCACAGGTCCCGGTCCAGTTGGATGGTAATGAGTTATGAAGCCTCCTTTTCCCACAATACCACCAGACGTCAGCCTGGGGTATGCGGAGAGCTGAGTAATTGCCAACACTTGGCCCACTGGTGACGTTTAAGACATTGGTGCAGGTCATCAGTTCTCCCACGGGTCTATTGAATTCTGCCCCCTGCCTCGAGAGGCAAGAGGAATAGTTCACATTCCCTACGGAGAAAGAGGGGATTGCCTTAGGGTCTGATGTTTGCAAAGCGGGAAAGAGCAAAGACAGACTCTTACAGGTCTCGTTTCCCCATGCATCCTTGTCTTGGTACAGGGCCAACATGCAATACATTCCACGGGGATCAGTGTCCCATCCGAGAGGAAAGGGAACCAGCTGTGCTTGTGGCCGTCCAGCGGCACATGCGAAGCAGTCGCTCTTGTTAAGAGCATGTACCGTAAATTTGACCCATTCAACCCAGGCATTCGTATCACCATACCCAGTTTCTATTTCTAGAGTCTGCCTTAACTCTGTTACCTCAACTACCTCCACCCTGTTGGGGTCATTACTAGATGTTAGTTCCAGTTCAGAAATTATATTCTTTTCTCCTTTAGGAGGGTTTTTAATTTCTATCCTAAACCTACCAGTTGGATCTCTCCCAGTAAGATCTACCCCAAACCCATAAGTTCTATTAACCTCACTATCTGGAACCTTTATAGTCAGAAGGATAGGGTTACATCCTAGGTTTTGACAGTTTGGGTCTGGGGCCCCTTTAAACATATGTAATTTTGACGTTAGAGGTTGTCTCTTCGAATTGGGGGCAGTCCAGCCTTGATATTGCGTAGTCCACCAGACATTGCTCCAGTCTGTGCATGGGGGCTCCGTGTATCGAGGACTGGAAGAGGTTTGCTGTTCAGGGCATAAATATTTTTCAGACCTGCTTAGGGCTCTCTGGTTTCTTAAATTTCCACAAGATATAATTTGGCAGGCGTCAAACTTAATAGTTTGGGGTACCGAAGTCTTAGTTACATTGATCACTAGTTTGACTGGGTACCTAGCGTTTTCGTTTTGCATAACAACACATCCAAGCCAAAGTAATCTGGAGAGAGTAAGCCAGGCCATGATGGGGAGCAGGATTAATGTGTCTTTCTTTTTAGGACCACCTTGAAAGGGTTTTTTGTCTCTGTTACCAGTCCCTTGACTTGAGTGTAATAAGTCCACCCCTTTTCAGCTGTTCGTATGGCCGTTTGATAGTCAGGAGCACCAGATAGGGACCCTCCCAACTTGGCTGGAGCTTGTCTTCTTCCAAGTCTTGATCAGGACCAGGTCACCAGGCTGGAAATTTTGAACCGTACCGCAGGAGTCCTTTCAACCTGAGGGATGACAGGGTGGAGGATATGGCCAGTATGTCGTTTCTCAAAAATTGATCTTTGGTTTCCATAGTAAGGAGATCTGTAGCCCTGCTCAGGTGTAGGGGAGCCCATATACCATCTCATAAGGGGACAGTCCCACATCTTTCCTTGTAGCTGTCCTAACCCTGAGGAATGCTGTATGTAGGAAGAAATTTTGTCCAAGATAGTTTGGTTTCTAAGAGTATTTTGGTAATTTGCCTCTTAAGGGTCTGGTTCATTCTTTCCACCCTTCCCAAAGATGGGGGATGCCAGGGGGTGTGATAGTCCCAGTTAATGTCTAATCCTCCCATTATTCCCCTCAACACCCTGCGTCTGATTTGCTCCAAGATTATGTAATGACACGGCCTGTGGTGGCAGCCACAAGGGGAAAGGCTTCCACCCA
Organism: Myotis brandtii; assembly: GCF_000412655.1. Classification (NCBI taxonomy): domain Eukaryota; kingdom Metazoa; phylum Chordata; class Mammalia; order Chiroptera; family Vespertilionidae; genus Myotis; species Myotis brandtii. Next base: position 1,285,849 of record NW_005362797.1, on the reverse strand, counting down.
CCCAGAGAAGTGGTACACTATTATATTACCAGTAGGCATCTTTGTCATCCCACCCTAGGCATCTCTGTGAAGTCTACCTGAAGGCTCTGAAATGGTCTTAACCTGGGTGGTCTTCCCCTCTCATCTGTCTCCTACCACCTTTTTGTTTATTCTTTGGCAAGTCACACATCCCCCACACACCTGTTTAGCAATGTGATAGATACCCACACACCCATAATTCCTAAGTATTGCGTCACATATGGCTTGGGGACCCCAGCGACTCCCCCTATGCAGTATGGACGTCAGCTCCCTCATCATGGGCTTGCTTATCATTTCTCTCCCATCAGGGAGCACCCATCTTCCATCTCCTGTTTTAACTGCTTCTATTTTATCTAATTCCTTTTCGTCCTCTTTAGTAAACTGGGCGAAATGTTATACTCTGAAATACTTGGGATCAAGCTAAAGAGTCTGATTCCTTCCTCCAGAGAGGCTCATTTGGCAGCCTCATCTGCGAGTCTGTTACCTACAGCCTCCATAGAGCCTCCCTTTTGGCTTCCATTTACATGGACAACAGCCACCTCTGTTGGGAGTAAAAGACTTTCTAAGACTGGCCTGATTAGTTCTTCCTGGACCAATTCCTTTCCCTTGCTGTTTATGAGTCTCTGTTCTGTCCAAATTTTTCCAAAAGTATGTACTACTCCATAAGCGTATGTAGAGTCAGTGTATGTGATGCCTTCTTGGCCTTTGAGCAGTGTTAAGGCTTGGTTAAGAGCATATAATTCACATGTTTGGGCTGATCAACTACTATGTAGCCTACCTTCTTCACACAAGGAATGTTTGGTTCCATCAGTGATATCGTAGCCATTATGTCTCCTTCTATTACCGGGATGACCCATCAGCCAACAGGTTGGCCCCATCATGCAGTGGGACCTCACACAGGTCTGGCCTGACCTCAGTTTGATATTCTACGATGTCCAGGCAGTTGTGTTCGGATACTTCCTGGTTTTCCTCTCCCTTCCATAGAAAACTGGCGGGGTTCAGGCAGGTATCGGTGGTCAAAACCAAATCATGCCTTTCTAATAATATGGCTTCATACTTCAGAATTCAGGAGTCTGTCAGCCATTTCCCGGCTCTTTGATTTAGTGTGCTGCTGACCTGATGTGGCGTGCTTTCTTTTTTTTTTTTTTTTTTTAAATTCTCACTCAAGGATATTTTTTTCATTGATTTTTAGGGAGAATGGAAGAGAGAGGGAAAGACAGAGAGAAACATCGATGTGAGAGAGACACATCAATTGGTTGCCTCCTGCACGTGCCCCGACCAGGGTCCGGCCAAGGAGGAGCCTGCAACCGAGGTACATGCCCTTGACAGGAATCGAACCCAGGACCCTCCAGTCCGCAGTCCGGAGCTCTATCCACTGAGCCAAACTGGCTAGGACTGGAGTGCTTACTATTAAGGCTCCTCCAAAAGTTAATTTCCTGCTCTCCTCTACCAGGAAGGCAGTAGCCACCACAGCCCGCACACATTGGGACCATCCTCTGGAAACAGGGTCAGGGAGTTTGGAAACAAAGGCCACAGGTTGTCTTTTTCCTCCCAGGTCTGAGTGAGCATCCCTTCTTACAAAGACTTTCTGAGCTTCTCTTAGTAATTCTTCTATTGGTTTTTCATTCCAACCCTCCACCTTTTGCAATGTTTTTGGCAATGTCCGGCCAGCTCTTGGTCACGAAAGTGACCTTCAAAAGGCCCTGTCCTATTGGGTCTTCCAGGGTCCAGGCTCGGGTATTTTCTCATCTGATCTCTGATCTCTGAGTCTTTAAGAAGGCCGAAGGGGTTTCCTCTTTCCCTTGTTGGGCCTCAGATGCTTAAACACATTTTGAGATCTAGGAGCAGACTCTTACTCCCTTCATTGTAAGTTCCCTGAGGTCCTGCATTTGCGCTTGGCCCCTGGGGTCATTGTTATCCCAGTTGGGGTCCACATTTGGGAACTTCTGTTCCGCGGGCAAGACCCCCTGCCCAGGAGGATGTTGTCTCTCCCAAATGGTCATGGCTGCCCTTCTGATCATTCCTCTCTCTTCTCCTGTAAATAAGATTTTCATAATGGGCATCCTCTCAGCCCAAATATAGAAACTGGGTCCTAAGAACTGGTCCCATCTGTTCTGCTAAATCCAGGGGATCTACTAAAAGGGGTTTCATCTCTTTCTTAAAATTCCTAACCTCTGTGATTGTCAAGGGAGCATTCACAAAACCAGTTTCCCCTTGTCCCCTGGGGACCTCTGGGAGAGGAAACATAGGTTGCTTAGAAGGAATTGGGAAGTTTTCGATGTCTTTCCTACATTGCTCTAATTCTTTTCTTAGATTTGGGTAAGGAGCAGTTGGCTGAGCTCCCTGACAATCTTTAGTCCCTGTCTCTTCTGGCTCCTTGGTGGCCCTCTGCTCCTCCTGCTCCCCAGTCTGTTCAATATAAGGAGGAGGTAAGCATGATAAGGGGTCCCAGGGTTTTTTCTTGAAGCCCTCCTTCTTCTTTAAGAGGAAACACATGGGCCTGTCCCTGTAACCAGCAAAGGGCATAATCTTTCTCCTCCTGTGGATGAGGTCTTTTCATTTACATAAATAACTAGAGTTTGGCACACCCAGTCTTCATCTGAGCCAAACTTGGACCAAAAGACAGAAGGTCTACGAATTGGGTTTTTAGGCCACGTAAAACAACAGCATTTGATCATCTTTTGTTTCTTCTTGTCTTTGGTTTGGGGGCTGTATCCCCAGAACCTCAGCATTCTCCCCAATGGACTATCTGGGGGAATGTCTAAGGAAGCCTCCTTGGCTTCACTTCCCTTGGTTTCCCTAGGCCTAGAATTCTTGTTCCCCATTTGTGGCAGGTCCCTATGACTATCCCATGCACTCAGCCGCCTGTACTGGAGGTTTCTTGCACCCTCCAAGACTCACTTCATCCGTCTCTGGCCATTTCCCTAGAAAGAGAGCAAGATTGTGGATCGGGACTCCACACTCGCTTCGTGTCTAGGACTCATCCCAGTCACACACACTCGACCTCTGAAAATACCCAAACACCAAGGCAGTACTTAGAGTCCAATTTTCCTACCTTGGCTAGTGCAAGAGGTTGCCTGGTTGCTGCGGTGCCTGCTTTTTCTCCCCTGCGTTGTCCTCGCTGTCTTCCGAATAAGCCTTAGGCTTGTCTATGGCTTCCGCGGAGAGACGGGGCACCCAGGCAGAGCAGGCCACCCGAAATTGGGTGGGACGTGTCTCCCCCTCGACTGGGACTCCTCTCCGCATGGGCACAGAGATCCCGGACAAGCCCCCAAAATTGTGAGAAACACACTCTCAATGTCTTAATCCTCCCATTTTTTTAAAAAAAATGGACATGGAGAGACAACGTGTAGTGAAAGCCAGGCCTTCAATGTCAGTCTTGCAAGATTGGGCGTCTGGTGGGCAGGCACACCCAAAGCAGTTTCAACCAGCGTTTTATTCCCTAGTGCGCAGGTCCCTCCCGCGGTTCCTCATTGGCTGAGTATATGGGATGTACTATCTTCCCAGACGTCACCGAAGTTTCATTATTTCCTTAGGGTAGTCTTTCTTTCCCATTCCCAGTTTAAGTCCTCTTGTCAGTTGGCTCCTCCCCAACATCCTGTTTGCCCAGGGACTGTATGAACTTTGTGACACCTGCAGGCTGCTATACAAGCAAACTACCAGTAATTTTGCCTTGAAAATGGACCTCCACTGACTTTATTTCTAACAGTGATGGTTGTCTCCTATTTCATTGTCTAGGATACCTCATTTACTTTTACAAATTGAAAAACAAATAGGAAGTCTCTAGGATACGATGCCCAATTTGGGGCAAAAATACCCACACTGTTGTCTTTTCATCTGTGTATTCTGAAGAAATCCTCCCCTCGAAAGCGCCCACACGCCCCCTGGTTGTTTATTGTGCCTAATGCTGAGGTTGAAGATCAGCCGGAGATCTGTGAATCTCATCCAGAAATCAGCCAAAGTGTTCCAAACGTTTCATGATGAAAATTCAACCTGGTGGGGAAGCCAGAGGGATTTTGAGAGATTTTCTCATCTAGCCTCCTCCCCCAGGATCGGATTATGCACAAATTGGTACTCACAGGTGGTAATTAGTTCTGTTCTTAAAAGATTTCTCTAGAGGATAATTTTACCACTTGCTTCAATAGTAGGTTTCAGCCTGCCTTTCTGGAAGGAACTTCTTCCCCCACTTTCATGTGAACCTCTCTTCTTATGGTTTCAATATAATTTCCTTACTTTCATGCTGTGCGAAGGAAAAACAAACACCTTGAAAATGCCACATTCACCATCAAACACACCCACCCACGGGGCACACGGAACGATGGTGGGACGCAGCCTCTAGCAGTGGAATAGATCTGTGTCCATGTCGGTCAGCAGAGGCATGGGCAGTGGTGATGATTGGAGGCCACCTTCTCCTGCCTGCCCCGGAGACCCTCGCCACGTTCCTGCAGGATGGATGTTTCATTTTCCAACTCAACCATGGAGTTGTTCTCTGATCCAAGAGGACTAACTGATGTACACAGAGATCCAATCTGTGGCCTCGAAGTCATTATCTCCATGTGCTTTTTGACTGAGCTCACCTGCCGCTCACACAGAAAATCATCTGTTTACAGGATGAGCAGGTCTTAAATGAATAACACGAGGAGTCGAAATTACGCCGCTCTTCATAGGTTCAGATTCTTTGAAAAGAAGAGCTCACAGAGGTCCCACCTGCTCAGGCGCCTGTTGGCAGGATATCAAACCTGGTCTCATCACCAGGTTTTCCCTGAATAATGGATGAGCCAGTGTCACGGAAGTCAGAAATAGAAATCAATAAAGCTAAATTCCACCCGCAAGAAGCAGTGGGATGATTGAGAGCGTGGAGGCCGGTGGATTCCAAACACAGTAACGCATATGCTTAAACTCTCACGCACTCGGGAAAGAAGAGAAGAAAATCTGTGACTTGGGAGGAGTCGTAAGCGATGGGAAGTTGAGGATCTGCCTCACTCGGTGGGAATGAGGAGGGATGGGCAGACCGTCCATGTTCAGCCTCTTCCAGGCGGAAGAGCAGCCGCTTGATGCACAAATCGCCTTTGGCCAGGCCCCAGACACCTCCATAAGCCCCGTGTCTGCAGCTGTGTGGCAGAAACAGATGCACACACGGCCTGTTTGTCCTGGCTTCGTGGAACGTGGCAGGACCAGGAGGCCCGAGAGGCAACCCTGCCCCTGCGTCCCTCAGCGCTAAGCTTCCCAGCAACCATCTGCTCAGGTCTAACATCCCCCCCATCCCCCCACCCCCTGGCATTGATCACTGGAGACAAAATATAACTGATTGATTGATTTTTTTTTAGTTTGAGGGAGATTGAAACACTTTGTGTGGAGAGTTTTTTAACGCCAAACTACTCATCTCCCTTTGTTAACGACAACAGGCATCCTTAGGAAGGCAGAGCAGTGTGGAGTGGGAGCCGGGAAGGGCAGGGCTGTGCCACACACTGATTCTTAGTCCTTGTATTAGGGGCCTATACACGTTCCCTTGGGTGAGTGTTCAGACCCACCTCCACCCTGCCCTCCAGACTCCTTGTGAATCTCCATCACCCAGGAGGAGGGGTCTCGTCCCTGAGGGGCAGTGGGACATTACTGAGGAAAAGCATGAGAACCGATTGAGAATGGTTCTGGAAGGGTGGTGGGAGGGGTCACTCTGCAGAGGTTCCTGGTGGATTCTCACAAGCGCTTTTTCCTTGAGGACCTTGATGAGTATCAGGTTTCCCTGAAGGTCACAGTGTGCTGACGTCTGAGCCTGATGTCAGGCCTTGTTAATGGTTTGATTGGAATCCTGTTTAGAATGTGCGCAGGGACTTCTGGTTCAGTCTTTGTCCCACTGTGTCATAGCCAGACGGACAAGGTTGTGCTCAACTCTTGTCTCTCATCATTGGGATGGACGTGTTGGGTGGGATCATTTCTTGAGGACCAGTTGAGCCTTTGGCATGCTGTGCTTGCAGGAATAGACTTTCTCCATGTCACTCATACTTGTTCTTGCAATTCCCCGAGCCTAGGACTGTGTCCGACATGGAGTGAACCCGTCAATGCATGGGAATGAGGACGAAAGGGAGGGAGGAAGGGAATACAGACCAACAGTAACTTGTCTTAGTAAGCAGCCTGTGCCTGAGTTAAGTATGGAGAGCTTGGATTCCTTGTGTTTGACTCGAGTCCACAGAGCTAGAGATCGGGGCAGCACGGGCTCATGGCTGGTGGAACTAGAAGTGTTGGCATGACTGTGAATTCCTCCGGAAAGACATTGCACAGTGTGCTGTGTGCCACCATCAGAAGGAGTCGCCAGTGCCCAGCTCCACACTCCCTGTGGGCCAGGAGAATTCACGGAGCAGTCCCTGGCCTCGGGGAACTTAGCCTCTAAGATACTTGGCGCTGCCGCAGATGTGCTGTGTTCAGGAAATCCAAGTGGAGGAATAAGAAAAGCTCTAAATCGATACCGGGGTGTCATTAGAGCACTTAGCTCTCCTGTGGATCATCACTAAGTGCCTCTAATGCATCCTTGGGGCAGGGAGAGGAGGGGGAAGGAGTCAACAGAAGGCCAGGGGTTTGGGCGGCAGCCAGGAGGGTGTGGTCCGAGAAAGAGGCCTTGAGGGCTCTGGGTCTCAGGGGATGAGAAGGGCAAGCAGCTCCTGTGGGGCCCCCGGGAAGGCCCTGTGGAAGCTCAGTTTGTAAATGACCCCACCCCGCCTAGCGGAGGCCCACGCTGATGACGGGCAGGTGGAGGGAGGCAGGCCTGGAACACTGGCGCACATGGGTTTTATCTGTCAGGCAGGGTGATTTTGAAAATTTGCATCCATTGCCAATGCTTAAAATCAGGACATTTGACACCAATACCTAGATTTCTGGCTTCTCTAGACGACTGGGAGATGGGCCTGCCTCGCCGCGCAGGGGCAGCAGCTGGTTGGACCCGAGTGGCCTCACTCCACACTGTGCAGGTGCACGGTTCTGACCACCACACACCACCACCACCACCCCCTCCCCCCCACTTCATCAGGCACTTGACTTCAAGCCACTGATTAGAGAGCCAGCTTCCTGCTTCTGTTGGGAGGTATTCCAGGTTTGGCCAGTTACAGCAGCCCTGCAGAAGGTGCATAGGATGGTGGGTGTGGGTGTGGGCATGGGGATGGGGATGCTGGCAGCTAAAGCACAGAACTGCTCGCTGTGTGCAGCCCCTGTTCTGAATGCTCTGCTTGCTTTGATCCATTCATCCCCACAGCCCCCTGTGCAGGCAGGTGCTCTGTGACCCCTGTGTTGCATACACACTGGGAAACCGGGGCACAGGTTTCATCATTAGAAGTAACTGCCCTGCCCGAGGGCGTGCCACTTATAAGTGGAGAAGCGAGGATTTTTGGCCAAGCCACTGGCTCCAGGGTCTGTGCACTTGACCAGTGATGAATAAGAGCGTCACTGAGCACTGGTGTGGACTAGAGCTGGCTCTCCGTGCTGTGTGTGTGCCGTTGGGGCACCGGCTCTGTGCGGATGAGGACATGGATGGGGACCTGGAAAGGATGGGATGTCCTCAGGGACACAGCTGGAATCCTGAATGAGGGCTCAGAACCGGGAAATCCTGGGGGATTTCGAGAAGGAAATCAGGGGCTCAGAAAGCACAATGATGGCAAGACACAGGGGTACAGAGAGACTGGATGGAGGGAGGGGGCAAAACAGTTATTAAAAGGACCCAGGCAAACACGCCTGTCACATTCCCTGCTTTTGAAACAGCATCGGGTTGTGGTTCTCTTCTGCGTACTTGGCTTATGTTTCTTGCTGCTCCAGCCCAAAGGAATTTGCTCCCACCAGCCAAACTTTTGCCTTAAGTAATGGCTCTGGGGATGAAGTAAGGTCTGATCTTGTCTGTGCTCTGCAGTCCAGTCTCTTTCATGGCAAAGAGCCTTTGATCTCCCTCGTGGACAGCATTTCAGGGCAAACTGGAGGGACCACGCCTAACAGAGCCATGAAAACTTGAATGGAATCCCCACTTCAAAGCTGTGCAGAGATGCCTGCCGGGAAAGTTTTCCCTGGGGAACTCCTGGAATTCCTGCTTCCAGAGCCTTCAGGTCCCAGCTCGAATTCCAGGCTCCTGCAGAGGCCCCTCTCCACCCTGCTGTGACTGAGGCAAGGGGATGCCTCCAGATGCATGCTCTCTCTGCTTTTGGTCCCCCTCGGGCCAGACCGTCTCACATTGTGCCTTGATGAGCACTGACAACCTGCGGCAGCAGGGTGCCATTTATAGCTGAGCTGTGGTGGCCATGGCCGCAGGCTGACCGATGCAGCTTGGCACACGCTTCTCCATGGCACAGTTCACACGGAGACCAGACACCAGACACCCCGTGCCCTTGACAACCCCCTTCCAAGCTCTGCCTGAACTTGTCGCCTGTCTCTCCAGGTAAATCGGGTGGTTCCCACAGTCCTACACCCACCTACGCTTTGGAACAGCACCTTCTCTGCTGTGTTTCCCATAACCTTAATGGGAAAGCCTCTGCAGGTTTTATGTTCTATTTTATACTATATCAGAGTGTCTGTTAATATGATAATGTGATAACTTACTTTTAACTATCACCAAATTGTCATATAACATCCAGGCACTGATACAATGTATCTTGTCCATTTCTGCTTCCCAAATATCGTCACACCCTTCTGTAGAAGTTCATGTAATAAAAGTGTGATCCCAAGCTCTGTAGCCTGGCTTTGGTTTGTACTTAACCTTTCTTTTCTCGTCTGTTAAATGGGTATAAGAATCACTACTTTGTAGGGTTGTTATAAGGATTAAAGGTGATTATTTAAATGACTAAGATAGTTTCAGCCAAACCATACAGTCTGAATTTTTAGCACAACTACTTCATGCCTTTGAATTGTTTAACTTTGCATTTTTAGATTACTTTTGTCCCCATGTTTGCAAATGCTTCGAAGTCAAGGGCCAGGTACTAAGACTGGTTTGCATTTCTCATAGCACATCGCTGGTATTCTGTATGTCATGTCATTTGTGTATAGAAATGATCTCGTGGACCTAAAGCATAAAGCAGCATGTTCTATCAGAGTACAAAGAAAATAACTTTAAAAAATAAAGAAGTATTTCTTACAGAGCATAGCCACTGAGTGGGATCTTTACAAACAAGGAAAACAGGAATCTTAGGAACTTGGTTAGCTCTAAGCACTTGCAATATCTGGAGGCCGCCCCACCCTGTGTAGCCAATGGGCTGAAGTCATTAAACATTGTGGTGTGTAAGTTAGGTTGGAGTTGAGTTCTTGACTGGTTAACGATGGTGTTTCTGTCGACATCTAATGAGCATTTATTTCAGATTTGCAAGGTGCTCCTGGAGCGTGTTTGTTTTTCAGGTCTCGTGATTGCATAGGCCTCCAGAAGCTTGGAGACCCTAAAGCACTGGAATGAGGGCCTGGTGGGTCGCAGGCAGAGGGGTGGCGTGGTGAATGAACTCAGGTAGCCCAGGATGTGTGCCGGACCCCAGGTGCCTAGGAGAAATGTCAGGTAGAGGGACTGAGGGCTGATAAGGAGGAAATGGTGAGTTCTAAGGCACCAGCATGGTTCATGATTAGGGTTGTTTTGTTGGGGGAAAACCATAAATCTAGCACTTTCCGATCCTTTTTTTTTTCTTCAGATAGTTCTCAGTAAAGATTCCCCC
>NW_005362797.1:1226076-1276059 GCF_000412655.1 Myotis brandtii | reverse complement strand
CAGGGCCCCCCCCCCCCCCAGCCGCTGGATGGAACATAAATGAGTTTGGGGGCAGCAAAGGCATTTTTTCTTGATGGTGCCGTCCCCGTGGTTTCACAGAGAAACTTGATTTCTCGGGGTCCAGCTCCTCATCTGTAAAATGTGAGAGTTGGTTGAGGAGACCCCAGAGTCTGTTTTCCATTAAAACTGACAGGTATTGTTAGGGATTCCCTCAAAATTGTCCCGTTGCTAACTGTCACCCAGTGAACTGGAGGTAGAGGTTTACTTACAGGTCTTACTTTAAAAAACAAAGCCAGGCACCCTCAGTCCTGCTCAGTTGCGTGAGTCCAGGGGCCGGCCCACTCTGTCCGCACAGGGCGGTTAGTAAATTCCGTGGGGTTTACAGGTCACACCGCTTCCCACCTTTACGGCTTCCCACCTCCCCTGTGACTGTGCAATGCAGTGTTACTTATGGACACTGAAATTTGAATTTCACATAATATTCATGTGTCACAAAACATTACTTTTTAAAAAATAATTAGAAAATATACAAAAGATTGTTGGCTGACGAGCCTTCCGTGCCCAAACAGGCAAATCTGGCCCATGGGCTGTAGTTTGCTGACTTTTGAATTAGTCTGTTCCTCCTCTGTGGCCGTAAGATTTTATCCACGTTCCCATTGCGGTCCTGACCGCCACTGTGTCTTTCGTGGCGCTGTACCATCATTGGATTGTGTCTATTTCTCTCCCAAGCATCTTATGAGCAGGGACTGAGACCTTCCGCCACAGCCGCAGTCCCTGGCGCATAGTAGGTGCTTGCTGAATGCTTTCTGAATAAATGGTGTGGTCATTCTGCCACTTGCAGGATGAGTATGTCTGCATGAACATTGGGAAACTATAGTTTTGTTTCTAGAATGGAACATCTGTTTGGCTAGATCCATACTGAAATATATGTAGCGCTTTCCCAGTGCTGCCTGCATAGTTGAGTTGCCCTCCCAGCATTTCTAGTGGCCGTAAGATTTTATCCACGTTCCCATTGCGGTCCTGACCGCCACTGTGTCTTTCGTGGTGCTGTACCATCATTAGATTGTGTCTATTTCTCTCCCAAGCATCTTATGAGCAGGGACTGAGACCTTCCGCCACAGCCGCAGTCCCTGGCACATAGTAGGTGCTTGCTAAATGCTTTCCGAATAAATGATGTAGTCATTCTGCCACTTGCAGGATGAGTGTGTCTGCATGAACATTGGGAAACTATAGTTTAGTTTCTAGAATGGAACATCTGTTTGGCTAGATCCATACTGAAATATATGTAGCGCTTTCCCAGTGCTGCCTGCATAGTTGAGTTGCCCTCCCAGCATTTCTAAGGCTGCCATGCTTGTAAATAGCCTCTCCTTATCTGTCACCTCCGTTCGAAGAGTTACTCAACTGAGGAGCTCTGCGTCTGTGACTCAGTGTAAGTGGCGATGCTGTCAGATGGAAGGGGGAAGGGCTTGGGAGAGGAGGATGGAGAAGAGACAGGGGAGACAGCCGCCTTGACTGCCACAGATGTTCTGTGAATATACCATGTGGTCCACGGGAATGTCTAGAATCCTTCCTCTCCTATTGGCAAGCTTTTAAGAGTACAGGCTGTCTGTGGACCCCAGTCTCTCAAGAGGCTTATTTGAATGAGCCCCTGAAATATTTATCTTATCCCTTGTTTGTCATTTTAAGGTAAGAGCTTTATCGTTTCAGCTAAGGAATGATGGTCGGTATTCGGGTATCTGTGTGTGTGCTGGCATCCCCGCTCCCATGAGAGAGATCCGGGCACTCAGGGAAGATAGCTGTGTGCGGGCTGTATACTGGGCGATACGATGCCAGGATGCACAAAGAAGAAATTACGGCCATTTACCTGTATGTTATTTTCTCAATTTGAAGCACTTGAATTCCAGAGCTCTTAAATCAAGAGGCTGAATTCCTGGCATTTGAAAGTAGACCACTTGAATAAGCTGCTTAAACCATTAGAATGGCTTTTTAAAAAATTCACCCGCTTCTTGGATCATGTGCTCTTGAGATTTACTTAATTGAAGTTGTTGCCTTTTCATTTCCCTTCAAATGAAAATGATTTCTATAGTTAAGGAAGTTTTCATTTTATGCCTATGGGTATTTCAGTCTCTTCCCAACAGGTGACATCAGGCAGTTTTGCACAAACCTGGCATAGTGCGCCATGCCTACACACGGACTTAGGATCTCAACTCAGACACATACACACACCCCCACCCGCGTCCCCCTCCCCCCACCATCCTATCTGTGGATACAATATTGCCACATTTTCAGGGTTTCAGGCCCATATCAGCTCGAAACTGTCTTTGCCTAAACCAGGCATCAGGCAAGAGAGAAGATGGGGTTGCGAAAATATTATAACGAAGTTACAAAGTTGTCCTGCCAGACATTCGTTATAGAGCATTTGCTTCTGTTGATGGAAAGTAAAATAGCACTAAAAAGCAAAGTGTGGTGGGTGGAACTAAAATCAAAATCATCTATTTGCATAAAATGACTGTATCCATCAGTCCCTACATCGGGCCCTGAGGAAACAGCGGTGAATAAGTTACAAACAGCAATGAATAAGTAATGAGATCTCTGCCCTTCTCTGCCCTGTGGCATTTATATCTTAGTGGGAAGACAGAGAGCAAACAGGCAGCGGAACAAATATGTAATGTGATCTGAGTTGGGTTAGTGCCATAAGAAGAATAAAACCAGGTGAGGGCAGAGTGGTGGTCGGAGCGTCCTGTTTTAGGTAATGCGGCCAGAAGAGGCCTTTCTGAAGAACTGATGTCAGGACCAGGACGACGAGATGGTATCAGTCACGTTACCATCAGGGAAGAGCTTTCTAGGCAGAGTGCAAGGGCAGAGGCCCTACAGCAGGAGCAAACCCTATTTGGTGAGAGGACAGCAATCAGTGTGGCTGCAGAGGAACGGGCAAGACCAAGGAAGGAGCTGGGATTGGCAAGCAGAGAGGCCAAGACTGGGTTTTGGGATGAAGGCCTTTTGACCAGGGTACTGGTGGCAGAGGTGGTCATATGTGGTTGTTGACCATAAACTCGTAGAGAGTAGAGGCTTCGCATATACCTTACCTCTCCTCCTCCCCCTCCCCCTCCCCTGACACAATTCAGGCCTATATTGAATTGTCTGTCTCATTGAGCCTAGAAGTTAAGATCTAATTTGACACCTTCTAGTAATTCCTTTCTATCCGTTCTTAGCTCTTCTGGCTTCCAGAAAGCTCATGTACCAACCCAATTTGTTTGTCTGTTTGTTTTATTCATCAAAGTTTACTTAGTTCCCAGGCATGAGTATGTAATAACTTTGATTAGTGTTCAAGTAGGGATTGGGTAAAGAAGTAAAAAAAAGGATGACTTTAAGATTTTATTACAGCAATCATACTTAACTTTCAACAATAAAGATTTAAAAGCTCATACTGAAGTTCTGTGTCACACTTTGCAACTTACAGAAATTATTTTATTTGTATCACTGAGTTTTGCACAGGAGATTACCTCTTAAAAGATGGTGGATGGATGGTTGGCGGATGGACGGGCACACCATTGAGTTGATGTATATTTTGATACGTAGAAGGAAGGAAAGAAATGTAGTCTGTTCCCCTCTTCTACCCCCTGAAACTGGGATTATTCATTTAATTTAATTTTTCTGAGTAATCCAGATTTGAGCTTTTCCAACCAAGTCCTCCATGCCTCCCCTTTTCTTCAGTTCTATAGCTCCGTTCCCAGAGGGCATGAGAAAGGAGATGCGGGACTAAGACAAGATTCTCTGCCCGCCCTCTGTAGCTGCCCTTCAGCAGGGCTCTCAGGACGCTGAGCGTGTGAATATATGAAACCTTGTTGAGAGTGAAGGGCCTCAACCCTAGAGTGTGTCCCCTCATCAGCCCCTGATCTGCTGCAGGGCAGACACCAGGCCTGGGGAAGATCATGCCCTGGGAAAGCGTATCTTTTAACTGAAAGATTGGGTCAATTAAAATGTGAACAGTAATTCTCAGCCTTATCCCGTTACTGTGAGGGTACGTATTGAGAAAGACCATGGACATCTTGGGATTGATGGAAATGGTGACTTGCGGGGAGGGAAAGAGTATCAGTTTATAAATCACATATCCTCTTAAAGCACACAGCTCATTCTTGTTTAGTACAGTCAGAGTTGTGCGACCATCACCACAATCAATTTCAGAATTTTCTCATCACTGGCTGGCATTTGAACTCTGATTCTGAACCTTGAGAGAAAGTACCTTGTGAGCAAGTGTAATAGGGGATAGGGCAAGTGATGGGGGATGGGGGAGAGGGCAGCTGAAAGGGGGGTAGGGCAGGTGAGGGAGGGATAGGGCAGGTGATGAGGGGTAGGGCGGTGGGGCCTGGTCCCCTTGATGCTTGCAGTGTGTCCCATGGGGGTTGCCATCTCTGCTGGTGTCCTCAAGAGTTTGTTTGTTTGATCAGGCCACTTAGAGAACACACAAAAAACGCAGATATTGAAGCATTCTGTTATCTCCCTTTTACCTGGAAGTTTCTTCTTTCTCAAATGAGGGCCCTGGTGGATGGAACAACCTTCAACTTTTTTCACACTGGAGTCTATAACCCTGAGGCCGAGGGGCTCCACATTAAACACACACACACACACACACACACACACACACATGCGCGCACATTTACACGGGACAGTGAGAAACCAAACGCTGTTTTGGTCTGTCTTGTTCTCCTACGCATGCCGTTTTGAAGGGCTGTAAGGCCAGGAAGTTTTGAAATGAGAAAACTACTGTGAATGTTGCTTCTCACTTTGAAAACATTTCTTGCCGGAGGGTATTGTGCCAGAAGCACTGTTTTGATGTTTCGGGTTTCAGGATGAGGCTTTCCAGCCCGTGGTCGGTAGGCGAGTGCAGGTCGTTGAGATGGGAGAACCCTGATCAGTGCCCACCTTTGTATCTGTTGCCTGTGCTTCCGGAAATAGGATGTGTGCTCATTACTGTCAGGTTTTCTTGCCTTTATTAGCACTTTAGTAGTCCTTTGCTGCCCAAAATCTTAGAAAGCCCCAAACTACCCATTTCTGCTACTGCCTTCCAGCGAGCTGTGCGACGGGAAGCTTCCCTTTGCTCATCTGTAAGAGTGAGTGAGCAGCACCTGCCCTGCATCCCATCGCACGACCATCCACCTGACAACACAGGTCTCTGCTCGTTTCTGTCTTCTCATCCCGCCCCGGAGTGTCAGCTCCTAAAGGAGGGGGCTCTCCTCTCCCTGCATCGCCGCATGCCCGGCATTTGCAGCCGTGCTTGGCATGTGATAGCGGCTTGGTTCATATGACCTGAAGGAAATGAACATACAAAGGTGCTCAGTGAAGTCGGGAAGTGGGGCTTTGGGAGACTCGGAAGGACCCCTCCTCGCTTTAACATATGATCATCGCCCCGAAAGCTGTCTCTGGCGACTGCTCTGGCGCATTCTTGTGAGCGAATAAAGGATAACTGGGTTTTCACATGCCCCGATCTTACCTTTTGATGTGTTTCCTTTCTCTGTAATCTTTAGAAGAAAATTAAATCTGAGCATCTTCATTCTTGTAGCTATAAGAAGACAAGGTAAGACGGTTTTGTGTTGCATGTGTAGTTGTTTTTTTAATTGTTTTCTTTGAAGTGAAATTCTTATTCACATCTTACCCTGAAGGGCAAACACACACACACACACACACACACACACATCAGCTTACATATTAACACATGTCCAGAGCCCATGGGAAGTCAGATAGTGGACCTAAAAGAAGTCTGATAGCTTTGCCTTTTCATACCCTTCTCGATAGTTCGTAGGTGGACACATTTGGCCATAGGCAGATTCCTGTGTCTCTTGCTTGCAGAAGATGTAAGAAAAGGACTTGTAGATGACATGTGTAGGTGAAGTTTAGAATACTTGAAGGCTCCTGGATTATTTTGGAAGCTTGCCTTGGGTTGCATTTATATGATAAGGTCAAGTTTAAGGTTAGGAAAGGCCATTGGCAGCAGACTATATTTGTGCCTAAAAAAATAGTTTGTCTTTTGCAGAAACTTGATTCCATATTGGCTTGGTTTCTCAGGGTGATTTTGCCTCAATTCTGTCTAAAAAGGATTTCTAGTCACCTAGTGTTATGATGAACTGCATGTCTCTACTAGGTGACTGTGAGTTGGGTTTGCTGGTTGGTTTGTGGCAACTCTTTCCTGGGACTGTCTCTGTTGGCATCCGTGCAGAGAGAATGTCTTGCGTAGTCAGGGCTGAATATAGCTTTTTGTTGTTTTCACTCTCCTGCGAGATGGAGCTTAGGGAAGCCCTTATGTGAACTGCTGTGCCCCGGAGAGAACGCTCACGTGGTTCCACTGGTGGACACGCTGCAGACGGGGCTACGTTCAGAGTCTCGCCTCGGAGTTGCCAGGTGCTCATTCCTGGCGCTCCTGCACCTCCATCGTCACGGAAAAACGGCAAAAATGGGATTGTCAAGCTAATTTTTTCAGACACCATTATTGTGGCTGACATTGATCATTTGCTACTCCCACTGTATGCCATGATGTCAGATTTCCTAACATTTACCTGCAGAAGAAGGGAAACAAACCCTTTCGGCAAAGAAAAGGGCGTTTTTCTGTGTGCTCATGAAGTCATCCTGTGGCCTTGTTGTCTATCGTCGCAGCCATCAAGATGCGCCCTCATAAAATAACGCAGCCAGGCTGACGCTTAGGTTATGAAAGAGAGCGCACGTGGGTTGTCAGAAACGATATCTAGGTTAAAACATGTAGCCGTACTCCCAGCCCCCCTTCAAAGAGGCTGTTTATAACACAGTGCGGGTATTTGTGCTGCCTGCCTTGTATGCAGCCTGAATGAAGAATCGGCTCCCGAGAAAGAGCATTGAAAATAAAGCCCATGTGGTAGGGATCTGACGTGGCGGCCAGAAGAGTTGTAAACGCTGCTCATTCCCTAAGGCTGCTCGGCTGCTTCCTCTTGGTTGTGAGATATGTCGGCCTGGCACCTGGGCTTTATTTTTACTGTTTTTTTTTTTGTTTAATGTTCTGGACTTGAAAATGCGTACATACTGCCTCACAACCACTTGGCAGGCTCTCTGGGGATGTGCGCACCGGGCTCCTAGATGGGGTTTGTCTTCTTCCCTTTCCCGGCTGACCTGGCCCCGACCTGTGGCCCCCTCGGGTTCTGGCTCCCAGCTCGGCCCTTGTAGTACTCTCTCCCCATCAGGAGGCAAGGCTGGTGGAAGAAACTCATATGTGAAGAAAGTATAAATTACTCCTCAATAATGCTGATTGCAAAAAAACACACACGCCCTGATTAATGGACTATGCCACCATTATGTGAATACTCTAAGTGGTTTTTAAAAATAGCTCTTTGCTAGACTGTTTTGGTTTGGGGGGTGTAGTCTTGGATTGTTTTTATAATTTTTTATGCATAGCATTGATAGGAAAATGCAGAAACTCCTACAATAATACATGCAGTGTTTAGATGGGGCGCCCCCCCTCCTCCCCTTGCGCTGATTTCCTGGCGTTCTCCTTGGCTTCTCCCTGGTGCTGAAGCATGAGTTTCCCGCATTTCCCAGTGTAATTGTTGATGAAGCGTTGCACATCCCGTGATGATTATGAGAAGATTACTGTATTCAGCTTTTAATCTTGTGAGTGTCAAATATTTTGCTTTGATGGTATCTTTATTATTATTATTCATAGCTCTTTCTGTTTGAGTAATGCAATCAGGCAAAATAAAGGTAATGCCACAAATTCAGTGTTTTTAGAGTAATTCTTTGTCTCAGAATGGAAAGTGCCATCTATGGGCCATTCTCAGATGCTGATTGGGATCGGTGATGACGGGATCAGGAATATTTTAGACTTCTTTGGTTGCAAATATCAGAAAGCAGCTAGCTTAAGCATGAACACACAACAAATCTCAGAGGGAAGGGGGGTGGGAAGAGATTCACCAAAGAACTTCTGTGCATATATGCATCACCCATGGACACAGACAATAGTTCTGTAGGTCTAGGGGAGGGTGGGTGCAGGGTAGAGGAGGTTACTGGGGGGCGGGGTGGGGACAGCCGCAATACTTTCAACAATAAAGATAAATTTTAAAAAGAAAAAGAAATAGAGACAGGGAGAGACCTGTTAGAGGCACAACTGAGGGTCTCCCCAGGACCCAAGGCCAGGCGTGTGGCCGGGGGTCATCTGGATTGGGAAACGGAAGGCTGCCGGGATGCAGGCAGCACCCATGCCTTCTCTGCTCCTTTCTCTGTGTCTTCTCGAATGCTGCACATGGTCTGCGGTCAGCTGTAGCTTTCAAGCTAAGTGTCCTCTGTGGACGAGAGTGGCCAGGTGGACAGGCCATCTGTCAGCCCCAAGTGCCCCGTTCCCAGGAGCAGCTGGAATCCCCACTGGTGTAACGGAACTCATGTGTCCTCCAGCCGGCTGGTCCAGGAGCCCAGTGTCAGGAAGCACAAAGATGGTGACCGAGCAAAGAGGCAGCTCCTAGGGAAAGAAGCGTATTGTGAAAGGCCCAGCACGCCCATCATTGCTCTACCTGTGTTCTCTTGTGAGAAGGACAGCGTCCCCAGCCCCATCCAGCCTCCAGCGATGGCCCCACTCTTCTCTAGGAGCCTAAATGTCCGATTCCAGGACACCCATTCTGAGGCAAGAGCATGGGATCCCGAGATACGATGATGGTCAACTGCCTGCTGCTTAGCTGGGTGAAGGGAGCAGCACTTGAATAGCTCCCGTTACTGTGTCCACAGGCCCAGCAGACTTTCTGGTTCTTTCCGTAGGTACTGAAGTCTCCACATTACAGGCAAAGAAACTGAGTTTGGAAGGTAAATGTATTTATTACCTGATGTCCTGCAGGCAGAAAGCCAGCCCACCTGTTCTGGTTGACTCCAAAGTGCAGACCCCTGGCTGTCTGCTCCAGCCACAGTGGGAGGTTAGACTTGCATTTTCACGGGCCCACAGTGGCCACCTCCAGGGTGTGTCTGGAGAGCAGCAGGTGGTTGATCAGGACATGGATAGGTAGATGTTTGGCCCAAAGTAGAAAATTTCCTGGGGACAGTCCACATACTGAGTAGTACTTGTGCACACGATGAGGATTGACCTTGGCATGAACTCTCCACACAGAGACCTAATGTCCACCCACATGTTTTGGCCGGGCATCGAGGAGTAATGTGATTGTTTCACTCGGTGTGGAGTGGCACAGGGATAGAGTTCTGGCTGGCCCAGGCACTGTCCTTCCCTACTTGTCACTCAAAGGACCCTACTGTCAGTGGTACGGGGGTGACACTAATTGGAAAATTGAGGTTTATCAGAGTCAGAGCTAACAAATGAAGTCACAGAGCCAGGAAAGTCTGTACAGTTTCTCCAGGAGGGATTATTGGAAGCAAGTATTGAGTGAGGCACAATACGAGAATCAAGCTGTCGGTGCGGATGCGCTACTGTGAGAGCACGGGGGCTGGGAGCCGGGGTCCTGAGAGCCAGGCCAGCCCTGCACTGGCCACCCGCGGGCCCCAGGCAGGTCACTGCCACTGCACCACTCAGGTTCCTTTCTCCTTTTCTTTTTATTATGTCGTGGAAAAATAAAAAAGCACATAAACATATAATGAAAAGAAAGTCACCCTCCTGGCAAAGAAGCCCCCTCGTCCTCCTCACAGAAGTACCCAGCACGACCAGTCTCTGATGTGCCGTTTGAGAGCTGATGCCTTTGCATGCCTGAGTGTGTGTGCGTATTTGTGCAACGGGACACATTCCATGTACATTATTTTTTTCAGAGAGAGAGAGACAGAGAGAGAGAGAGAGAGAGAGAATGAGAATGAATATGAATCATTGACCAGCTGCCTCCTGCACGTCCCACAGTGAGGATCGAGCCCACAACCGGGCATGTGCCCTGACCAGGAATCAAACCATGACCTCCTGGCTCATAGGTCGATGCTCTGCCATGGAGCCACGCCGGCCGGGTTCCATGTACGCTATTCTGATCATGAAGGTATTCTGTGCTGGTGCATATAGACCTGCCCTCCTTTCTGTGGGCTTCAGAGTATGTCACTGTGGACGCAGCCCCAGGTAATTGGCATTCTACAGGGTTGCAAAGTGACATTTGTTATTCCTTAATTGAGTGAGCGCAAAGGCCATTTGGATTGCTTTTTCTGTGTATTTCCTGCTCAGGCCCACTGCTCCTTTTCCCCTCCCTATTGAATTGTTCTTTTTCTTACTTCACCTCATTTTCCAAAGAGATAATGACCCAAGTGCCTAATCAGTTCTGCAATTGGGAATATTTTTGTTTAGGGAGAGTGATCTGATTGGTGGTATTTGCTGAGAAGTTGGGGTACCTAGGCAACACCCCGCCCCAGCTCGGTTTACCCGGTTCTCTCCTCATCCCCGGCTGAGGGGCGGGGCGGTCATGCCGAGTTCCTCAGCAAGCCTGGACTTGGCCTTTGAATACTTAGCGAAGGAGGACGTCCAGATCACACGGAGCAGGGCCTGACCAGTTTTTCCTGGTTGAACAACAGAGGAAGAACGGGGCATTATAGGACAAGGTTGTCTGGGGGTCAGCTAGTTCTCTAGACTTTGACCTGGGTTCAAATTCTCTTAGCTCTAGAATTATGAGCCCCGGGACCTTCTTTGGACTTCAGTTTCCTCACCTCTAAAATGAGAACAAGAAGAATAACAATAATAATACTGTCGTTGTAAAGTTGTTTTGAGCGATAGAAGGAACATATGGAAGTACCTGGCACATGATAAGTTTTCAGTAACTTATGGCTTCTAGTATTAGTATCATCATCATCACTGTTATTGTCATCACCGAAAGCCAAATGAGTGACAGGAGCAGCCTGGGCTAAGGCTAAACAACGGGTGTATGAGGCAGCCGTGCCATATTAGACTTTGACCTCATTTTATTAGTATCATCATCATCACTGTTATTGTCATCACCGTAAGCCAAACGAGTGACAGGAGGGGCCTGGCTAAGGCTAAACAACGGGTGTATGAGGCAGCCGTGTCATATTAGACTTCGACCTCATGAACCTGCTCCAGACAGTGCAGTTTGGTCCGCTCCTTTGCAGTAAAGCTTGATTTGCACCGACGTCGGTTTCACTTGTTTTGTGACTCTATCACTCACCTACAGGCCTTGTGCTTCCGTTGCTAGAAATAGTACATAAATAAATGCCCATCCAGTTTTCTGGCCCTGAAAAGGGAGAGTGACTTGCAAGTATTCTACTTGCATTCTAAGTGGGAAAGATGTTAAAACTCTTCTCCTCATCCCACCTCCCCCCAACCCCAAGAAGTTGAAGGACAGAAAAAAAAAAAAAAAGGAAGATCTTTCTCTCTGCATCGCTTAAACCCAATTTATGAAACTAACAAAGAAAGATGGGTGGGCTGGAATAAGTCTCCACGAGAAGAGATGGACGTCTCCCAGCTGTTCCCACAAAGCTGCAGGTTATTGACAACCAGGAGCGCCGCCTGCCCGGAGATAACAGTTCAGCTCTCTGGTTCCGCGGGGTTGATGGGGAAGCCCTGACTGCACCCGCCCGGCTGGAAACGCTCTCGGGGAGGAGGGAAGCCGAGTGAGTTACATCTGACTGTTTATCACCATCTCATTCATAGATTTCTGCCCCTTTCCCGTTGATCATTTGTCGTCTCTTTTTTAGTATATAATTGTTCATTTTAAATGTTCGTGTTTGCTAGAGCTGGTGTATGTTAATTACTGGCAGTCTGTAATTATGTTGTCTATTTGTCATTTCTGGGGCCGCCAGGGTAGTAAGCTAGAAGTCTTCCAGTAGCCAGAATTTTAATTTCTAAATCTCCCCCAAACCATTTAGAAATGGATACATTTGGGGTTATTAATATTCATTATCAGGTTTTAAGCTCGAAATACCCTAACTTAAAGATTTTGATTTATTCATTTATCCTACAACCACTTACTGAGCATCTGCTGTGTACCAGGTGCCTGGGATATCTCTGAATAGAACAGACAAAAGTAAAATAATTCTGCTTTCTGTGTGTAACTGACGGAACTGCCCAGGTGACCCCGATGCCACTGTCCCGCTGGTGGCACTGAGCGTGTGTCCTCTCAGCTGCTGAACACACGTGTCCATTTCCAGCGCTGTAATAATGAGGAATCGGGTAAGAAATTAGAAGCCACTGACCTCATTAAAGTTATTATTTCACATTAAAGTCCCCCTATATGATATTGGCAGCTGAGACATACTTGGGAAACACAGTAATTTAAAGATTATCAGATTAGTTCCAGACATCCCCAGGATCTGTGTGCAAATTAATTTAGAGGCACATCAGATTGTTTCAGAGAAGTAACAGGGCTGGGAATTAGGAGGCGTGTTCTTGCCGTGTGGACCAGGTAAACAACTGGTGATACCGCCTGAGGCCACAGCCCTCAAAGGAGGGTTCCAGCACCCTCGCTTGAAATCGATCCCTGGGAACAATTCTCAGGGCTGGGCTGTTCTGGTGCTAGGAGCGTGAGACGTGCCGAGGACGAAAGGTTCAGCAGAAATGGAGTCAGAGAGGTTTTGTGGGTGGAGACTGCTGGAGAGCAGCTCCTGAAGGAGAAAGGATTTCGGGGAAGTTAGGCAGTTGGAAATGCTGTATCTAACAAACCATATGATTGAGTTCCTCATATTTATTTAGCAGTTTTTCTTAGTGTCTGTATAGTGTGCTGGAGGTCCTGCCCATTGTGGAGCTTACATTTCAGTGGGCGAGCAAGACAGACAGGACAGACCGATGGACAGATGGGATATAATACAATGTAATGTACAGTTAATTATAACAAATAATTATAGAGCAGGGTATTATAAAGCAGCTGAGTTTGATGCAAGTTCAAGGCTTAATGCATCTTTCTGGACTTGAGTTACTGAGCAAGCAACACCTGGCCTTATCTGAACCCTGTGGTTGTATTTTTTGCCCAAGAAACTTTGGATTTCAACAAGAGACCCGTTCTCCCGAGTAACCACATTGACGGGGGAAGTGAGCATACACAGACCCCACCTTGTAACGGAAACCCAGTGTAACACCCTCGATCATGTCTGTCCACGGCTACAGGTCGTGCGACCATTTGTCAATCTCGAGCCTCTTCATTTTCTTGCCAAGGAGACTGAGTTCTGCATTGAGATTGAGGACCCTCAGACAAAAGACCTTCTCCCCTGCGGGGGCTCCAGTGTCCCCATCGGAGGAAGTAGGTGACCTCTGTATCGTTTCTGTGGCTGCTGCAACCAAGAACCACACACTTGGTGGCTTCAACCCTACACGTTTCTTAGCTTACAGTTCTGAAGGTCAGAGTCCACAGGGGGTCTTGTGGGGCTAAAACCAAGGGGTTTCCTGGGTGTTCCTTTGGAGCCTCCAGGGGAGAGTCTGTTCGTCACCTTTCCCAGCTCCTGGGGGTCACCCACATTCCTCCACCTGCCAAGCCAGCAGCAGCAGGTCCAGCTCTTCTCATGTGAGGTTCCTCTGCCCTGCCTCTTCCCCTTCTAAGGCCCTTGGGCCCACACAGGAGATCCAGAAGCTTCCCCAGCTCCAGGACCTTCATCTGCACCCTGCACCCTCCGTTCCTTGTGTGATAAAGGGAACATGCTCGAGGTTCTGAGCTGAGGATATGACCACCTTGGGGGAGGGGGGGAGGCATTATTCTGCCTACGGTGCTCTCTGAGCCCCCTTCCAGCTCAGCATGCTGCTGTTCCAAGTGTTGGCCCCTTCCGGAAACGTCCAAGGTCGTGGCGGCTGACAGGCCCAAGAGCAGCCAGTGCCAGTGGCATCGTCACAAGCCCCTTGCGTGACCACGCACGCTCTCTTTCTTTAAAGGGTTAGCTTATCTTTCGGGCTTGCTTATGATTTCCAAGAAATCTATCATGGGAGTAGAGATCACAGGGATTTGGTGAGAGAATCAATAGGCCGCAGGTTCCAACTGCCCCTGGTTTCAAAGGTCTCTTTCTCTCTCCATGGTGAAGTTTTCAAAACAACAGATACTTCTTTCCTTATTTTCCTCCTCATATCTTCCTGCTGGGTTATTTTAGCAAATGTGTGTAAGCACGTACTGTGGGGGCAGTGATAGAGGAGGAAATAACCCATGCTCTCCAGGTGTGGTCGGCAGAGAGAGTAAAGAGACCAGAGTTCGGGTGTTACCAAGGAGCGGACCCAGTGCCGCCAAAGGTCAGAGGCAGGTGGCTTGCACTTCTGGTGTTGGAGCTGGAGCTTCAAGAGGGAGTAGGATTGCCCTGGCCGGTGTAGCTCAGTTGGTTGAGCATCATCTCATGCACCAAGTGGTCGCTGGTTGGATTCCTGGTCAGGGCGCATGCCCAAGTTGTAGGCTCAAAGCCTAGTGTGGGGCATGCTGGAGGCAGCCGGTCAGTGATTCTCTGTCGTCATCAATGTTTCTCCCTCTGTCTCTCTCCCTCTTCCTTCCTCTCTGAAATCAATAAAAAGATATTTAAAGTCTGTGGTTTTGATTTTGGAAAGTTTTCTGTGTGGAACACAGAATTTTAATTTCTGCCTTTCGACTCTCCTGTATTTACTGGGATTGGGGGCAGGGGTACGGATCAGAGGGATTTTAAAAGAGAAAAAGCAAAAAAAGGGGAACATGTTGACCTTCAGGAAAGAGATTCGAAAGAGTATGCTTATGTGGCTTCAAACAAAAAGTCCCATGAGTATTTAGTTTTATTATGTGTCATTACATTACAAAATAAAATGAAATAAAAAAATCCACCCTCCTGCCCCAGCCTCCAGGGGCTGGGAAAGTCCAGCTCACAGCTGCACTCGTTAACCCCCACCCCCACCACATACTGCACGGTGTGGGATTGATAAAGTCAGCAGCTATTATATGACCCCAGACACTACCAAGTAGCCCTTTTGGCCTTGTTCCGACGTTCCTGTCCTTCTGCAGGGTGACGTAGAGCCACTAATGTGGTTTCGATAGATTTCCCCGTTCCAGGCTTGCTTTAACTCCGGAGGGTGGAGTGCGGGTATATTCCCTGTGGCAGCAGCAGTGCACACACAGCATCTCAGTAGCTGTAAATCAGTATCTCCAGAAGGTGCCGAGGAATGGCAGAGACAGGATGCCTGGCTTGCCTGAGCACCCTTTGCTTTGGGTGCCCTCGAATGAAATTTCTATCCGTACCACATAAAGGAGACGAGAGGGGTTCTTTTGCTTGGCAGCACACAGTCAAAGGAAGGCGCGGTGGGGATGTTATTTTTTGTTGTTACTGATATGGTTTCTTGGGTTCCTCCAGCAAAGAGATGCTGGGTGGCTTTCAAAAGTCTCCCCGTGCAAATGCTTCCCGTCACAAGCGATCAGTGTCCTGCCATTTGACACGACAGAAGAAGTGGTTTTAGCGGCCCTTACACAATTATCCTTTGTGCCTCTCGGAGAAATCGACGCCCTTGTTTTCTTCCCTCCCGTGTGCTTGTCATTACTGGTGCGCCGTCACTTTAACAAACTATCGCCCTACAAGGGGGTTGCCTCATCCAAGTGGCATGGAAAACCAAGGTCAGAAGAGCAGAGACTTTTGTCGGCGGGTGAGTAAGTGGGATTAGTTAAACCAATATTGAAAAACGGTTTGCACAACTCGGGGCGGCTCATTTCTGAGATGTGCGCGTTGGGCCCTCCCTGGCACAGACACAAGTTGCATCAGGACCTTTGTTATGTAATCCTTCCCGCTTATATAATGAAAGGTCCTGTATTTTCTTGCCCCAGTTTGCATCACTGGACACGGGGATAGAAGCTAGCATCGGTCCGTAGTCCCCTGTAATTGCCGCGGCAGGGATTCTATCGGTAAAGCGCACGGTCTCTTGGTTGTAGGTGATGCCATAGCAGGTGCACTATGTCTAGGGGAAGAGTTTGTGTTTGAGGAATAGGAAATGAGCTGCAGACGCATACATCATCCTACAGATGAGCAGCTGGAAAGAACTGGCCTCCATACTCTGGCTTATAGGAACCTCCCGGTGTTTGCTCGTGTCTCTAGCTGGTAAGAAACTTGAAGTGGCGACCGTTGTGGCCACCATGAGCTGGCTCCTATGACTTTGTCCAGTTAGGAAACATTACCACCTAAGGGCAGGTGGGATTCTTAAGACTCAGACCTATACCTGCCTGCATTGGTGAGCTTACCTTCCTCTGAAGCAGCTTGTAGCTCCTGCTTGTATCCTGGCCCCTCCCAGCTCTTTCAGGTGTAAACCCGGTAGCTATAGCTCACTGTTTCCTCAGCCAGTCAGTCGGAGCAGACCTAGAAATCCATTCTTCATTTGTCCCTCGACCCCCCCATCTACCTAGTCTGGAAGGATTGTAGAATAGGCAAGGCGGGTCCAGAAAAACAGCATCATGCAGGGCGGCCATGCTATTACTTGGCCTTC
The DNA here is from genome assembly GCF_000412655.1 of Myotis brandtii. Classification (NCBI taxonomy): domain Eukaryota; kingdom Metazoa; phylum Chordata; class Mammalia; order Chiroptera; family Vespertilionidae; genus Myotis; species Myotis brandtii. The sequence goes on along the minus strand of NW_005362797.1, from coordinate 1,259,726 downwards.
TGTCTCCAGATGCAAGGGTTCTGTCTGTCTCTTCCAGGGCCGTGGTACCCACCTGTGTGGCTGTGACCTGAAGGCCACTGGTGTCCACCTCCTGCTCCGACAAAACTCTAGTCAGCAGAACGGCAGGGGGCACCCTTTTCCCTCTGCCCCTTTACAACTTGGCCAACTGCCCTCCTCCTCATCCCCAGCTGCCCTCCCTCTGAGGCCCCTGGCTCCCTTAGCTCCTGCCAGCCACCTCCTCCCTCCCAAAATTCTCTTGGCTGGTGAGGCCAAGAAGTCATCATGCAAACATCTTTCTGCAGAACAGCACTATTTTGCTACAAATAAAGCCAGTTCTAATATGAAATGGGGCTGTGGGTAATTTCAGTTTTCTTCTCTATACTCTTCTTGTCTTTTTATCAGATTTTCTATAATGAACATGCACTACTTTTTTTAACTAGAAAGAAAAAAATTACTTTAGAATACCAGTTTGGGAGACAGAAAATAAAAACAAATCATCCTTTTTGTTTAGTGGAGAAACAACAGCAACAAAAACACCCAAGGTAAATCGATGCAAACATGTGAGGTGGGCTCGCTCCTCCTCATCAGGTAATAAATGGCCTTTCCCAGGTGAGGTGGGGTGGGACATTAGCATCATTACCATGGGCCTCAGGTCCTGGCATTTTTGCAGAGCTGCCGGGTATGTGCTGCTCTGAGATACAGACACCCTGGGGACTTAGGGCAGGGTGGTTGGGAGGCTCAAATGAGAAAATGGATGTGAAAGCACTTTATAAATGGAAGCTATTATTTTCAACCCAAACTGGAGAACATGCATCTGCATTGGGAGACAAGACAGAACGTTGTGAGGATGTTTATGCAACTTAAGACAGAGAAAGATGTGGCCATCTAAGAACTCAAGTTTATCTGTTCATTTAAAACATATTGGGGTCAACCAGGTACCTGGGATTTCAGTGAAGAAAACAGGCATAAATCCTTGTCCTTGTGGAGGGAGCCTTGTGAAGGGGGCAGATGAGAAACAATAACTTTAAAACATATTGGGGTCAACCAGGTACCTGGGATTTATCAGTGAAGAAAACAGGCATAAATCCTTGTCCTTGTGAAGGGAGCCTTGTGAAGGGGGCAGATGAGAAACAATAATTCCAATAAATAAAAAAGAAGTAGTCATCAAAATAATAACAATAGCTAACACTTGAAGAGTACGTACTTGTGCCAGGCGTGGTTCTAAAGCCCTTTACATATATTTAGTTTCAAACACCCTGTAAAGTAGATCCTCAACATATGATAGGGTGACTTCCCAATAAATCCATCATAAGTTGAAAATATCGTAAGTTAGAAATGCATTTGGTGCACCTAACCTATTGAACATAACAGTGTTCAATTTTAGACTACCTTAAGAGTGCTCAGAACATTTACGTTAGTCTACCGTTGGGCAAAACCATCCTACTTCCACTGCCAGCATCACAAGAGAATACTGGACCTCATATCACTAGCTTGGGAAAAGATCAAATTTAAAATTTGAAGTCTGGTTTCTACTGAGTGCATATCGCTTTCTCATCATTATAAAGTCAAAAAATCATAAGTTGAAAACATCAGTCAGAGACCATCTGCATTAATTACCCCATTGGGGGGAAGGACACCCACACGCCGGGTCACAGAGTCGAGATGCTGGAGCTGGAATTCAATCTCGACAGCCCAGCCTTCATCGCAGAGGATGTCAGCAGGCGATGAGCAGGTGGCAAAGAAGCCGAGCAGGAAGGCATCATCCATCCATTCAGCAGATTCTCTGAGTGCTCTGGGCCTCGCATGGTGTTGGGTGCCTGGGATACAGAATGCAGGGGCAATTTCGTGGAGGGGTTCATGGTCCCCTGGAAGAGACGGAGGGGTACACAGACATGTTAGCAAACCACGTAATAGCATGGTACGGTGCGCCTTGGTTTCCTAGGACAGCAGAGATTCCATGTTGGAAATCATTGGTTTCCGTGACACTTTTGTTTTGGACTAGTGAATTCTTGGCTTCGGCTGCCTCACCTTTTCCCACTGATTGGTGGCGGTCTTCCCTCTCTCTCTGTGGTGCTTCTAGGGCAGTGGTTCTCAACCTTCCTAATGCCGCGACCCTTTAATACAGTTCCCTCATGTTGTGGTGGCCCCCAATTTCATTGTTACAAATTGAACATAATTAAAGCATAGTGATTAATCACAAAAACAATATGTCATTATATATGTGTTTTCCGATGGTCTTAGGCGACCCCTGTGAAAGGGTCGTTCAACCCCCAAAGGGGTTGCGACCCACAGGTTGAGAACCGCTATTCTAGGGGCAGGAGGCTGATCAAGTCAATAGCTACTCTGATTAGACTCCGGGCCACAAAGCCAAGGGCCGATCTCCCATGTGCACCCGTAGGGCCGGTTCAGTTCCCTTTGACATCCTTCCGTTCTGTACCTGGGCTGGGAGCTGCTTTTGCTCCTTTGGTCCACCTGCCTCCTTTATCTCATTGGCCTCAGTGAGTGTCGCACGGAGGGACAACCGTAGGCATCCTCCTGCTTGTACCCAGCCCTGCACACGGTCCTCCTTCCCAAGACTGGCAGAGGATCCGCGGGGGAGAGCGCGTGCCTACTGAAGAAAGCCCTGGAAGTGTATTTCCTGCTGCTGAGCGGTCAGTGGTCGAGTCTGGTTCCTGGCCAGACAGCAGCATGTTTGCTCCCAGGGCCCGTCTTCCTTCTGCAGCGAGGGTGGCATCACAGTGTGCCTGGGCAGGGGTGGGCCCACTGGCCCCTTTCTCTCCCACTTCCGTGATCCCACAGCCACCGGGGTCTCCTACTTGCTGAGCTACCATAATCCTGTGCTCGGAGCTTAATAAATACTCGTGTGCTGTAGGGGTTTTTTGTTTGTTTGGGGATTTTGTTTATTTCTCTACTGCTTTAGTCTGACAAAGTCCTGGACTGAGTCTGAATTGTCTTTGCTGTGGCTCAGGATTCCTGAGGTTAGTATTGTCAGAGGCTAAGTTCCCCCTTCTGTCTCTCTCTTTTTTAATATATATATTTTATTGTTGATAGCGTTATAGATGTCCACCATTCCCCCCACCATTCCCCCTCTCCACCCAGTCCCTACTGCCTCCCTCCCCCAGGCCTTTACCACCACTCTGCTGTCTGTGTTCGTCCATGAGATATGCATATAAGTATATTAAGTTCTTTGGTTTATCTCTTCTCGTTTCGTCCCTCGGGGTGACCATTCTTACCTCTTTTCCCATAGACATTTGTGCAGGTGACTGTCAGGTTTAACATCCATCACAGCTCAGGACTCCGGTCCCCTCTTCGGGGCAGGTGAAAGAAATCCCTTCATTAGGCCTGTGGTTGTGTTTCGATAGCTTATTATAAGGCCTGGCACGGTGCAGGGCTCTTTCCGTGACGATTACTTCGTCCAGTTCCCAAAATAACCCATTTTATGGTTGAGAAAACCCAGGCTCAGAAATAAAGTAACTTCCTCCCAGGCACACAGCTAGCAAGTAGTTCAGCAAGGAACTAAATTGAGATTTTAAAATTTCAGTTTGTTTTCTTTCCAATAGATCATCCCAAAGGACGTTTGTATTACAAAATAAGTTCCTTTCAGGTGTTACTATATTAGTTCGGAACAAGTTCTCTTTTGTGGGGAAATGAACTGAGCTGCTCCTCATCAACATGTCCTTTTAAAAACACTTAAAACCCCTGGCCGGCGTGGCTCAGTGATTAGTGTCGACCTATGAACCAGGAGGTCATGGTTCGATTCCCGGTCAGGGCACATGCTCGGGTTGCCTCGGATCAGTGATTCTCTGTCATCACTGATGTTTCTATCTCTCCCTCTCCCTTCCTCTTTGAAATCAAGAAAAATATATATTTTTCAAAACCACTTAAAACATTGCAGGTTCCTAAAGCCATGTGTGTGGGTATTTGGGAGGCGGGAGGGGCCGTCCCTATAATTTAATCTCAAAAAGGCAAGACTGAGGACTTTCTCCTAATAAAATAAGAAATTGTCTTTTCTTCAAGTCTAAGTTTTTCTGTTTCTCTAAGCAAGTTGAAGAGGATATAATGTTAAAATAACGACTCATACAGATGAAGAATGAAACAAATTATTTAAATTCACGTTTCAGACTGCAGAAATGGGCTAGCAGGCGATCCTTATGTACTGTGACCCTGTTAGTTTCCCAGACGTTACCAAGCTTTGCAGTAGATTTTATTGACTAGACGAAAAGAAGGTTCATAACCTGCTGTCCAAGAACACCTTGGGGGCTCACTGATGAGTTGTAGAGGCCCAGACAAACCCCTGAAATTATATTCAAAACATGTGCCTTGCTAAGCTTTCCTAATTAGAGATTCCTCCTTTTTCCTCAGACCCTCAAAGGACATCATCATCACTGCATTAATTTCCTCTGTTGCATAACAAATTACCACAAACAGCGGCGTAAAACAGCACCTACTTACTATCTCACAGTTGCCCTGGGTCAGGCATTCACTGCTCAGCTGGGTCCCCTGCCCAGGGTCTCACCTGGCAGAAGACAGATGTGGGTGGGCTGCGGTCCTTTCTGGAGCTCGGGTCCTCATTCAGGCTCATACGGTTGTTGCCAGAATTCAGATCCCTGTGGTTAAAGGATGGAGGTCCCATTTTATTGCAGCTGTCAGGTGGGGTCCACGCTCAGCTGCTGAAGACCCCCCATAGTCCCTGCCACGTGGCCCCCTCCCAGGCCCTCGCAATCATGGCAGCTGACTTCAAGGCCAGCTAGGGCATCTCTTGTTCTGGTCTGCTACGCCAGTCTTATATGATGTGACGTCGCCCCGGGAGTGACTGCCCATCCCCTTTGCCTTATTTCATTACTAGAAGCAAGTAGCAGATTCTGTCTGTACTCAGAGAAAGGGAGATTACACAAGGTCATGACCCACGGGGGGGCGGGGGGTGCTGGGTGTTTGTCTGCCATGGTCACCTCCTGAGAGCTCAGGAGAGCCACCGTTCTGGGACCTTTGAGCAACTAAGTACGTAACTGACACCCTACAAACATTTTGTTAGTTCATTGACTGGTTATATTACCTCCATAGGCAGAAACCTGATGTGACTGAATGGGAAGAATCCATCAGTCTTATTTATCTAGACCAGGGATGGGGAACCTTTTTTCTGCCAAGGGCCATTTGGATATTTGTAACATCATTTGTGGGCCATACATAATTACCAACTGAAAAATTAGCCTGCTACATTTGGTCAAGCATTTAATTAACTCACCCCTAATGCCTTGGTTATCTCTTCTCGTTTCGTCCCTCGGGGTGACCATTCTTACCTCTTTTCCCATAGACATTTGTGCAGGTGACTGTCAGGTTTAACATCCATCACAGCTCAGGACTCCGGTCCCCTCTTCGGGGCAGGTGAAAGAAATCCCTTCATTAGGCCTGTGGTTGTGTTTCGATAGCTTATTATAAGGCCTGGCACGGTGCAGGGCTCTTTCCGTGACGATTACTTCGTCCAGTTCCCAAAATAACCCATTTTATGGTTGAGAAAACCCAGGCTCAGAAATAAAGTAACTTCCTCCCAGGCACACAGCTAGCAAGTAGTTCAGCAAGGAACTAAATTGAGATTTTAAAATTTCAGTTTGTTTTCTTTCCAATAGATCATCCCAAAGGACGTTTGTATTACAAAATAAGTTCCTTTCAGGTGTTACTATATTAGTTCGGAACAAGTTCTCTTTTGTGGGGAAATGAACTGAGCTGCTCCTCATCAACATGTCCTTTTAAAAACACTTAAAACCCCTGGCCGGCGTGGCTCAGTGATTAGTGTCGACCTATGAACCAGGAGGTCATGGTTCGATTCCCGGTCAGGGCACATGCTCGGGTTGCCTCGGATCAGTGATTCTCTGTCATCACTGATGTTTCTATCTCTCCCTCTCCCTTCCTCTTTGAAATCAAGAAAAATATATATTTTTCAAAACCACTTAAAACATTGCAGGTTCCTAAAGCCATGTGTGTGGGTATTTGGGAGGCGGGAGGGGCCGTCCCTATAATTTAATCTCAAAAAGGCAAGACTGAGGACTTTCTCCTAATAAAATAAGAAATTGTCTTTTCTTCAAGTCTAAGTTTTTCTGTTTCTCTAAGCAAGTTGAAGAGGATATAATGTTAAAATAACGACTCATACAGATGAAGAATGAAACAAATTATTTAAATTCACGTTTCAGACTGCAGAAATGGGCTAGCAGGCGATCCTTATGTACTGTGACCCTGTTAGTTTCCCAGACGTTACCAAGCTTTGCAGTAGATTTTATTGACTAGACGAAAAGAAGGTTCATAACCTGCTGTCCAAGAACACCTTGGGGGCTCACTGATGAGTTGTAGAGGCCCAGACAAACCCCTGAAATTATATTCAAAACATGTGCCTTGCTAAGCTTTCCTAATTAGAGATTCCTCCTTTTTCCTCAGACCCTCAAAGGACATCATCATCACTGCATTAATTTCCTCTGTTGCATAACAAATTACCACAAACAGCGGCGTAAAACAGCACCTACTTACTATCTCACAGTTGCCCTGGGTCAGGCATTCACTGCTCAGCTGGGTCCCCTGCCCAGGGTCTCACCTGGCAGAAGACAGATGTGGGTGGGCTGCGGTCCTTTCTGGAGCTCGGGTCCTCATTCAGGCTCATACGGTTGTTGCCAGAATTCAGATCCCTGTGGTTAAAGGATGGAGGTCCCATTTTATTGCAGCTGTCAGGTGGGGTCCACGCTCAGCTGCTGAAGACCCCCCATAGTCCCTGCCACGTGGCCCCCTCCCAGGCCCTCGCAATCATGGCAGCTGACTTCAAGGCCAGCTAGGGCATCTCTTGTTCTGGTCTGCTACGCCAGTCTTATATGATGTGACGTCGCCCCGGGAGTGACTGCCCATCCCCTTTGCCTTATTTCATTACTAGAAGCAAGTAGCAGATTCTGTCTGTACTCAGAGAAAGGGAGATTACACAAGGTCATGACCCACGGGGGGGCGGGGGGTGCTGGGTGTTTGTCTGCCATGGTCACCTCCTGAGAGCTCAGGAGAGCCACCGTTCTGGGACCTTTGAGCAACTAAGTACGTAACTGACACCCTACAAACATTTTGTTAGTTCATTGACTGGTTATATTACCTCCATAGGCAGAAACCTGATGTGACTGAATGGGAAGAATCCATCAGTCTTATTTATCTAGACCAGGGATGGGGAACCTTTTTTCTGCCAAGGGCCATTTGGATATTTGTAACATCATTTGTGGGCCATACATAATTACCAACTGAAAAATTAGCCTGCTACATTTGGTCAAGCATTTAATTAACTCACCCCTAATGCCTTGGCGGGGCCAGATCAAATGATTTTGCGGGCCTTATACGGCCCGTGGGCTGAACGATCCCCACGCCTGCTCTAGAGGGAGTGTGTGCCAGGAAGGAAGCACAGCTGGTGAAGTATTAAATAAGAGACAAGAGCTTATTCTGGACAATGAGGAAGAGCCATGGCAAACACCGTTTTATGGTTTATGTCAATATTGCGGCCACATTAGCTCTATTTCTTTGAGACAGAAAATCATGGTTTGGACCAATGGGAGGCGACCAGACCCCAGAACAGCTTAAAACTCCTTGTTCCTGGGTGCGGAGGGGTAGCGGCATGTTGACTGAGATCCTTCCTGTTTTACTTGGCGTCTAAGTCAGGTTTAATAAAAAAAACACACCAAACGTTGGACATTGAATGTGAGTTGGTCTGTGGTAGGATTTAATGGGTTATTCCCAAAGTTGCTTTTTTCTTCTGGCTCTGTTGACTTTAATATATTAGTTTTCTAGGGCTGCCTTAAAAGAACCACAAACTAGGCGGCTTAAACAGCAGGCATTGATGCTCCCGCAGTTCCGGAGGCGGGAAGTTGAGGTCCAGGTGTCCGCAGGGCCATGCTCCCTGGGAAGGCTCCAGGGAAGATGTGTCCCAGGCCTGGCTCCCAGCCGCTGGTTGCTGTTGGCTTGTAGCAGCATCACTCCTGGCTTCCTAGGGCATTGCCCCTGTGCGCGTGCCTCTGTCTGTCCTTTGTTTATTTATGAGGACATCCGCATTTTGGATGAGGGGCCCACCTAATTCTATCTAGTATGACCTCATCTTAGCTGATTTTATCTGTCATGACGCTATTTCCAGTCCCTGGTAGGATTGCAACATACGAATTTGGGGGTGGGGAGTGGACACAATTCAACCCATAACACTTAATGAGGAATAACTTAAAATTTTCCTGGTAGTCCTACTATCCTAGCAAGTAAATAAACGTCACTGGGTAGATTGACAATCAGATTTAACAAGACTGCCTCCTCCTCCCCATTCGGGAATTTGCTACCTTCTCATTAGAATGGCATCCTTGCCTTTGGACTTAACTTTGGAAGTAAAGCTGCTCTCGGTATGCACCTAAAATTGCTTAGTCATAAACCTGTTTCTGGTTGTAGGAGAGGTCAATTATCTGGGCAACTTCACCTACCAGTTGGGTGGAGAATGAAGAATCAACTTTACAAAGAAAATGGAAGAATTTTGAGCAAAGATGCCGCAACCTTCATAAAATAAAATAAACCCTTTTCTAGGAGAGCGCTAAGAACTTTTACTCCTATCCTATTAACCTTTACTTTGCACAGACTTTTAAAACCTTTGAGTTTCCACTTCACAGGGCAGTAGAAGCATGAATATGTGTATCGGGCAAACGCAGGGCAGCAGGGTGTTCAAAGGGAATCTTACAAACCTTAAAAAGAAAATTGCAGACTCCATCCAGCTCTAATACGACTTCTATTTTGATGCCTTCGTCGCTCTCTTTCCCTGCATGCTAGCATCACATTACACCTTCATCAGTCAGTTGTCGCCTGTTTTCTAATATAATATTTATTTATACGCATATTTTAACCTCCCCCGCCAGATCATTATAAGAGCCAGGACATACTCCGCTGTGCCTAGCACAATGCCTGACACGTGGTAGGTGCCTTTGTAAAATGTTATTGAAGACGGAATAACTAAAAAAGATAATTCCATATAGTCCAGGGTGGAGTTTCAAAATATTTTGAGTAGAAAAGATTATCCTGATATTAACTGTTTAAAATTAATTTTTATTAAAGTTAAAACATCTTAAAACAGTGCCTGCCTTTAGGCTTTTAAGACCTATTCCGAGAGCTCATTATTTTATTTATAAGCCCAAACGATTTTTAACAATTACTTTTAAGGGGGCCTTTTATTAATGGTTGGTCTGATTTGCAAACTTATTTAATTAAACTCCCTTAAACATTTTTAAACTGCATTTGTAAAGGAAATCGAACATATTAAATTTATAAGTACTCAATTGCCTGACTCAACAAACAAGCCTCCCCGAGCACTTAAGCAATTCTTATAAATCTAATTAAGCTTATAAGTATATTACACCCTCCGGTCTCTTAAGTTTTCTTCTACTGTATATGATTTCAGTGACATTTTGGCTTTAAGTCCGTCTAAATTAGTTACTTAGTTCCACATTTTCAGTTGGTGTTTAAAAAGCTGGTCATTATTCTTAGAGGCAGATTTTTCTCAATTGTAACAAATATTTAAAATATTAGACCTGCATTGATTTCTTATTCTAAAAAATTATTGGCACAGATTTGATTTTGCTAAACATGTCTGTGCTTTATTCTAAATCTTCGGGTTAAAAGGTGCTCGCACAAGTCGTCCCTTTGCCTTCTAGTCGTCAGGAATCTTCGGAAACTCCTACTTTCACCTGCATCCAGCAGTGCCGTCTCCATCCTACCTAGGGCTGTCCATTAGGAAGCTGCCAAACACCCCCACCACATGCTCTTTGAAGACACTGGCAGGTTTCTGGCAGCTTTGAGGCCTCTGGAAGCTACCAGAAGCACAGCTCAGTGGCCAGGCTTTCTGAATTTCCCTTACCCTAAAGAAGTTCACAAGAGGGACAGACTGCCCCCCGTCCCCGCTCCCCACACACACACACACACACATTGCTGGGGAGCATCAGCTACCAGTGCCTGGATATCTCCCAAGAGATCCTGTCTGCTCATGAATCCCCTCCCCTCTGGCTGTCCCTAGAATGGCTTTTTGTATATTCTAGATTTAATATATGTAGATGTCTTTCACAGACCTTGAAACTCTGTGGATTGTGCATGATCTTCATCTAATGCTAAATGCTGAAAGGGGCTCGTGGAGCCTCCCCTTTGACTGGCCAGGGCTCCCAACCCCCCAGCCAGCTACTCTGCAAGTGTCATCAGCTCCGGAGAGGATCATGCATTACCGTAATGCCCAGTAATGGGTTTCCATGGTGACGGCTAAGTCCTCAGGAAGAGATTGTGTAACAGGGACATAAAGGATATGATTTTTAAGTTTCCTTAAAATATTAAAAATGAAAACAAAAGATACTTCAAGAGGCAGTGCTTCGTGTACTGGAAACTTCCGTTGCAGGGAATGCTTTATTTCCCAGCTATGTGGCTGAGTTCTCACTGCATGAGACAAACGTTTGCAAAAGTCTTGATCCAACGAGGAAAGTCAAGAAAGTCGGCTAAAAGCAAGTTCTCTGTAACAGTGCTGAAGAAAAAAACAGAATAATACAGTTTGGTTATCATTTATTTGTTATAAAATGTTATGGCATTTGCAAGGCTTCCTGGCTTTTGCTACATATTATGCATCTGACTGTAACCAAAGGTTGTATATATAATATGGTGTGGTGAATAATGCATGGGGAGTGATCACAGACTTTAAAAGAGAGAGAAGGAAGGTGGCTTTTAAGTACTGTATGGCATTTCCTCCCTGCCATGGTGATACATGATATAGTGCTTCGTGGTGTGCAAAATGTTACTGGTTGTCATAGCAATGGAACACCAGCCCCAAGAAAGGAGGAAAGGCTAGCATACACACTTCGCTTCGCTAGAATGGAACCACAGTTACAACAAAGTGATCATCGTTAGCACCGTCTTTATTGTCAAAGAGTAAAATCCACGCTACATTTTTTCTCTCTTAGTGATCCTTCTGAGTGGCCCTGACACCATCCTAGGACGTGTGTCGCACATACAGTCTTCTGCCGCTGTGTGAGAATTTTGTACCTATCGCTTCTGCTACATGTCGGTATAAAAACAGGTTATGATTTTAATGCCTCCATGAACTCACTTTCAGCCACTGGCCTAAGCTTCAGAGTTTGAATACCTTCCCCTTAGATCTCTGCAAGTAATGTCTGTTTCTCCTGGCCATCAGGATCGCCTCCCCTCCGTCCCTTTTCAGTCATTGCGATATCAGGTTAGACCAGCCGTGGGCAAACTACGGCCCGCGGGCCGGATTCGGCCCGTTTGAAATGAATAAAACTAAAAAAAAAAAAAGACCGTACCCTTTTATGTAATGATGTTTACTTTGAATTTATATTAGTTCACACAAACACTCCATCCATGCTTTTGTTCCGGCCCTCTGGTCCAGTTTAAGAACCCATTGTGGCCCTCGAGTCAAAAAATTTGCCCACCCCTGAGTTAGACCCTGAGGGAACAGCTCTTCCCGTAGAACCATCTACACTGAAGCTCATCTCTACTGAGGGTTCTCAGGGCAGTCTTCTTCTGGGGGAGTCTCCAATGTGTTGGTCCAGTCTTAAAAACCTGCCCGGCCCGCATGGCTCAGTGGGTGAGCATTGACCTATGAACCAGGAGGTCATGGTTCGATTCCCAGTCAGGGCACATGCCTGGGTTGTGGGCTCGATCCCCAGTGGGGGGTGTGCAAGAGGCAGCCAATCAATGATTCACTCTCCTCATTGATATTTCTCTCTCTTTCTTTCTCTCTCTCTCTCTCTCTCTCTCTCTCTCTCTCTCCCTCTCTCCCACTTCCTCTCTAAAATCAGTAAACATGTTTAAAAACAAAAACAGAAACCCACACCTGGGCTCGCATACAGTGGATGGAAATTCCTCTGTCAGGACTCCTGATGTTCAGTTGTCGTAGCGGGTTAATTCCAGAGGGTTGCTAGGGGGCTCAGGTCAGACATACCATTTGGGTCCAGATCAGTTGTCTCTGCCACACTCATGGCAGCAGCCCTCCTCCTGGTCCTCCAGCCCATGAATATACATTCTGGACCCTACGCGGTCGGGGGCAGGTGGTGTGAAAAGGGTCAGTATGTCCATCGCAGCATCTGAAAACACAGCTCGCACTGCAGGTCCTCACGACACTTGGATTGCACCATTTTGGTCTGATGATGGTAGAGCACTTACCGAGTGTCAGGTACTTCCCTACGTGCTTTATACACATGAGCTTGTGTGATCCTCCCCACAGCCCATTTTACAGATAAGGAAACTGATGCACACGGGGGGTGAGTGTCTGGATTAAGATCACACTGGTAAGGGCTGGAGCTGTCTCCAGAGCCTGTGTTCCCAACTCCGCTGCCTCGTCTTGAGATCTGAATCGGAACCAAGGGAGGTCCCGGGTGCATCCGAGAACTTGGCTCCTGGGAGAGCCGCTGGGGTCCGTGGTGCAAAGGGAAGAAGAGATATGTGGTGGAAAGAAAGGAGGAAGGGACTTTGAAACTAAACAAGAAAAGTGTTACTTGCAAAAAGCAAAGTAAAGCAGACTAAGAGAAACAAAAAATCCCGCCCATACGTTATCAACATGGAATTGTACCTCCTTACAATAAAAACAGTAAACCTCAAGAGATTATAAATGCTGAGAGTGGCAAGGACCTGCCATTTTTCTGTCTTACAGCTTCTATCATATCTAGCGCCATGTGATCCCAGCACTGCACCCCAGCACTGTAAGGGGTGCCCCCGAGTACATTATCCCATTGATCAAAAGGAATAGCAGGCTTACACAAGTTATCATGGTAACTAATAGCAACTAACCTTAGCTGCCCATTTCTATATTCAAGGCATTGTCCTAAGGGCGCTGCATGCATAACTTGTTTGATCCCCACAGCAACCCTGCAAGGGAGGGAGGTGCTATTACTGCTTTTTCCAGTTGAGGAAACAGGCACAGAGAGGTTAACAAAGTCACCTTGCCCCAGGCTGCACTCCCAGTGCTTGGCCAGGGTAGCAGTCATCCATTCACCAGGTGTTTGCTGAGGACCCACTGTGTGTGGGACACTGCTTCCGGCTCCTGGGACTTGGTGCTGAGCAAGCACACAAGGCCTTTCCCCATGAGGCTGACATTCACACGAAGGTGCACATGCTCTGAGCATCTCTGATGATGCCTGTCAAGTATTAAAGGAAGAAGAAGGACGTTTACAAAGATACAGGATCCGGAGTAATGATGTGTTAGGTAAAAGCAGGAAGTACAGACACAGGAGCTCAGATTGAGGAAGACCTTGGGAGCATAAGGAGGGGATGAGCAGTGGGCTGGACTGGGAATAGGTTTGTGTGTTGAGATACAGCCCCCGCCAGTACAATTCATCGTTCAGTTCAATCCTCTCGTTTTGTGGAAAGCAAAGCCCAGGAAGTTTCTTTGAGATAAATTTGCTGGAAGAGCAGCCCCACGTGTATTTGCTTTAGCTTTCCTAATAAAAGCCAAAATCGGGAACGACCTAAATGTATCTCTATGGCCAGGGATATGTTGAAATGTGCATCAGTGAAAAAAGGTAGAGACTCCAGGACTTAATGTTGAATGAGAAAAAAAAAGAAAGAAAAGAAAAGAAACAAGTTGCAGAGCTAAGTCTGTCCTCATTATTGGAGACCGCAGCACCATCTAATTTTGAAAGGTACAGATTCTTGTCTGCTTGTCTGCAAAGAAAGGCTCTGGACAGATACACATCAAGCTTGTAGGGAAGGTTACCTTCAGAGAAGGGGCAGGGCAATCAGATCTGGTGACCTTTCTGTAATGGCCTAAATTTTAAAATAAGCTACTGTAGCCTTGTACTAGTCAGATGGTTAAAAATTAAGTGAAAGAAGAAAGATCCATTGACTTGTCCAATTGTGCACCTTGAGTCCGTTGAAAAGGCAAGTCTAGGCCACTGGAGTCCCTGGCTCCCGATCCCCACTCAAGCTCCCACATATTCAAGCACAGCGGGTGGGGCAGAGGGGACTCGAGACGTAACCAGCCAAGCATTTATGGCCAAGGAGTCCCAGGAACCATACAAATGTCAATGAGTTAAATAGGGTTTCGCTAAATGAGTGTGTTTTTCAAAAAAGACTCCAGCTTCTAATGGCATTAGTATTCCAAGCAGCTGAATCCCAGGCTGGAGAAAGGTACAAATGATGATTGCTCGTTAGCAAATAGAATACAGATGTTAGCTTCATTTTGCCTGAGTGCATCAGCACCGTGGGGAGCCACCGGCAGAGTGAGCCAGGCCCAGCAGCTAGGCTGCGGGCTCTGCACAGGGGTGGGCTCTGCAAAGGGAAGGGGACACAGCCTGGCCCCTATCTCCCCCCCACCACCACCACCAAAGCTTACGGGACTAGACTTTGTCCATTTCCTCTGCTAGTTTGTTGGAACTGATGGGTGGGAGTGAGAAATTAGTGTTTCTAAAGCAACTAACTAAAAATTTTTTCTTTAAATGTAGTTTTTATTTTACAATTATTTAACAACCACCCTATGAACTAGAGTGCCTGGTTCTCTTTGGAAAGGAACCTGAGGCTCAGAAAGGTGAAGTGACTTGCCCGAAGTCGCACAGCAACTGGATGATGAATTTGAACCCAGACTTTCTGGGGCCCTTCTCAAGAGGAATGCGGGTTAGGGAGGCAGACAACACCTCAAAGCATTTTGAGAGTTCACTCTGTCATCCTTTTCCTGAGTCACCTGCTCCTTCGTTGGCAGTTTCCAGGACTTACACATACCATTTGCTCAGGACCCTCATGAAGGATAAGTTAAGGTGTTCTCATAAAACCACAGGTCCGGCCTAGGGTGTGGTGGATACAGGGACTTGTAAGATGCCGATTCAGCATTCCTCACCCTCAAGATTTCAGAGAGAGGGATAGAAACATCAATGATGAGAGAGAATGAATCATCGATTGGCTGCCTCCTACATGCCCCCTCCTGGAAATGGAGCCTGCAACCCTGGCATGTGCCCTGACCTGGAACCGAACCGTGACCTCCTGACTCCTGGGTCAATGTTCAACCACCGAGGCACACTGGCTGGGCAATTGTGAAAGGTTTTGATGACAGTGCCACACAATGGGGGCCATGTGCAGACGCTGGGTTTTCCTTAGGGATGGGTACAGTTTCCTTAGGAGGAAGGGGTGGAGAAGGAGTTCCAGGTTGCCCGTGATGTGGAGGAAAATGTCCCCAGGAGAGTCAGGGCTGGCCACGATGAGTGAGAGGCTGGCTGGAGAGGCAGGATGGCTCCAGAGATTGGAATGCCAGATGGGGAGGTTGGAACATGGCTTGTGGGGTGGAGAAGAGCTGGCAGAGGCTTAGAGGAAAAGGGGTTCTCGAGACTGGTCCCACGGACACTGGTTTAGCAAGGAGATCTGTTTGAAGGGACAGTTGGTCATCCGATAACATTTTGTGGTAGCATTGATGAAATGCCATAGGAACTTAACCCTTGCTCATGCCATTTGGCCTATGGTAAAATTATACCATATGGGTTTGTTAAACATCGTTTGACTTAAAGTCACAGAACCTATTGACAATGTTAAGTGAGGGTTTCCTGTGGTTTCAGGGGCTCTGGCTCCAGGGGTGAGCTCGGAGGTTAGGAGGGTGGCTGGTGGCCTGCGTGGATTCTAACGCATTTGTGGTGTGATTGTTTGAAACTCCTTATCTGCCAAGACATTTTTCCCCTTGACCTCTCCCTGTACAATATTCTGCCTTCGGTAAAATGGGGTGTGGGGGGAGGGAGGCTTAAGGATGTTTTTTGGTTGTTGTTTTTTTAATTCATCAGTGATGTCAGAAAGTTCATATCTGATGAGGGCAAATATCTTTTACTCGAGTGTGTCACCTCCCTACCCTACCACCCCCCACCCACACAAACTCTACTGTCTGTTCACACTGAGTCCTATAACTGCCCATGAACCTACTCTCAATCAACAGATTTTTGTCTCTCTGGCCAGTGTGGCTCAGTTAGTTGGGCATCATCCCATGCACCAAAAGGGTTGCTGGTTCAATTCCCGGTCAGGGCACATGCCAGGGTTGCAGGCTCCATCCATGTTTCTCTCCCACACCAATTTTTCTCTCCCTTCCTCTCTCTCTCTAAAAATCAATAAAGAAAATTAAAAAAAAAAAACAAAAAACAACAACCCTGACTTTGTCAGCCCCGGTGCCTGCGTGATTTAAACTAGACTTGCTGCCTGTGGCCCGGCCCAGCCAGGCGTTTGCACTGCTCACTCCCCTCCTTGCTCATTGGCAAAAATGTCCCATGTCTCACTTCTGACGTTTGACGGGAAGAGGCAGGCATGGCTCTCAGCAAGGTCATACATTCTGTCAAGGGTACTCGGGTTACTTTAGTAAGAAGATCCTGATCTGTGTTTTAAGGGGAAATGAAGAGTTTTAGGTACAGGAAGCCCTGTCCTTATTCCATCAGCATCTGCCCAGCTGTTAAAGTTCTGAGAGAGCAAAGTCGACAGATTTTTCGGCCGTCTCGCCGCCGCCACCAGACACACGGATCGAATGTCGCTATAGGTGTCGTGGTCCAGCAAATTCTCTTGACGGCCGTAGGACAGAAGTGGCACAGAGAAGCCACTTTGCTTCTGCGTTGGGGCCCGTGGGGATAAGCAGCTGGGGGCATGTCCTGCGAAGAAACAAAACCGAGCTCCCAGACACAGCTGGCTGTACCGTCTCCGTCTGGCCCGGAAGCTTCTGCTGTCGCTTTCAGTAAGTGCCTGAGCAAGAACTTTTTCCACCTTATGAAATGGATAGAATTCAGTGTGGTCAGATGCCTGCTGCCTCGGGGGTATAATATTAATTTAGAAACAGCATTTTAAATAAGGGAGCCTTTTATATAATGATGTGAAAATTGTTCTGCTTTTGAAAATCAGAATCAAACACGAAACAGTACGCGTCTCTGAAAAGGAGTCAGAGAGCGTGCTGCGGTATGACTTTGGCTCTCTGCCAAAAAAATAAAATAAAATTATTTATCCTTCTAACTCAAGAAATGAAGCAAAAAGGTATTTGAGGCAGAAAGAGGGGGGGGGGTGTGATTATTTTATCCCCCAGAAAAGAAGCCAGATTTGCAAAGCAGCACTTTTTTTTTTTTTTAACTCTAATCCAGACAAGAAAAATTGGGCGCCTTCCCTAAGCAGGATCTGTGCACGGTACCCAGAGAGAGCCTGAATAACTAGTTTGGATTTTGAAAGATAGAAGCCCCTGCCCGTTGCTGACTGCAGTTTAATTACGTAATTAACCCACCAATCCTGTTTTTATCTGGTTTACGATAACTTGCAAAACACTCCGTAGGAGACACTGCCCTTGCCTCGCTTACATCCTCTCTTGTTTCTTGGTAAAACATCTGGAGGTAAATTCTTTTAATTCTCTCGCTTTGTTAAAGGGCTTGTCTTGCCTCACCTCCCCCGGTAAACAGTTTTATAGTCAGAGGCAGCGTCTGGCCCTCTGATCCCATCAGAAAATGGAATTGTGTACTCCCGATGTGCTGGTAGTAGCCTGCGGTTTTTTCTTTGAAAGTACACTGCTCAGATAGAGGGTGTCCACATTACCAGGTCCCCGCTGGGCTGAGAAAAAAAAAAAAAAGAAATGTGATGAAATGCGGAAAATATGGTTCGATCCCCTCAAAGTTGAAGCGCCTGGCGGGGTGGGGGTGGGGGGGAGCGGTGAATTCCGTGAAAGGGGCCGTGGCCGGTGGGTCGGCACAAAGTGCCCGCCCTGGAGAGGGGTCCTTGGCTTCGCTCCATCTTTTCACAGCCATAATTGAGTGAAGAATATCACCAACGTGACTTACAAAGGCTGCTGTTTGCTCCCTGCTTGTGCCCCAAAGCAAACAAAATGGGCAGGTTCCCAATTTGGAGCCCAGGGCATGACGCCCAGGCCTTTGTTTGCTGTTGAGTTGTCCAGGGCAGCAAAGCAAATAGATGTGAAGAGATTAACCAAACAAGAAGGCCCGGCCCGGGCGGCCCTTTCTGTCCAGCCAGCCAGCCAGTAGATGTGAAGAGATTAACCAAACAAGAAGGCCCGGCCGGGCGGCCCTTTCTGTCCAGCCAGCCAGCCGCAGGGTGGAGAAGGCGGGGCCCTGGGCTTGGGCAGGGACTTCCACAGACAAACCGCGTCCTGTTGCAATCTGGATGGGCGCCTAGGATTGAGCTTGCTTCATAGGGGATAGAATTGATTTTTAGCAACCGGGTCCAATAATACCCTTATATTTTACAGATAAAGAAACGCCCTCGTTTAATAGATACGAGACAGAAGCCATTTGTGCTAAGTAACCTGCCTGAGACTAGTTGGTGGCTAAAAAGAAGATAGAGCATGAAGGTTGAGAGTGTGCCCTGACTTATTTGTTCATCTCGGGGAATTTTTTGAATTCGTAGCCAATGTCTTGCTCCTTTTGAGAGACTTTGTGTGTTTCAGTCTTCAAGGTTCCAGGAGACAGCTTATTGAGTCAAGACCCCTAAGTTAACAAAGTGCCGTGAGAGTACCGTCCTCTTTGATACCGTCAAAGTGAGGGTAACATTTAGAGGAAGCAGGAGCCTAACAAATTACTAGTTACACCCTTGAGCGACTGCACCACAATTTTGGTATCGCATGCCTTTTTCTAGAAACACAGTGGTCAGATTTCCTCTGGAGGGGTCTTAGCTATTATTCCTCTTCAGTTGTCTCCACTTACTAGTAGGTGAGCTGGCAGGGTCATATCCTCAAACCTCTCATAGGCAAAGGGTTTATTTTACTTTTCCATATACCTCCCTCTCCAAAAAAAGAAAGAAGAAGGGAGGTGACTTACGATGATAAAATCCCAAAAAGCAACAATATTCACAGTCCTCCTCCATGTGTGGGAATTTTCAAATAGTAGCCATGTGAGAAGGAAAGGGGAGAGGGGCACTCTGAGGGGCTGTACTTCAAGATTGCAGGCTGAGAAAAATGGCAGCGACTGATTCAAGACCCGGCGCTGAGTTTCCTAGCAGCAAAGGCAAAGAGAGAAATGCGCTGGTGCTCACCGCTCTCATTTCTAGGGCAGGCACACATACCTGACGCTCGAGAACAAGGGCCTTAGAGGAGAGGGGTACGAAAGAATGCCTTTAATGGAATTTAATGACAGATGCAAAGGTTCCATGCTTGCCCTTTTCTTATAAGGTGAAAAGCAGGGATTTGGTGCTGGCGGAGGCTCCCTCCAGGCCGTGCATGTGGCAGGAAGGGAGAGATGGAGTAACGGGTGTGTGGTCATATTCCATTGATCTGCTCTGACACTCTTCTGTGCCTCTGAAGTAACTCAGTATGTGGAGGATGCTGAGTGAATTAGCTCGGTGGCCAGGAGGCACTTAGATGCCCAGGAAAAAAGTTAGGCGATCTTCCCTCCCTCTGCCAGACTCATAAAACTTTAGAAGTTTGGTCCACCTGAGCATCTTCTTGAAAATGTATTAGTTAAAAATGTCTGAGCTTCTTGGTTTATCAATTTAAAAACAGAGAGCTTATAGAACATAACTGCTCCTTAACTGCTTCAAACGGGTCCTGATTTAACCAACTGAGCCAGGGGTCCTCAAACTACAGCCCACTGGCCACATGCGGCCCACCAAAAACATGTATGCGGCCCGCCGGGTGTTTTTGCTGCCACTGCCTGTCCTGCTTAGCAGCCGACTCGTCCCAGGCCCGCAGTGCGCATGTGTGGAATGTCTGAGGGACAGTGAACTGGCCCCCTGTTTAAAAAGTTTGAGGACCTCTGACTGAGCTGTTCCTCCATTGCCTCTTCAGCGATGTCCTGGTTCTATGGCCTGGGATACATAGCAGGAAATGGCAAGTGTTCTAAGGTGGTTGAAGTATAAAGAGAGGTCATCCAGGGAAATAACTGTTTACAAAAGTATTGGACGGTCCAAAGGAGGGGAATCCAGTTTGGTGCTTCAGGAATGATTTCCCAAATTCTATAGAACCAACTACCAGAGAGGCCACCATTATTAGAACTGTAAGGTCCAGAACATGATTCGTATCTGTGACCTGGAGGCTGTTGCTCTCCTGCAACTGCCACTCTCACCCTAGGAGGGCACTGGAGAATGGACATGGGACTACTACCGGCAGGAAAACCCACCATCTCTGAATCCCGATGTGCTCACTCAAACAGCCAAAGGGGGCCTCACCTCACCTGCGCCTTTAATCAACCTGCATGCATCTTATTGGCAGAATGAATTCACACACAGAACCTTAGCTGCAAGAGAGGCTGGAAAATGAAGAATTTTTAGCATCCCAACCTCTCCAACTAGGAGGCTAATGGAGTAGAGGCTGAGCATCCACAGCAAGCATGTCAAACTCAAAGACTAACATGGGCCAAATAAACAAGGTTTAAGTTTATGTGGGCCGCAAAACACACACACACCCACACACAAAAAAGCTTCAATTGTCATAGAAATGTGGGGATATTTTGAAAAGTATAGTATAAAAAAAAGAACAAGAGCAATGATAAAATTAATGTTTTCTTCCTGACACTTGGCATCTCTTCTCTGCTACTATCTTTCCTACTTCAGGGGAAATCTTGTTTGCAGTGATTACTTTCAAAACTGACCCAAGGTGAATGTCAGTAATTGTGGATCTGATTATTTCCTTTCATAATTGTAAGTAACTGCTCATACCGTTATATTGGCTGGGCCGCAAAAATATTCATTATGGGCCACATGCCTCATTTATTTGGCCCGTGTTAGCCTTTGAGTTTGACATGCTTGATCTACGGTGTCCACCACACACAATCTTTGTGAATTATTAAATTCTGATAACACAGCATCCCCCAAGAATGTATCTTAGTCTGCTCTGACTGCCATAACACAATACCACAGACTGGATGGCTTCAACAGAAATCCATTTTCTCAGTCCAGAGGCTGGAAAGTTAAAGATCAAGGTTCAGTAGTGTTTGGTTTCTAGGAAAGCTTGCTTCCTGGCTACCTTTTCCCTGTGTCCTTCCATGACCTTTACGTTCACAGTGGGCGAGAGAGAGAGAGGGAGGGAAGGAGATTTCTCTCTCTCTTCCGATTCTTAGGAAGCCACTAATTCCCTCATGAGGACCCCACCCGCATGTCACAGTCTAATTCTGATTCCCTCCCTAAGGCCCTATCTCCAATACCTTCACATTGGGGGGTTAGGGCTTCAACATATGAATCATGGAGGCATGCAAACATTCAGTTCTTAACAGAAATCAGCTTTCTTGGCATTGCCAAGATTTCCAGCTCATTCCAGACCAAAGAAGCATAGAGCTTTGTTTCAGCAACAGGGAGGGCATTTAGTCCTCTTCTGATGATGCAGTGTCAGGGGAGACTCAATCTCTGATAAGTGAGGCTAAAGCCAGTGATTCTCACCCTTTTTTATATAATCCACCCGAGAGGGCTGGTAATCAAAGCGATGGGCTTTCTCCAGAAATGTGCACAAGATCCCAGTGCTTGTGGGCAGTGCTTTCTGCAGGCTCCGTGTAAGTCACGCTACGGACTGGCCGCCCACACCCACCCCTCTTTGGGGCTGGTTTCCTCCTCCGTCTTCGGAGTGAGCAGCTTTTTCCTTCCTCACTAACTGCTTTTGTTGGGTGGTCATCAGGCAACGAAGGTGCGGTTGATCAGGTCCCCAGGCACTAATGAGATTCAGTGGCTGGAGGTGAGCACCGTCCATCCACGTTCAGAGAGAATTGGTTTGTGCAGCTGCATCCACAGGGGCTCTGATTTGGATCTTTCCTATTACCTTTAGTTAATAAACATGACCAAGATGGCTCGGCCACTTTGGAAAATGAAGATTGTGATAAAAAATGAATTTACTTGGGAAGCTTAATCTCCAAAATTGCTTCAAGTTTGGGCGCTCATCTCTGCAGTTCTGAAAACAGCAGAGAGAGAGGCATGTGGAGTGACCTCAGCCGGCCGGGTGGGACGTGTCTAGTCCTGGTTAAATGTAATCAAAGAAAGAATTGGATAAATTAACAATTTTGTGTGAAATGGGATCAATAAATACAGTCCACTTTGGATTCATTAGCTCTCTACTTGGGTTTTTGTGAGTGCGTGTGTGGGTGTGGGAGTGTGGTTTTTTTCTTCAAAATGCTTAGCTGGAGAAGATAAGCAGCTAGAGAATGTGAAGAAATGTAAAAATTGTGTTCTGTCGTCCAAACTGTGGAGTTTCTTTTGAGAATAAAATGAAGCAAAATGGAGTGAGCGGATTTGCTGTTGAAGAGATGCCAGGATTTTACGCTGGGGAAGGCGTGTTTTACATTTAAACCTGTTCAGTCTGATGGACCCCCGCAGCAAGGGGCTGACCTAATAGCTCCCCCTCCACCCCGATTTTAACCCTTGCATTCACCAGGTGTCCAGGCTGCCCTGCTGCCATGGCCAGCAAATTGCTAAATGACATGTGCAGTCCAGAAGAAAAATTTAAATGAGATGGGAAGTGATGGTATTTAATTTGTGGCTTGTTTGTGTAAATGAAGGCAGCAGCACTTAGGGATAAACATGGTAGACCCTGGTTTACTAAGCAGTCAAGCAGAGCTCTAGGGAACCACGCCTTTTACTTTCAGAGGATGTCTGACAGCGGTGCCCTAGCGAGGTGCTGTGTCAGGCTTCCCTTCTGGAACTGGAACCTACAGGCGTGCATTTTGCAAAACCCTTGTGATACATGGAATCAGAATTCTAGGCCGGGCGAGTACATGAAGTGTTCCAGTAAATAATGTAATCTTGAAGAATTCACCACTGAAACGTGCCCCGAGTTCCTGACTGGCCCAGTGACTGTACGAAGGCATTTGCATTCGTGTATCAAATGCCTTCGGTATCATGCCGGGGCTTTCCTTTGAGATGCAAATGGCCTGGTCTCAATTAAATACCTTTGCTGGGATGTATTTGGACTTGCTCCTTTGACTTCTTTTACTGAACCAAAAGGAAGTGGTAGTAAAGTAGTATTTCTTCGTAGTGACATGCCTATGAAAGCAGGAAGGCAATTATTCTTTCATTTAAACTCTAGTTTTGGACACCCCTGAATAGTAGTTAAGTTTTTCTTTTCTGAATAGAGGAGCTTTTACAAATCTAGAGAACCATTCACTCCCAGGCTGTTCTCTTCAGGAAGAGGATCCCGGTTAAGAAAGAAAAGGTGGTGTATTTCTCAGGGCCATTTTATTCGAGCCTCCAGCGGAATGTAAATGTTGGGACTTGACATTGTCTTATCCACTTGAAACTACTGATGTCAAACTTTGGGATTTTCAGTCCCTTTTCTCAGCCAGGAAGAGATTAGCTGGTGCTGCAAACATCTCTCTTCCCGGCGTTTCAGGCATTGGCTGAGGGTCTCAAACACTGTTGGAAAGAAGTTGGCCATTTGTCAGGGTTGTTTACTGGCTGCTGGTGAAAGGTGCGGAGGCAGATGCTCCGAAGTGAAGGAACATGAGAGACGGATGAGCTGCTGGGCTTTCTGTTGGAATCGGAGCTAGAATTGACGTGGCCACCAAGTAAGGTGCTAACCACAGCTGATCATACACTGCTTCTGTGAGTGCCTCAGCCCGTCATTTTTCTGCCGTCGCCTCTGTGTCCCCTCTGTCTGGGCCTGCCTCAGGCATTTCCTCTGTTAGGTGATTTCAGAGGGTCTCAGCTCGAACATTTTATTATTCTATGCTTAGACCTGAAAGCAGCCTGGCTATATGAAAATCCAGGTGGGCTTTATTTCCTGGCAGATTCATTCATCCCATATAATGATTTAGACTATATAAGATAGAAATACTGCCCAGCCGGTGTGGCTCAGTGGTTGACCCTTGTCCCATGCACCAAGAGGTCACTGGTTCAGTTCCCAGTGAGGCACGTGCCCAGGTTACAGGATCAATCCCCCGTAGGGGCATGCAGAAGGCAGCTGAATGATGTTTCTCTCTCTCTCTCTCTCTCTCTCTAAATCAATAAAAACATTTTTAAAAAAGAAATATTGCGGGGAGAGGTCAATGGGGGGAAAAGGAGACATATGTAATACTTTAAACAATAAAGAATTGAATTTCAAAGAAATATTGCTAGGTGAGGCCAGTTGTAAATGGGGTGTCATAAAATAACAATAAATGAGAATTTTTAAAATGATGTAGAGGCTCTGTAGCAACTTTACAAAACACTAAAGTGGAACAGTGATCAGGAATTTATCTTTTCAGCGTTGTTACTACGTGGATACTTGGGCAGTAGGTTCACACAACTGCTGGCATATTAATGTGAAGGGCTGCTTTTGCCCTTTACCATGGTCAAAAAGACTGGTAAGCTGTGCCTAGTTAAAGAAGTGAAATGTTTCTCAGTGAAGAATGGTAATTACTCCACCCCAAACAGATCGAAGTTCTTCAGGGAATAAGCTTGGACTCCTGACCTCAGAAACTGCAAGGAGACTCGGGCTGCCGGGCTGCCCACCACCGTGATGTTGACGGGCAGGGCCTGGCCCCACCTTTTATGTCCTTCCCAGCGTGTAGGCAACATGGCCACAAGAGGTCAATTTGGCTAGTGTGGTCACGTTTTAAAAAGAGAACCATAATTATGACCTCTAATTATGTACAGTTATGCCTGCTGAGTTAAAGATAATGGCGCCTCCTGCCTGGAAGTATAAGTTAATTGCCTACAAGGGTCAGGAGGGTGGTGACCCCTCTCCCCTCCCCGCACACACTCCCCCAACCCAAACCAGATAGGCCCCATAAGACAAACTAAACTGGCCCTGCGTGCTTTGTCATGTTGTTTAAGCCTCAGGTTTAACCCTTGTTTAACCCTTATTCCAGTGGAAAACCAAACGTAACTCGTGTTCGAGAGGGAAATGCTGCTTCAGTGAGCCCAGGTCTAGCGAGTGGCCCCAGATGGCCTTCTCTGGACAAGTATCACTTGGAGTTCTAGGACATGGGCCCTGTTTTTATGGATAAAGAGCATATTCTGCATCTGGTACAGTTAGTCTGGTATGTTTTGCTACCATTTTTTCTAACTAGTAAAACTTTTTATTATATAACATTTTAGTACACTGCAAAGAATCTTAAATATATATATATATATATATATATATATATTCAATCGCTCACTATGATGTGCACTGACCACCAGGGGGCAGCACAGAACATGGCGGGCGACCAGTGGTGGTGGCGGCGGGGTGCTGAGGGAGCGAGGGAAGGAGGAGGTGGGGGGAACCACACAGTGGCAGTGAGGGAAGGAGGAGGCAGGGAACCTGATCGGCCCTGATCTCCAGCCAGGCCTAGGAACCCTACCTGTGGACAAATTTTGTGCACCGGGTCTTTAATAGAATAATAAATTCCTATTACCTTTCCTCCAAACTTCATCCAATGCTGGCCAGTCTGTTTCATCCGTAGCCCTCTCACTTCCCACCACATTCCACCCTCCAGTAATGAGGATTTTGGAGCAAATCCCCAGATTTCATAGAATTTCTTCTGTAGCTCAAAAATATAGAAACTTTGTTTTTTAAGTGCAGCCAATAACACATCTTAAAAAAACTCAATTTCTTAGTAATTTGTCAGTGTTTACTTTTCCCCAATTGCTTTTCGTGTGTGTGTTGTTTTTTTAACGATTTGTTTTTTGAATCAGGACTCAAGCTTTTTACATTGAAATTGATATATCCCTTAATCTGTAGGTTTCCTTCCATAATTACTTAGCCACCTCTGTCTTTTTTTCTTGCTGCTGCTGTTGAGGTTGAGTTGTTTGTTCTGCAATTTTTCCCACAGTCTGAATTCTGGTTCATCTTGTGTTGTCATTTAACATGTTCCTCTGTCCCCCTGGATTTTCTATAAACTGGTGGTTAGATCAACAGCAGGGTTTTTCACCCTTGGAACTTAATGTATTGGGCCAGAAAATTCTTTGCTGTGGGGCTGTTCTGTGCATTGCAGGACGTTTAGCAATATCCCTGGGCTCTACACATCAGATGGCGTAGTGTATGCACTTATGCAAACGTACACACACGTGCACACACACCACCCAGTCACCATCAAAAATGTCTCCAGATGTTGCCAGGTGTTCCCAGGGGACCACAATTGCTCCCTGGTTGAGAACCACTACTGTGGAGGCTTGACAGGATTCGAACTGGTTTGGGAGGTATGGTTACCAAGTGGAGTGTTGTACCACCACCATCAGGTATCTGGTTGTTCCTTTTTCTGATACTAGACCTATTGATAATCACAGTTCAGATAAATTCATTCATTAGGGGCTCGAGTAAAGAGAAACATCTCATCAATCACTTGGCTATATCCTGTAGGAAAGGCAGAGCAAACACTTGCCTTTTTCTTTTGTCCGTTTTCAAAGAATGAGTTCCCGAGCACTTCCCAGAGTTGACCAGTAAGTTTCAATATTTTTTAAAATATCACCTGAACTATTGGGTTCAAGCACATGTGAGATGTTTCAACTTAATGTAATCCTAGGAGCTCCACATGTCCCATCTTTGGCCAGCAGGAGTGAGTCCTTTTGACACGAAGCTGGTAGACTTTGGTAGGCTCCTCATTTTCTGGTATGAAAAGGTGCTCTGGGCTCAGTGTGTATATTTCCTCTGCAGACCAAGTGTCAGGCATTTCTCTAAGAAACCATCTTTTCTTTTCGTGGGAAGTGGTAGAAACTACAATTACTTGCCACCAGTAATTTTAACCACATGGTTCTTCTCTTTGTTATGGATCTCAGACTGTCAGCTAAATAAGTTCTTAGCATGTTGATATTCGTATTTTAGAGGAGTTTATAAACTGCTCACAGGTATGTCCTGTGTGTGATGTCCTAAGCCCCTCTGGAAACTGATAAGATCAGTGTTTCTTTGCCTTTGAAGTCAGTGTTACAGGCTAGACCACAGTACATGGAAATGTCAAGCCTGGCCTGACCTAACCCAAGGAAGCCCTTGTGGGTGAGTCATGTGATAGGTTCCAGAAGTAGCAGAGCCTAGAAATGGATCAGAGTTACCTAGGAATGGATGGGACATCCTTAAAAGTCCATTTCTGAGGTCTTCTGAGGACCAGAAGACCCTCGATGAAAGCAAGCTCTTGATCAGATCTTGGCAAGCTCTTGATCAGATCTAGGGCCACTGTCTTTGTTATTTGCCCACCCTCAGTGGCAATTCAACAAACCAAAATAGGTTCTTTCTGGTTCCATTCATTCACTCGGGTACCTGAAGTTGTGACTTGTTCTGTCAGGTGTGCCCACCTGTGGCTCTTAGTGCTGCTGCTGCTGCTTCTAAGCATCCTTCCCAACCAAGAATGCAGTGGCAAAGGATGCCTTCCTTTTCCCAGAATACAAATAAGGCAGGCTCGTTAGACACGAACTACTGTTCTAGCAGATGAATGCTCACTGGCTTCCACGGGGCCTGTGGAGAGGAGGACTGAGTGTCCCTACGGACAGGGGAGGTCATCTCTTTGGGAAGACCCTATGTATGCACCGGAAACGATTAGAAGGTAACTCCAGGCAGATTGCAGATAATGGTAGGAAGGGCTTGGGGTGTCTGGGAAGTGAGAGACCATCATGGGTGGAGGTTTTCCCAGGGGAAGCTTCCTGGTGGGGTTGCATTGGGCAACTCCATGTACCACTCACCTCCGTGAGCCCTCCCCTGGGGTTACAGCACCAGATGACAAAGTCTAAACATGATTTGGAGGTAACAGGTAGGGGTGCCTAGAGGACCAATGCTCAGAAGGGGGGATCCGCCACGATCAGGGTTCATTCATATTTTCGCCACCAATTCCATCGCTCTACATTGCAGAGTACAACAGAATGCAGGAAAAGTAACTTTCAGGGAATGCTGTGCTGAGTGTGTGGGTTCAATTTTAGGTGAGGCCAGCTCTGTGAAGAAAAATTGAAATTAAAAAAAGAAAAAGCAAGAACCTTTTTCTTACCTCAGAGAAACAGTGAGAAATAAATACCAAGTTGCAGAACGGGGCGGGGGGAGAGGGGTGATGTGTGAGGCCTCTCGGCATCTTCTCTCCATCGTAATTCAAGCCAGAGCCCAGATCTGTAGAGTCCATGTTTAGTTCTTATCTCTCTCTCTTGTACCCCACCCTCGCATTCTCTGGAGCCATAATCATTTGGGGGAGCAGCAGGCTGGTAACAGTAGGGTCACCCTCTGCCTTGCCTGCCCTATGTATGGCCAGAGCTTACAGAAACAGGCATTTGGGGTTTCTTCAAATTTCGCACTGGGAAACACTGGATCCGCTTTAAAAAAGGTATTTATTTTGATTTTCCCCTCACTCCCCTCCCTGTACCCTAAAGTACAGTGGCCACACTGACGTTCGGCAGGGCCGGAGTCTGCAGGCCCCCAGGCAGGGCTCACGTTTAGTGGAAAACAGGCTGAAACCCTTCCTGGGAGAATCATGAAAGGGTGAGAGGAAACCACAGATGCCAGCATGGTGGCAGTGGCCGTGGTGGGTTTTCCTTCTCTGTCTTCCAGTGGCCTTTGTTTGGTTTTGCTTGTGTAATAACTCGCCGTAATTTTTTTCCTACTGAACGCTGAACTCTGCCTTTCATGGTAAGAGAGCGAACCCTTGTTGTCAGAGTACCCGGGCCCCCAGTGTGCCCGGGCTGGCCTGCAAAGCCGGCTCCAGGTGGCTGTGCCCTCACTGAGGTCCAGCAGGGACAGACCTGCCTCCCACACCGTCACCTCTTGTCTACTTCACCTTTAGAGTCTGCCTGGGTCTGTTGATCATCTTACCTGGTTATTGTCATCCCTTGTGGTTTTTTTCCAGAACCAGGTATGCCAGGCACAAACTGGAAACTTCTGTTGGGCTCAGCCCTTAGAGTTCTGGCATGAACTCATAGCGTCTGCACCAGAAAGTCACCTTCTTTGAAAGCAGGCTTCCCTGCACAGGGGCTGCTCTGTTCCACAGCACACTTACTATTTTACGTGCTGGGTGTTTTACCCATGGGCTACATGGCTGCAGAGTAAAGAGCTCGGTTTTTTATTTTTAAATCAAGCACATGTAAAAAAGAGGGAACCTTCAAAGTAGACTCCTTACAACCAAAAGATTTGTTGTTAGGGATGCCGCCGTTCCCACCAGCTGTCTGGAAATGTCTTCAGAACCAGTTTCCTGTTTGTCCACCAGGAGATCAGCTCGTTGCATTATGGTCAGACCGAGCTTTAAACCCAAACCAGTCCTTCCACCTCCCTATCCGTGGGCTCTCGCACGCAGGGGTCTCCTGCCCTCAGAGACGCCGAAGGCGGGGATCTCCTTCAGAATCGGGGTGGGGTGGGCACCTTCTCATTTCCCTCCCTGTAGCACAGTGTTACACTTAACTCCAGTTGGGTGGAAAACTTAATCCTATTATTTCCATGATATCTTTATTTATAGTCTTAATCTTGAATCTCTGTTTCCACATATTTCCATATTTGTGTCTAAAATGAATTACTCATGAGCAGTTTAACGATATTTTTTATGCCCAACGATGGGTGGAGGGTGCCAACGTCTCTGTATGAAACTGAGTGTGCGCTCTCCAATGAGTGTGCACTGTGCTAGCCTCCTCCTTGTATCGCGAACCCTGCAGCCCCAGCGTGGTGCGGGGCGTCCCAGAGGCAGGATGCAGACCGACACGAGGGGAAGTGCCTGTGTCTGATCAAGGAAAACAAGTGCTTTGTGGGTGCATTATTTTTATTTTTCAATGGAATATTTCATGGTATATGTTGTTGCAGGGAACTGCGCAAAGGTTAAAAATGTATCAAGCGACAGATTTGTGTTTATCTTTCTTTTTTTTTTCCTAATGTATTTCTGTGGGGGAAGGATTAGCCCAGAAAACATAAAAAGCTACACATTAAAACTAAAGGCCCAGCCAGACCTCAGTGGCCAGCAATCCTGTTGCGAGAGTCGCTGCCCTGGTTTCCTATGAAGAACTGGTCCCAGGTGCCCAAGAGCAGCGTGGGGCCTTCCACGTGGGCCTGTGGACTGAAGTGGGAATTGGATAGCTCTCCAGGTCTCTGGTGGGAAATGTGTTCCACCTGCTTCGGTTCCTCTTTGTATCTCAGCTCAGGTGTCTCCCTGGGGAAAAGATGGTCTTTCCAAGAGCCTGCGTGTCGACAGAAGCACGATCGTGTCCCGGATGGTGTGGTATCTGTGTGTGCCTTGGCTGTGCCTGTGTGAGAGCAGACGGGGGTGGTTCTGTGTTTCCTTCAGGCCTTTGCTTTCTTGGAGCTAAAGCCATCAGACGTCCCTTCGCTGGCGACTACCAGTCAGCTTCCCTGAGTGGGCGGGGACCTCCGACCAGCCCCAGGAAAACCGGAGATCACGCGGGCCTTCGGCGATTCTGCCTTGCCCTGCACCTACCTGTCCTGCCCCCACAGCCCAGCCCTGGCGCTGTCAGTGTGTCTGCCTGCCCCATGGTATAAACTGAATATCGGGATCCCACAATAGCCCTTCCCAATCACACTCACCCTCTGTGCATTGCCCCTGGGGGTCTGCTTTGTAGTCCCAGCTTCCTCACACACACAGCTGTGAGCTGGTGCTGGTCCTCCTGCCCTCCATCCTCCCCTAGAGGAGGGGAGGTGCTCCTACACACCTGGGCCCACAGGCTGGCCGCCTCAGTTGCCACAGACACAGGCACAGGGGAGGGAGAGCCGATCTGGGCCTTGGTAGACAGGCAGGCATCGCCCCAGAGAATGCACTCCACTTTCATTCAGAAGTCGGTGGTGGCAAAGGGGATTCTGCGACATGTACCTGACCTCGAATCCCAGAGGAGCAGGCACCAGGGGTCAAGGTCTCGTTCCTCTGACATCCCTTCCCCTCCACACCTTGTCTGGTGGCAATCCCTACCTACTGGATTCTCCGGGCCCAGCCTCTCGGGGTGCCCCTCTCTGGAGATGCTGTAACGGGTTCCCTGGTGGTCTGTCCACAGATGAATTACTTTAATTTGTCCTCACTCCACCCACATCCTCTGACTTGAGATAGCTTCTTAAAATACCCTCTGACATGTCTTGAAGTAACCAAAGGAAAATGCCGGGCGCCACTCCAGTTAGAGAGCATGATACCCACGCTGCGGCATCTCACCGCTGTGGCATTCACCCCGGGAGATCGAGGTTCGGGCTCCAGAGTTGCAGTGGTCGCCCCTTCCAGGTGTTTGAGGAGCAGCTCTTTGGTAAGGAAGTTGATTTCGGTGCAGGAAACCCCTTTTCAGGGAAGAGATCATTTCAACGGAATCATCTTCCTGGGACAGGACCATAGAGAGGCTGGCGCGGGACAGCGGGACAGCACGAGGGACTCAGTGTGGCGGCCGCCAGTTGAATTAGGCAGAGCTTGTTGAAGATGCAGAAAGCACAGAGTGGGCTTAGTTCTAAGGCGTCTGTCTGATGACACTTGGCTGTCAGATCTGGGAAGTCGGTGGGTCTGTGTTCCCTTTGGAAATTCTCGTGAGTCCGTAGGTAATGCCTGCATTCCTGAGTATTTGGTTCTTCGTCACCTGAGTGCGCAGAGGGAAGACCCTTGGGAGCCGGCAGGCAGCCGATTGGTTCCTGGGAGCGCTGGTGTCAAGGCTCTGAGCGATGTTGACTCTCCCTCCCTGACACACCTGCCCGTGTCACTCCGGGATGGACTCTTCGCGTCTGGAAAAGAGGCTTTGCACGTCTACCCAGCTGAAGACAGAGCTAATTGAAAATGCCGAGCAAATGGAAATATTCAATTGTCAGCACCCATGAGGATTGCATTGCCTGGTGGGGCCGGGCCACCCTGAGGACAGCTGGAGCGGGGGAGTCTGCAGGGGTGGCCAGCTGCCCGGTGGCCTCTTTGCTAGAGGAGGGAGCGGCTTCCCGGGTGGGGACTGGGCCAGAGGAGCTGATCTCCCAGTGGAGGGGAGAAGTGATCGTTGGGGAAGATGCTAACAGTATGGACAGGGAAAGGATAGACTAAAGATACTGGTAGGTGTCCTGGAGGTCCCCCAGCACGTCCCACCAGCTGTGGGCCCAGCCGTCTGGTGCTCTGGCCCAGTGGCCTTGAGCTCCTCTATCCGACGTCTCTGGCTTCTGGACTTGGCACATCCTTCCTTCGAGACAGCGGTGTGGCCAGGCCCTCCAGCTCTCAGGGCTCCCCTGGGCATCCCCATTCCTTTTCCTGCCCCAGGAGAACACCTCACACCCAGGGCCAGCTTCCTGCTCCCAGCTGGGTGGGTGGTGGCCTTGGTTGATGCATCGATGGTTGAAGAAGCCAGGAGCAAGCAGAGTCTAGAAGTCTCCAGCGTTTATTCCCTCCGCTCCTTCCTCCCAGTGTCGGAATCCCCTTTACAGAATCTCCCAAGTGCCCCAAAGAGACAAAAATGGAGAATGCAGTAAGTAAATTTACAGCTGAATGAGGTGCAAAGGGGAAGATATTCTGAGGAATGTACAGTTTCTCAGGCACCTGCAAGAAGTTAAAAAGAATTATCTTTTAGCCACTACAGGCAGCAGCTGCAAGCACAGCCTAACGAGCCAGACAGAGCCAACTCAGAACGCCTTCCCTTCCTAAGCAATGGCTGCAAACCATTACCTGCTCTGGGTCTCCTGTCACCTTAGCCCTAGACTCCAAGTTCTAGGATTCGAGACCCTTTTGCATTCTCAGTGTCAGGGCAGCAGCTGCAAGCACAGCCTAACGAGCCAGACAGAGCCAACTCAGAATGCCTTCCCTTCCTAAGCAATGGCTGCAAACCATTACCTGCTCTGGGTCTCCTGTCACCTTAGCCCTAGACGCCAAGTTCTAGGATTCGAGACCCTTTTGCATTATCAGTGTCAGTCCACACGGCTCCTTCCCGATTGCTCCCAGGCAGTTGGACGGGTCATTGTCATTAGGAAAATGGCGAGAGCCAAGTAACAGAGGTGTGGGCAGGTGAGCGTACCTTGGCTGAGAGGAGGGGGATGGGCCCTAATGCAGCTCTGGAAAGGACTCGAGAGGTTGGGTTCCTTGGGAGCACAGATTTGAAAAAGTAGGTGATGAAATGCAGACCCCTTTGCCGAAGCAAATGAGACAGAATGAAGGAACTCTGAAGATAGCGAAGTTAAAGCGTTCCTTGTTGCCCGAAGGAGACAGAAGTTGGGAGCATAGCATCTGCTTGGAGAGTGTCAATGAGCTTTCTTTCTTTTATAATCCTCACCCGAGGCTGTGCTTTTTATTGATGAGAGAGAAACATGATCAATTGCCCCCCCACACACACACCTCAACTGGGGATCCAACCCGCAAGCTAGCTATGTGCCCTGACCAGGAATTGAACCCTCAACCTTTTGGTGTAGGGGACAGTGCCCCAACCAGCTGAGCCACTGGCCAGGGTCAGCTTTCTTTTATTTCTCCAGCAGGGAAGCAGCAGGGACTGGTGGACTCATAGAGTTGGAGTCCTTGGGGGGACCCCCAGCTCAGTCACCCTAACATCACTTGGAGATATGGGGTGTCTGAGACATAGAGCAAAGGCAACCCTTAGCGTCTGACTCCCAGCCCAGGGTGCACTTTGAGCTGTGTATCTTCCAGAACCTTTCCTCAGCCCCATTCTGCATGAAAGGGGAAATGGGGTTGGGGGTAATAAATGGCAGTTTACACGAGCGAGAGAGCTGCTCCATGGTGGAGCTGACTGGGATGAATGCCTTCTGATTTGCAGAGTTGATGGTGACCCTGCTCCTCAGACCAGCACACATCCCTCGTTTAGGGTTCGCCAGTCACTGTTTCAAAGACTCTGAAGGCGAATGGACGTGAGCCAAATAAGTCCTAAAATGCATGTATAGATCACACACC
>NW_005362797.1:1190225-1226049 GCF_000412655.1 Myotis brandtii | reverse complement strand
TTGATTTAGATGATCTTTGGTTGCAACAAACAACTCTTGGCTTCAACTTGCTTAATAGTTCATTGTAACTCACCTCATTTCTCCAGAGCAGCAGGAGTTGGGAGTTTTTCTTCAAAGTCAGTTTTGGGGAGGAGAAGGGCAGCTCTTTTCTAACCCCAACTCCCGTCATAAAGACGATTTTGGAAGTCACAACTTGGAGTCAATCTTTGGGTGAGGCTTTTATTCCCTAAAATCCCATCAATCTCGAAGATTGTGCACTGGGCTCAGCAGTATCACTCTGTCCCCCGTCTGGCTGTGAGAGCCCCTCAGATGTTCATAGTGATGGTGAATGCCATCTTAACTACCTTCGGCCAGAAGGGAAGTGGCGAGTGACCTGGGAAGATCTGACAGCGCTCGCCTGCCCCGCTGCCTTCCACATCACAGGCAGCCGGTGTAGGGATCTTGATTGATTGCAACAGCAGCCAAAGTTTACGACTCCTACTTCAGTAGTTTCAAAGCCGCAAATATAATGTGTCCTCTCTTTTAACCTG
The DNA here is from genome assembly GCF_000412655.1 of Myotis brandtii. Taxonomy (NCBI): domain Eukaryota; kingdom Metazoa; phylum Chordata; class Mammalia; order Chiroptera; family Vespertilionidae; genus Myotis; species Myotis brandtii. Next base: position 1,225,519 of record NW_005362797.1, on the reverse strand, counting down.
CACCTAGAGAGTTTGCCAAAAGGAAAAGAAAAATGTCAACAACAAAGTGTACCTATTTGTTAATTTCTGTGTATTCTTCTTGGGATCATTTGCTTCGAAGAACTGCTTTTCCTGACCACAGCGCATGTATATGTAAGCTCAGTAAAGAGTTCTTGACCTCAGCTCTGTTCATATTTTGGGAAATTCTTTGTTGCGGGGCGGGGGCCTAGCCTGAAGACTCTAGAACAGTGATGGCGAACCTTTTGAGCTCGGCGGGTCAGCATTTTGAAAACCCCTAACTTAACTCTGGTGCCGTGTCACATATAGAAATTTTTTGACCTTTGCAACCATAGTAAAACAAAGATTTATATTTTTGGTATTTATTTTATATATTTAAATGCCATTTAACAAAGAAAAATCAACCAGAAAAATGAGTTCGCGTGTCACCTCTGACACGCGTGTCATAGGTTCGCCATCACTGCTCTAGAAAGTGGAGCAGCACCTATGGGCTCTACCCATTAGATGCCAGGGGTACGCTCTCCCTCCCACCCACTCATGAAGTCAAAAGTGTCTCCAGGTCAGAGATGTGAGGGATGGTGCTCACATTTTTCCAGCAGTGAGGATTGAGCCGGGGCTTCAGTCGTCCTCCCTGGTCCGCGTTTGTTACAGTGGACGGTCTCAGCGGTCATTGCCCTCTGGTGCCAGTCCCTGGAGGAAGGGGCGTGATCACAGACAGGAAACCCACAAAATAGCCGTGCCTGCTGGGTGGAGCGCTCTGACATGGACCCCGCTGATGCCCAGAATGACAGGGCAGTCTTTCCAGGGATACAAGGATATTCTTCCAGCCTTACTAAGAGGGTTAGCTGCCCCCCAAGGGGTTGGAGTAGATGCCCCACGCGGTGGGTACTCCTTGGTGTCGCTAGTTCTGGCAGACACGAGCCAGAAAGGGAGGAGGGAGGAGGGACAATACGGGCCGAGCCAGGAACCGTGCGGAATGAGATGAAAAACCAACCTGGCCCCTCCCAAGGCTGCATTCACCCACTGCCATTTTATTTTGCTTCATTTGGAGTGAGGGATGTTGACCCACAACCATTTTAAAAACAATGAACTCAGACCCCAAATGAAAATCATGTGTTACATGGGAGCAGACCCAGAGCCTGAGCCCGAGAATCCTCAAGCCTGGCCTAGCATTTTCCCATCAAACGCACAGAGCAAAGGTGTCCTCCTGTGCCCAGAAGACACCCTCTCCACATTTTGGAGACATGAAGAGCAATGGTATTTTAAATCCACAAAGCTAAGCCATTGGTTTTAGGAACTCCCTTGCCCATTTCTCTCACTGGAGCATAATATAATTGTGTCTGTACATTCAAGAAAAAAGGATTTGAAAACATCTGTACGACACGTGACAGTCTGTCGGTCTCGCACTGCAGGGAAGAGGCAATGCGGTAAGACAACTGCGTTAAAGATGAATTTTCATTAAATATGAAAATTGAAATGGACCACTGGGAACCGGCCCAGGGGAGAAGTAACACTTGTTACTGAGGCAGGAGAAAGGAGGGATGGTTTGAATGGGGGATTTGAGACTGACTGTGTTTTGAGAATGACCGTGACTTTGTGAAGCGTCCGCGAGGGAATGAGTGCTGGTGGTGTACTGAACCGCCCAGTGGTGATGGCGGAGGCTCCTGTATTAGGACGCTGAATTAGGGCCTGTTGGGAGACACCTTCTCCACTCCACAGATACAGAGATTTGTGCTTCTTTATTCCCCTGCACCCCTCTGCCTCACCCCCGTCCCCCAGAGATGCAACAGGAAGAATACTCCTGCCAAGTGGATCTTTATTCCTTAAAAGAGTTCTTGGCCAAAATCTCTTTACTTCTGCTGATAAACTGGATTGACCCATCTGGGGGGAACGACTCTTTAAACCCAGGGGAAATACTATACAGCCGTCTCCCTCCCCCAGATCTAGACCCGGACCTCTTATCCTTCAGCAGCTGTGGTGCCTCCAAAGCAGAAGTATTCTCTACCCCCAGCAGCTCCCCGATCTCTAACAGGTGTCCTCAGTCTAAAGCAGCGGTTCTCAACCTGTGGGTCGCAACCCCTTTGGCAGTCGAACGACCCTTTCACAGGGGTCGCCTAAGACCATCTTGCATATCAGATATTTACATTACAATTCATAACAGTAGCAACATTACAGTTATGAAGTAGCAACGAAAATAATTTTATGGTTGGGTCACAACATGAGGAACTGTATTTAAAGGGCCAGAAGGTTGAGAACCACTGGTCTAAAGCATCCTGCCAAGGGGATGTGCCTCTGTCGGAACATCCCTGCTGTCTAAGGTGCAAACCACCTCTCATCTGTCCTGGCTACAGAGGATTGAGAGGCTTTCAGGGAGACCCAGAGTGTGCGCATGGAAAATAGCATGTGACCCAAGGCAGCCAGTGGGAGTGACCTCAGAAAGGGCTCGGAGGGAGAGCGTGGGGCCATGCTGGGTCCTCGGAGGTAGGGGAGGTGGGTAGGGGCTCGAGATCTGAGAGGAGAAGCAGGTTACAGGTTACAAGCGCTGTTTGCACCTTCCCGTAGTCTGCCGTCTTCAAGAAAGAGAATGGTCGTTATGTTTCCATGCGCAAAAAGTCACCACGGGAGAACTTCAGATCATGTATGCTAATATGAAAAGGTGCAAGATATGTCGTTCATGAAAAATAGGAGGAAAAAGTTATTTTTAGAAAAGTATTTTCCCCGTGAACCCACTTATAAGGAATGGACACATGCATGCATGTGAATGTGAGTTGGTATTTCAGTGGATATATGTAAATGCCTATATTTATATAGACAGTTTCTGGACATACATAAAGAGAATGAATCTGGGAGTGGGTCTGTGAGGAAGGCATTTATTTTTCAATTAATTCCACCTAGTGTGTGTGTTTTTTACAGTGAGCACACACTACTTTCAGGACTCTTTTTAAAAAGGGAAAAAACTTAAGGTATTTTAATAATAGATAAGACTAAGCCTTGTAGCCTCTCTTTGGAGAGGAGAGACAGGAGGTTGTTGGCCCAAAGCACACACACAGGATGTGAGGGTGTGACCAGCATAAAGGTGCGTCAGGTGGTCTGAGACTTTTTCCCCGTAGAAACAGGCCTGACTAGCTTCTCTTGGGTTGCCTGGTGTCCCCCACCGTACCTGCAGCCAGAAGGGATCCTCTGGTGTTGGTCTGCACAGTTCTGACAGTTCTGTGCTTAGCCAGTTTTCACTGGGTAAAGGCAGGAATCTGGTGGGTTACTTCCTTTTTCATTTGCCTATAAATCTGGGTGTTGAACCCAGATGGCATTATATTTGACACCCTAACAGAGAATAAAAGATACTGCAACTTGGGAGTGAGCCAAGATTTCTTAGTTGGGACACATACAAAATTGACAAATTGGACTTCATAGTAATTTAAAACTTCTGCTTATTAAAAGGCACTAATAAGAAACTGAATACACAAGACATGGACTGAGAAAAACTACCTCACAAAGGACTTCTATCTGGAAGGTTCAAAGAGACCTTCTAATAGTAAGAAGTTGAACAGTTCAGTTTAAAGAATGGGCACAAACTTGAACAGGCCTTTCTCAAAAGAAGATACACAAATGACCACTAAATACATGAAAGGGTGCTCAAAATCCCTTTTTGTCATTAGGGAAATATGAGTTAAAACCACAATGAAATACCACTACACATCTACGAGAAGGGCTAAAATTAAAAATATTGGCAATTTCATCTGATGACAAAAATGTGGAGCAATTGGAACTCTCAAACATGGTGCCTCTTAGGAAAAAGAATCTGTCAGTCCCTAGAACAGTGATTTCAACCTTTTTCATCCCAGGGCTCACATAAACTAATTACTAAAATTCTGCATCACACTCAAAAAATGTATTTTTTGCCAATTTGACAAAATTAGGTATAACTTTGATTGATTTACTTTTAAAAAGATGATAATTACCTACTCTTTTTGCTCCAAAGTGACTTTTTAAAAAATCAGGTGCCTATCCTATATAATAAAAGCCTAATATGCAAATTGACCGAACGGGGGCCCGGGAGCAGGCGTCACCACCCGATCTCCAACCAGGCCGAGGGACCCCCTACCCATGCCTTAATTTCATGCACCGGGCCTCTAGTACTTGTATATAAGGACTTCTGGTTCCAAGAATTAAACCATCAGATGCAACTTTATTATGCGATGTGCCCAATAAGATGCTGCTCTGTTATGTGACCTATATATTTATGGTTCAAGACAGGGCATTCACACCGGACAGCTCTTGTTGTGTTGGCTGTTGTCATTTTTTTTTATTTGACAATCTAAGGGAAAAGAGGTCAGTGCCCCTGCCTAAATAGTCCGGTATTGCATGTCTTAAAAATTCTGCGGCCCTCAGGTTGAAAATCACTGCCCTAGCAAGTTAGACATTGACTTACCAGCAATTACGCAAGGGAAATGAAAACATGTGTTCATAAACGATTGGTACAAAAGTTCATAGCAGCTTTTTTTCTTTTTTAAATCCCAAACTGGAAGCAATACAAACGTCCACCTGCGGACAGGTAAACAAATTGGAGCATAGCCACACAATGGAATACCACTCAGTAATAGCAGCAATAAGGAATGAACCCCTGGTACCACATCATGGATGAATAACAACGCCAATCTAGCAGTTGCCCAGGGCAAGGGTAGGGATGACAGCAGAGGGGCTCAGGGAACTTTGGGGTGATGGAAATCTGTCTCTCCGTTGTGCTCTGTGTCTTCATTATGGTCGTGCTAACACTGGAGTGAAATTGGTCAGAACTCAATAAGCTATACACCAAGGCTGGCATCACTGTGTCCCCCAGGAACGCTGCCACTGTGGTGCCAGTGTACACACACTTGTGTAAATACATAAGCATGTTTTCTCAGACCACGTGCAGTTCTCATGTTTGCCAATCCGTGTTGGGGGGCTGGGCATCCCATGCCTTGCCTGCCATTCCATTCTGTGCATAGCATTTCATATTAAAGCTTCTGTTCCCCCTGGAATTGACCCAGTCAGGATGGAGAAGTGGGACTGTGGAAATTGATTATGAATGAGCTCCCGAGAAGACTGGGTGATGGGCCTACCCCCAAATGCCTGCAGACCAGCAGGAGTGCTGAGGTAGCATCAGGGGTTTTATATGTGGCTGCCAGGGGTGTGGCAAATCTGGATGGAAGGAAGGATTGGGGGACTTGTCCTAACGCGTCGTTTTTGCTTAGTTTGTGTGTTCATTTGGCTTGGGTGGGGTCGTGGGTGGATGTTACGTGGGTCTACAATACTCCTCAAGTTGTCCCTTAGGTTCTGCGAAATTCATGCGAGTATTAATCATACTCTTTTTGTTTAAGGCCTCTTTCTCTTCCTTCTTTCTCGTTTATTTCATTATGCCTTTTACACCTCCCTCCTGAGGTCCACTGTGACGGTGAAGAATATAAATCCTGACTCCTTACCTGTGTTTTCTCTTGTTCTGCCCCCTCTGAACCTCCTGGTGGTTCAGGAAAACTCTGGGTAAGAGTCACCTGGGGAGACGGGGACATGGGGCCAGGCCAGCCATGGGTTGCGGCGGCACTTGCATTCTCAAAGATGGCAAAGAGCCTCCCTTGCTGAAAACAAACAGGTGTGTTTTCTCAGCCCTGAGATAAGGAAGGGCCCTTTCCAAAAAGAGGGAGTAGAAAGGGGAAGTGTCAGCCCCCACGGCACCTCCTGGGAGCTGCTTGCTCCCCTGAGGTTTGCGAGGTGCCAGCAATACCCCGAAACTGCAAATTCTGCATCTTGGCAACAGGCCCTGTGGGAAATCAAGAGGGCGGGGCAGCGGGAACCCTGGGAGCAGTGAGTGGAACTGTTAAGTTTTTCAGTTCATCCTTCAACTGACATACGTATATTTCAATATCAGTGGGAGCCATGACTGTTTTAAGAATTTCACCCCAGGAATTGCTAAACAAGTTAATTTACCTGTTTCTCATGCAATGTACCTATTAAAATAAACTTTTACTCCATTATGGAGTTTAAGTAACGGGCCTCCTGCAGGCAAAATAGAAAAGGGCTTGCAGAGTAAAAGCTCCTGTAGTTTTTTTTCCTTTTGAGACATTGTCTTCTGGAACCAGCGTCATCTATATTATTAATCACTTGTGGGGCTTTCTACTGCTTCCCATTGCTCCCTTGGAATTAAACTGCCCCTATAAAATATGAAAAATGTACTTTTTAAACAGTAAAAAAGTCATTTTCTAGCATAATACCCCAAATAAAGTGCCATGGAGCCATTAGTAGTAAATTGAATTTTTTGGTGTGTAATTTGTACAAAAACTGACAGGTGCGATCCCCACTCTCCCCCCACCGTTCATCATTGGGTTTCGCGGAATCAGAGGTAGCGATCTGCAAGGACAGGCATTCTGATGTCATCTTCAGTTGCACACTTCATTTACTTGGGCAGGTCACAGGCGGCGGCGGCTTCTGTCACTCGGCGCCACCGCACTTATTAGCGAATCTCGCCCCAGGGCAGCTGGGACGCTGGGCTAGGGCAGATGTTCTTTTCAGCCTATTCAGTGACCATTCTTGGGGGTTGTTTACTGTTGCCATGGTGACTTTCATTTCCATAGCAGCCGCGCTGCTGTTTCTCAGAGGAAAATGAATTTAGTTATAAAAGGATAATATTTTTCTCTGTCTCTGTATAACCTGCCATCTGTCGACCGGTGGATCAGTAAGGATTCAGAAACCTATTAAGAATTACAGCAATGAAGTGATGGGGATTTTTTTTTTTTTGGTCCCATATTAAAAGCAATCATAGATGTGGGAGCAAACATTGTGCTCTCAACATCATAACTTTGATTTTTTTATATATATATATATGTTTTAAGCATGTGTGTTTTTAATGCCTTCACCACTGCTGTACACGCACACACATACACACATGATCTCATAAAATGCAACTTAGGTTCTGCTGACAAATGGAAATGACCAGCCGTCTTGTGTGTACCGCACTAGATGTAGGTGTGTGTAATGCTTTCTCTTCCTGGTGCTGTGAGCTTCCCCAGTTCATTCGAGATTCCTGTGGCTGAACTTCCTATTGTCGCCCCAGTCTCCTGCGCCTGCACCCAGGGAACAAGCTGTCGGGGTGCATGGATCAGCCCCGTTATCAGGAACATACAGGGCAAATCATGAAACTAGCAAAATGAGAAGAGAGACCATGCTCTGTTTTAAAAACATAAGAACCTGCCCCTTACATCTCTTTCTAGAATACCTTTCTCCCTCTCAAGTCCAAGTGGGAAGAAAGTCACCTTGGGGATCTAGCTCATCAAGTTTCGGGGCTTTTTTTTTTTCTCTGTTGCATTCATAAACTAACGTGCAGGGGGAAAAACCACGCACACACAGCGGCCCCGTTGTAAATAATGTTATTTATTGGTTGACTTTTCCAGATCCTGACATTGATGCTGCCAGTGCCATGATGCTTTTGAATACTCCCCCTGAGATACAAGCAGGTTGTGAGTAGCTATTTCTATAGCCTTCAGCACATAGTTTGTGAACTTAACCTTCTCATTTACATACCAGGCCATAGGGAGAACTAATGCTCAAGTAGAACCTCCCTGCAGAATCACTTTTTAAGACGACCTTCGTGCGTGATGACACACACATGCATACGAACACGTGGCCGTGCATATGTGTGAATGGAGGCTTAGGTGTGTCTCCACGGTGGCAAAGTTCTCGTCTAATTTCAGAGCTTCGGGCTTGGGGGAAGGGAAGCAGGCCCCGTAATGAGTCCCAGCGGAGAGGCCTTCTCCGCGCCTGCAGGGATCGCTCCTGCGAGTCTGTGGTTTCTGCTGGAGACGCTACGTGGGGCCAGCTTAGCAGTCCTGCTGCTGAGCGGTGCCCATTTTTAGAAACTCCTTCCCTTTGGGATCTCATTAATAGCAGGCTACCATCGTATAGATGGAGAGAGGGGAGAGGGTCGTCTGGCTGAGGTGGGTGTCATGCAGGAGCTTGGACGAGCCTTGAAATGGACCCCCATGGCGCCCCAGGGTCATCCGCACCAGCCTTCCTGGCTGCCAAGGGCAGGAGGGCAGGGCTGATTAGCCCAGCAGAGCTCCTGTCCTCACCTTCTGTTGGCCATTGAGCAATATTAGGCTTGAGACAACTCTCCTCCTTCTTTGAGCTTCTTTTCTACCCACCCCCTTGTGTTTTTTCCCCCCTACATCTGGAGCTAGACTACCATGGTTTTAGAAAGACCTTCTTGCCAAGGGATGATAACGGGCCTTGCATGGAGATGTCTGTCCCCTCTTCCTTCTGGCTTGAGATGAGTTCCTCTGCCCACGTTCCACCCCCAGCCAGAAACCTGCTGAGCAGACAGCCAGCTCGTCCGCCAGGGTCTGCTCAGCTCGTCGGCAGGACGTTGCTGCGCTGCAGCCTCCTGTTGAGGAGACGTGCAGGCGTGGAGATGACAGCGTGAAGCGCAGACCCGGCCAGGACACCAGGAGCTGGTGCCCACCCGGCTCGTTCTTATGGCCGGGCCCTCACCTCTGTTGGGGCTCTGGCTCTCGAAGGATTGCGTGGCCTCCTGAGCAAAGGGACTCCCCCACTTTGGGAGTCAGTGATGCTTCCCACAGAAAAGCCTCCAGCCTCGGACTCCAGCAGGCTGACTCTGTTACTAGCGCGCCAATGCGGGGTTCCCGGCATCCTCCCCAGCCCTGCTCTGTTCACAGCCGGCCACCAGCCTGTGGAAGTTTGACTCCATCCTTTCTCACTTGTTCCTGTTTTTAAAAAAGATCCAACATACATAGCCCAGCTTTCTCAGGAGGGACTTGTCCCTCCATCAGGGGCTGCCCTTCCCGGCTGCTAAAGGCACAGAATTCTCAGTCTCTCTTGGCTCAGCTCAGATTGTTAGCGATGGAAACGCCAGGCTGCCCACTCCTCCGAGCAGCAGACACGCTGCCCAGGGAATGTGTACCTGGCAGTTGACCTGTAGTGTGGTTTTTCAGCGATGTGTGAAGTTACAGGAGAATATTAACACAAAACACCGCCATTCTCAGATGACGTTGCAGAAAGAGCACAGACCACGTTGTAATCAAATTACAGTCTGAAATGGTTTCTAAAATCAAGTCACATAACTCATCATGGGGGACACATACTGACTTCCTCGGAGCTGTGAGATTCCGGCATCTTCCTTAGCATCTAGCCACTGGTCATTGGTTTAAAACAAATACGTTTGACGAACTGGAGGAATGAAGTTAAGAGGGAAAAGGCGCGGGATTGGCCATTGGCGGGTCCTCGGAAGCTCCCCTCAGGTCCCATCGTCGGGTTCCTGACCACAGGAAGAGCAGGAAAAGGGTTTTCTTTTTTATTAGTTGACAAGTGAATGGCTTTTAATGTTTTCATGACTAAATGAACTTGTCCCCTCTCTTTCACTACAACACTCAAACTGTAAATAGTTTTGTTTTGTTTTCAAGGTATCCATAGCCTTGTTTACCTTGAAATGCTGAATTTGAGTTTTCAAAGCTCAGCGTCCATTTGTTGAGGCTGTCAGCTCATTTTCAGAAGGTTTTCCTGCCTGTTAACACTGTGAGATGCCCAGCACACCGTCATGAAGGCCTCAGACCACACGGCGGCTCCACGTCCCGGAAGGAGGAGCCACGATGCCCACAGGAGCCGTAGAAAGAGCAGCAGAGGAATAATATAAAGGCAGAGGGTGGGGCCACCAGCTGTGTACACCGTCCCCTCTGGCCCCAAGCCCCATAGCGTCCCCTGGAGGTCAGGGTAGAGCAGTGTGAGTGGGCTGTGAAGCTCCAGAGATTGGAGCCTTGAGGGTCTGCTCAGTGCACTGGGGAGCCAGGCTGGCTGCTCCTCCGCCTCCTGTACCCACAGTCACAGGTGTCCATGTCTCCACATCTGCTCAGGTAGCTCTTCTCCGCCTCACTCTTCCTTTGCCTCCCTTTATGTTCATGTTACGTTGCATAATGTTTCTTACCTGGGATGTGGTGCGGTACCCTGCCTCCCAGAGGGAGAAGCGTTAGAGACACAACACGATGACGCCTCCGTCCCCTGCCCAGCCAGCTGTGCCCAAGGCCTAGAAAAAGCGAGAAGGGATTCCTTGGCAGAATGGGTCCGAGGCAGCAGCTACCCGCCAGCCTGCTGGAGTGCGGGCAGCCCGCCTCGTGGTGTGTGCGCGCGTGTGTCGCCGTGTGGGTGTGTGCGTGTGTCGCCGTGTGGATGTGTGTGTGCATCATCCAGCCTCGGGTCCTGCCACTGCCCACGTTTGGGAGTGCGGGCTCCTGCCTGCACACCGCTGCCTGCATTCTCCCCGGGCTCGGCTGGGCCCAGCTCTGTTTATGGAGCCTCCTCATGTGCCACTATTTATAGCCTCTTATTTTCACCTCCTAGCTGTCCGATGCTCCTGTGCGAACGGGGCCACCAACCTGGTCTGTCTGCCGCTGTCACTCCCAGCCGTACGAGGCTGGCCTGGGCGGCCTAAAAGGCTTTCCCTTTCTCATTGCCCTTCGTAGCCTCTGCCCTCGGGTCACCAGACAGCAGCCACTTAGAGCGTTTCCTCTCATCCTGCCCTTGCTCGGCATCTGCAAAGCCAGCTCGGGGCTGGCAGACTGGCCACAGTCCAGCATCTGAGCTGAGTAGGTCAGAGAAAGAAAATGACTCGAGAAGCTGGTGAGAGCCCCAGTCAGCAAGACCCTTGATCTTTGGGGATTCCCTCGCTGCCCCCGGGGAGCTCCGCGCACCGGGCATCACTTGTGCTGGACTCCCTGTGGGTCCCTCGGCCTCTCAGTGCAGCGGGTGCTTCACTTCCAGAGAGACAGCCATGCCTCTCATTAAAACCTCAGGCTCCAACATTACGTAGTGGGCCATTCCCACCAGCAGCACCAGCAGTGACATTGTCTTTTTCAAACGTTGCCGGTTTGCAGCCTGGGGAACATTCTGTAAGGATGCCACCGTGTCTCCCGTGCTGGATGGGACACTCAATAGGACTCGCCTTCCACAAACATCAGGGCAGAACATTGCTGCAGCATAATCTCCTCCACTCTGGGTTATGCTTCTAGTCAGACCCATCCAAACCACCCCACCCCCACCCCCACCCCAAATGGCCCTGTGGACTAATTCCAGCTTCTAGAGTCTGCTAAGCCCCGGCGTGGCTATCCCCTTGACGAGCCCTGTGAGTCATCTGGAACCCCACTCGGGGAACTGTTTGAGGCCAGGAGTCAGATCACCATTACTCATCTTCAAAGACTTATCTAATCCCTGGTGGGAATGTTCCCAGAGAGGAAGTCCAGAGAATAAACACAACAGCAAAGCTGGTGCATTCCGCTCCCTGCCTGGAACCGGGAACATACCAGACCCACCGGGCATCGGGGAAGAGAGACAACCAGGAAGTCAGCTCCCCTTGCAGGCGCCTCCCAGCATCCTTCCTTCCAAGTGAGCAGGTGGTGGCGCCGACTTCAGGAAAAGGGGGGACTGTTGATCACCTGGCTGCTCGGCTTGTGGCCTCGGGCAGCGGGCAGCGTTCATTGGCCAGGGCTGCCCTCCAAGGGCAGCAGCAGGAGCTCAGGTTAATTTCAGAAGCTGTGAAAACCAAGGAAGCGAAGCATCAGGGGGATGAGGAAGTGTGGGGGGTGGGGGGCAGCTTGGAGGGAATTTGTCTTGTGCCACAGACTCTTTTTTTATCAAGATGATCCCATGCCGATGCTGCTGCTTGATGTCCTCTCTTTGGGTGTGAGTGTTGCTTTCTTGCTGGTTAGAAATAAGAAAGTTTAGCGTCAGTCTGTTAACGTAAGAGAAGGGGGTGGATCAGCCCAGGTGCTGATGTCCTTGGCACCTGGTTCCAGGAGGTTGAGAGTCTCAGGTGTGTGTGTCTTCTCACCTGCAAACACCGCACGATGTAGCGAAAGGGATGGTGCTGGAGCCTGTGTCTTTTCCTGCGAGAACCACAGACCCGAGCTAGCCATTCCCGTTGATTTTAAATGTCCAGTTTCTTATTTCATCTTCTCTAGCTGCAGCCTCGGTGTCACCCAGCTCACTGGGCAGGGTGCACTGGCTGTAAAGTGCTTTATGTGTTTTTGATAGACTTTGAGGGAAACAGAGTAAAAGGAGCAGACAGCCAGACGGGCTCCTCCAGAGAGGGCCGAGGATTGGGCCTCATGCTCCTTTAGGATCCCAGAATCAAAACAGACCTCAGGACGCCTTTCTCACACCTTGACCTTAACCTGCTTGTGATCCGTCTTCCGAAGCCGTGTTCCTGACACCTGGGATGGGGACAGAAAGGAGAAGAGATGGGAACAGTTCCGAGTCACAGCTGGTCGCTGGCAGGCAGAGAGCAAACGGGAACACATGCGCCATCCCGCCGCCAGGAGCCTGCCAGGGATGAGGACTGAGCGATGCCGGGGTTGGCAGAGGCAGCGATCCATTGCAGCTCATTTGAGAACGAGCTCAGGATTCTGAGGAGCCTGGAGTCTTGGGAGGTTCAGGAAGTAGCTGAGGGGAAGCCTTTTGATGCTGCGGGATAGCTGTGTCCTGAGATTCTCTTTGAAGTGAATGAGGTTCATTAAACAGGAGGGTGTTTTAATGGGTGAATGCAGAGGTAGGGGTGACTACAAACAGCATGAGAGGCCAAACGGATGTCCCCTGTCCTGACCTGGTCAGGCCCTGTGCCTTACAGATCATTGATAAGAGGATGCGAGAGAGGTGAGGTGGGATGGCGGGACGATGCGCTTATAGGATGGGCCAGCCTCCCAGCTAAGCCATTTATGTAACTTGTCTTATTTAATCCTCAGAACAGTCCCGTGAGGCTTGTTTGTGCATGTTTACAGGGGAGGAAACTGAGGCTCAGAAAGGTTGAGGCACTTGCCCAAGGCCACAGAGCTCGTGGTGGGGCAAGACTTCAGGTGGCAGCCCTGCTGCCCCAAGTGTCCGCCTGCCGATGCGGGATCCTTCATCCATGAAGGCAGCAATGAGACGAGGAGCGGAGGACCCACTTCCTCAGTTTCCCTCCCTGTTGGGCATCAGAGGATTCTGGGCACGGGCACCGTTCTCGGGGCTGCTTTTCTCTCTGACTGGCAGGTGATTCAGTGGTTACGCCCGAGTCCCCGAGAGCACGCGCTCCGTGACTCCCATCTGGTCTCTCTTCGTTCCAGGCTCCCCAGGCCTTGTCCCACGGTGACAGGACATGGACAGGGGAACAGAAGCCACATAAGAGCAGTCGTTGCTCTTTCATTTTAGGGTTTGTTTGTTGTTGTTGTTGTGGGTGGGGGTTTTTATCCCCAACCGAAGATACGTTTTTATTGATTTGAGAGGGAGAGACATCCATGTGAGAGAGAAACATCGATTAATTGCCTCCCATACATGCCCCAGCCAAGGATGGGACCCGCAACTGACCAGGAATTGAACCCACAGCCTTTTGGTGTACGGGACGACGCTCCAACCAACTGAGCCATCGTCCAGGGCTCGTTTTGTTCTTAACGGGCTTTCGGCTCACGGGTCACTTCAGGATTGCTCTGTGGGTGTTGACTGTGTTGGTGATGACGATGATACTGACAACTAATGTGTGATTTTCTAAGTAACGGTGCCTTCGTTAACTCAGTCAAATCTCCAAATACTCTGAGATAAATACCAAATTTTGGCCCCATCTTAAGTAGCTTTTTCAGGGACACAGGCAGCAAATGACAGATGGAGTGCATACCCAGGTCGTCCGACACCAGAATCTGTCTCGCGGCCATGGTGTGTAAGACCACACTCCTCCTCAGGACGCTGTAATGGTTTTCACAGGATCTGGGGGATAAAATCCAAACGCATCACATTCCTGCTAGAACTGGCTGCTTTAGCAAAATGACTTTTTCATTCCTGCGCACAGGGTGCTTTTTATCACTTCCAGGCCTTGTATGTGTTGTTCCTCTGCCTACAGGAAGTCTTCCCAGATACCCCTTACTTTGGGCTAGGTGTCTCCTTCTTTCATGTCTTAGTGTATTTTCATTGCCTCTAATTCTCTTTCCGTCCCACATAAACTGTGGTGCCGCTGTGTCCCCTTCACCTAATACATACCCAGGTACTTGTAAAAGATGGAATGTATTCATTGCTGTGATCTGTATATGGGACTGGAATAATTTTTACTGTCAAGAATGCTAACTGTGCAAGCTTTAAATATTTATCGGGGGGGTCTGTTCTATCAGACTCCTGCTCTGGATGAGGTCCCTAGGGACGGAGGTATTAGGCAGTGTTATCAGAATTAGACTGCGTCGCTGGTTATCCGAATATACAGCAAAATGATTACGAAATCCTTTCCCTCTGTCTGCAAGTCCCAGAGTTGTGCTGGCTTTGCATGTCTTTCCTTGAGAACTCTCAGTATTTCCCCCTATATTTTCTTCTCGAAGTTGTAGGATGTTGTTCTTACATTTAGGTTTATGGTCCGTTTCTAATTAACTTTCATGTATGGTAAGAGGTTAAGATCAAGGTTAACTTTTCCCCCAAAAGGCTCTTCAATTGTTCGAATTCTCCTTTCCCCCATGGTGTTGTCTTGATGCTTTTGTCAAAAACTAGTTGACCAGCCTGGCTCAGAGGTTAAGTGTCAACCTATGAACCAGGAGGTCATGGTTCGATTCCCGGTCAGGGCATATGCCCAGGTTGTGGGCTCGATCCCCAGTGTGGGGTGTGCAGGCGGCAGCCAGTCGATGATTATCTCTCATCATTGATGTTTCCATCTATCTCTTCCTCTCTGAAATCAATAAAACCATATTTAAAAAATAAAAAACACCAGTTCACCACATGTATGTGGGTCTAGTTCTGGATTCTAGTTTGTTGCATTGTTCTCAATGTATATACATCATAGGCCAATACCACACTGCATTGTAGCTTTATAGGAAGTCTTGAAATCAGATCATATAAATCAAGTAATATAAATTTTAGCCACTCTTTCTTATAGAGAACTCATCAACTAAGCAATTTATAGTAATTAGCTGTAGTATCACATTATAACCGGTTTCATGCTTTGAAAATACTTGGTGCATCTCCTGCTTTAGATGATCTGTTATCTGAAATCTGGCTAATAGAAAGGGACAGGTAGGAGTTCTTGATCTGGTCAAGCCTAATGTCACAAATAAATATGGTAAGAAACAGCACTGCTTTTAATTTTATCTCCCTCCCCACCTTTTGTAAAACCTAGTAGCCAGAGCCTTACGCACCCTGGCAGGTGTGGCTCAGCTGGTTGGGCGTCATTCCATGCACCAAAAGGTCGCCAGTTTGATTCCTGGTCGGGGCACATGTCCAGGTTGCAGGCTCAATCCCCGATGGGGAGCATGCAGGAGGCAGCAGATCGATGTTTTATTCTCACATCAATGTTTTTCTCTCTCTCTTCCTCTCCCTCTAAAAATTAAAAAAAAAAAAGACAAATTTTAGAAAAAGAGCCTTATGCACACCTGTAAGACAAATGACAGAAATACTAGCACGAGCTCCAGAATGCCCAAGGAATCAGTCTATAATGTTACCCCATATTCAAGAGTGGAATTCATCCTACATGGTTAAAGGTTTAGAATAGTCATGTAAGCATGTTCTTAGAGACCTAAAACTTAAATAAGTGAAAAGTATGTACGTGTTTTGTAAAAAGGGTTTGTTCTACACAAATGACATCGGCTTTAACAACTTAATATCCAGAGTGGTTTCCATTTTGGAATGTATAATTTTTCAGGGTTTTTTTTGGGGGGGTGTGGTCTTTGAGAAAACACAATTCACTCAGCTTGCCTCGGCGTGAGACTGCGCCAGGGGCTCCAGGGACTCTTCGGACGCTGACAGCAGAAGGGGTCCTAGTGAGCACTGTTCAGAGAGGGAAAGGGAGACTGGGACGTGCACAAGGCCACACAGGAAGAGCTGACATTAAACCCCAGGTGTGCCAGTGTCCTCACCTCGAGAAGCACACCTGGCACCGTAGATCAGGGGTCCTCAAACTTTTTAAACAGGGGGCCAGTTCACTGTCCCTCAGACCGTTGGAGGGCCGGACTATAGTTTAAAAAAACTATGAACAAATTCCTATGCACACTGCACATATCTTATTTTGAAGTAAAAAAACAAAACAGGAACAAATACAATATTTGTATTTGCATGTGGCCTGCGGGCCGTAGTTTGAGGACCTCTGCCGTAGATGCATGGAAGGGTGCTGGCAGGTGCAGTGAGAACATTAGCTTGAACCAGGTGAATCTGCTGTTGGGGGTCAAAAAAACGTCAGGCGTCGGGGATTTCCTGTGGTTACCCTGTTAGGTAAGCCCTCAGACAAAATCAGGAGGTGGGAAGCCACTGTGAATGTGTATGGAAAATGGACAGGATCCGATGGCTGTGGGCGAGAAGGTTGGCTTAGGGTTGGCTGGGTTGGTCAGAGAAGGTGGACTGTTAAGAGGACCCAGGAGGTTTGGTTGGGGGAAGCCTCAGGAAGGACCAGGTGGGGCCCTCGGAGTGGGCTCCGGGCGACTGAGGCAGAAGCCAGAGCCTGGCCCTCAACCCTGCGTTCCAATGACAGCTCCGGGCAGCGGGTGTGATCTGTGTTGTGAGTGCCTGGGTGCCACGGACCTTGTAGAATATGCTTTGCTGTTATTTCTGTCTATTCCCTTGTTGGGCTGAGGATAGGAAGGTGTTCTCAGCCTCTGACAGGATGGGTGGAGATGCTCTTGTTGGGCACCTGCGTTCCATGGCCAGCGTTCCTGAGACCTTGCGAGGGCCTGGCTAGAGGTGGGAGCTTAGATTTAGTAAATGCAAGCAAATCATGTCTGAAGCCCACTCTCCCAAACTCGGCTTTCTTAACAAGGCACCAGTCATTTGGTCGTAAGCTGTTGGTCTCACCTGGCTGACCGAGTGTCTTTTCTTGAGGCGTGCTGTCTTTCTGTCTTTCTGCCGCGCACTCTCTTGGCATCTTCGTCAGTCTCTGTCTCTGTGCTTTTTTTCTTGGCCTCTGCTTGCTCTCTATTCTTTTGACTAACTGCTTTTTTCTCTCTCTCCCTCTCTCTCTCTCTCCATCCAAAACTTCTGACTCAGAATGAAATCTTCACAGTTGAACTCACCTGTGGTGTCTTCTTGTCGCTCTTGCAGTTCCGCCAGGAGTGATACAGAACGGAGCGCGGGTTCTGAGCCGAGGGCTGTTCCCCGGAGTCCGGCCATTGCCAATCACTCCCATCGGAATGACGGCCGCCATGAGGTAAGGGGGGCGCTGGCTGGGCAAAGCCTGCCTAGGGAGTGGGAAAGGCATCGTGGGTCCTGCGGGGGCCACTTGGTGGGATGGAGAGAAACAGCCTCTAAGGAGTGAAGACAATAAACCTGGTTTGGGTGTTTAAAAAGTAACTCCCAGCGACCCCAATCCAAACACCAGCTTCTCCTTCTCAGCCTGTCAGGTGATCCTGGTCTCCGTGCAGGTGAGATGAAGACAGATCAAATTAAGTGGGTTAGAAAACAGGGTAAGGTGGGTAGAGGGAATGGTGAGCAATTTGTTCAAGATCCTGGCTGTAGACACAGGCCTGTCACTTACCAGTGCCCTGCCTTTGGGTGGATGTCTGACCTCTCTGGGCCCCAGTTTCCTCCTCCATGAAGCTCCTCAAATCAAATGCCAAAGCGTGCGTGAGAAGTGCCGAGGCACCTGGTCTATAAATAACCGGGCATCGTTTCCCTGCTTCTAAGGATCAGGTCACTTGCCAAATCAGAAGAACTAGGGTCCTGCGCCAGCGTGGATGTCTGCTCCGACTGGCTCTGCTGCCTCCCTGCCCACTTCTGCCCACCCAGCCACCACCAGCCATCTGCAGAACCTTCCAGGTCTCCCACCATATCACCCAGCACCCATCCCCGTCCCCCTGTCTCCTGGAGCCAAATTTGTTCCCCAGATATGTCCGGGATTTGCCCATCTTATTCAAGCCGTGTCCTCCCCGTAGGTTTTCCTCAGCCTCCACACACAGGGCAGCACGTCCTTCAGGACCCATCACGAACATGATCCCCTCACAGACCTTTTCTGAACACGGCATCCGCTACAGGAATGAATTGCCGCTGCAGAGATGAAGAGGCGTTAGGGTGATAGAGGAACAGGAAACGCACAGGGAAGGCATGTCCCTTCTTCCTCCACCCCTCCCCAGTCTCTCTGTGGCGCCCCCTCTTGTCCAAGCCTCCTGTGGACCAGGTGGTACAGCCCAGCCCTAGCCCCTTTTCAGGAAACACTGGAAGGGTGGCTTTGGGCTGAGTGACAATAGCTTCCTAATGGCACAGCTTGCTCAAAGCCTGCCCACAACCAAAGCACCATTGTCTAAGAGTGCCCTTCCTGAACTCATAGGAGTTTGGAGCAGAATTGTTTCGGTATCCAACCACAATTTGCAGAAACTGGACAAGTTACCATTGCCATGGAGATAAGCAGTTAAAGAAAACCATCATGCATTTCCAGTGCACCATCCAAATGCCGCACCTCCCACCCCAGTTTTAAGAGAAATTGGGCAGAGATGTATTGCAAGCTCTGTAAGGTCAAGGACCCTTGCTAATTATACCTGCGCCCTCTTTATGTCCCCAATGTCTGGCAAATAGGCATTGAGATGCTTTTTGGGGAAAAACACACACATAAATATACATAGATATTTGCAGAATCAGTGTCTGGGTAAAACTCATTAAGAAGTGTTTGCGAGAGTCCTGGCCCATGTGGCTCAGTTGGTTGCGGAATCATCCTCTCCTGGTGCCACCAGGAGATTGCTGGTTCAGTTCCTGTCAGAGAAGATGCACATGTTGTGGGCTTGATCCCCAGTAGGAGGGTGCAGGAGGCAGCCATGCATTCTCACATCAATGTGTGTCTCTCCCTCTCCCTTCTCTCTCTACAAAAACTCAATAAACTATTCTTTAAAAAAAAAAGAAGAAGAAGAAAAGATCTTCTCCCTATGAGGAAGAAGATCTTGTTTTGTTCTTTCACATTCGTTATAATTTAAATTTCTTTTTAGTTTGGCCATGTCTCCATAGAACCAGACGCGGCTGAGGTTAAAAGGGAAGTAAAACAGCAGCAGACGTCCTCTGCCACACCACATGGCGGTGACCAAGGGTGCCCGGGGGGCACAGACGTTTGCGCGGGTTGTGGGCCACTGTCCCTGTCAGTCCAGCTGCAGCTGGAGGGAGGGCCGGGGAGTCATTAGCACCCACTAAAGACCGATTTTCTCCTCTGCTTCGTGTGACAGGTCTTCTGTGTGAGTCTAAGCGACTTCTCCTTAAGTGAAAATATTTGTCTTTCAGGGATTTTTTTTTCCTCCACTGAGTGGCAAAGGCCATGTTTGTTTGTCTTAACTCTGAAACCATTATTGACTTAGATGAAGTGTTACTTTTATTAGCTGATCATTACACAGCTTGTATTTGCTGGGTTCCCTTGCATATAATTATGATGTGAAATCTCCTTGTAAGAGTATCTGTCAATAGTGTAATTGACTTTACAGTGTTGACTTTTTACTCAGTAACCTCAGAGATTGGCCCATCCATACACGTTGGAATCCTACTTATTTTGAAATCTGCCTGGGCGGAGAGTCCTCAAGACACATGATCCTCAAAATAACCGCTTACACGTCTTAAAGTTTTATGCCTGTGTCTTCTGGTGCTTTCCCAGTGGGGTTTCTTACAGAGAATACATTGAAGGCAAGAAATGGCTACCGCCCTAGAAGCACTGTTTCTGGCCCCCTTGAGAGACGGGAACCCCAGATTTCTTCCATTAATAGCATTATGGGCTGCCTCCCAGGTAGGAGTCCTGAATCTGGGCCACCTTGCTTTCAACTATTAGGGTTCTTTTTGGCCCCAAGTAACCACTCAGGTGGCAGAGAGGACTTGAATGCCCAGGGCTTTCCAGAGGAATCAGAGACAACAGACGGGAGTGGGGTTCTTCATAGGACAACAAAGCCCAGAGATTGCACACGTGAGCTTGGGAAACCAGTTTCCTGGGTTCGTATCCTGTAGCTGTGTGACCTGGGGCAAGTGTACCTGGAAGAATCAGCACCTGCCTCGGGATTAACACTGATGTGCCTGGCACAGAGTATGCATTAGGCAGGTGCTTGATAAAAAAAAGTGGAGAACAGCCCAATTCAGAAATGGGCAAAGAACTTGAATAGACATTTCTCCAAAGAAGATACACAAAGGGCCAGTAAGTATGCACATGAAAAGATGCTCAACATCTCTGTTCACTAGGGAAATGCAAATCAAAACACCAGTGAGATACCATTTCACACCCATTAAAGTGGTTACTATCAAAACAAACAGAAGCCTAATCGGTTTGGCTCAGCGGATAGAGCGTCGGCCTGCGGACTCAAGGGTCCCAGGTTCGATTCCGGTCAAGGGCATGTACCTTGGTTGCGGGCACATCCCCAGTGGGGAGTGTGCAGGAGGCAGCTGATCGATGTTTCTCTCTCATCGATGTTTCTAACTCTCTATCTCTCTCCCTTCCTCTCTGTAAAAAAAAAAAAAATCAATAAAATTTAAAACAAAAAAAACCAACAGAAAATAACAAGTGTTGCCAGGGATGTGGAAAATGGGAATCCTTATCACTATTGGTGGGAATGTAAATGGTGCAGCCACTGTGGAAAATGGTGTGGAAGTTCCTTAAAATAGAATGGCCACACGATCCAGCAGTTCCACTTCTGGGTACATACCCAAAAGAATTGAAAGCAGGGTCTTAAGAAGATATTTGTAATTCCATGTTCATAGCAGCATTATTCACAATAGCTAAAGTGTACATGCGACCCACGCGTCCATCAACAGATGAATGAATAAGTAAAATGTGGTATATACACACATAGAATATTATTCAACCTTTTAGGAAGGAAATTGTAACATGCTACAGCATGGATGTACGTTGAGGATATTATAGTGAGTGAAGCCAGTCACAACAAGGCAAATAGTGAGTAAAAATTATAGAAAGTAGAATGGTGGTTGCGCCAGGGACTGGGAGGAGAGAGAAATAGGGAGTTACTGTTTTAATGGGTATAGAGTTAGAAACTTACAAGATGGAAAGTTCTGGAGATGGATGGTGGTGATGGTAACATAGTATTATGAATGTATTAAAGTTTGGTGCGTGGGAGTAAAATTAATGTGGAGAGGTTCATGGATTTATCTAGCCTGCCCTCCATAGTCCCTCCCAGGTCACTTTTCTGAGTACCCCAAACTCCTGGAGAAGGCTCAGATTAAGCCTGTGCTACCTTCAGAACAGCACATTTAGGGTGAAACCATTGGTTTTGAGGAATGATGGCAGTAGTCAGGACTGCAAGTCTAAACCATAACATGTTATAAAATTAGAAGGAAGTTCCATGTAATCACCATCTAAGGTGCTTAATTTTATTTGAGTCGCTTAGGACCTCAGGTGAAACTTCAATTTCCATGGAACATGAAGCAAGTCAGGAATTAATGGTCCTATTATAATACAAAATACTAATATTTAAGGTCCTGTCCAAACAGTCATCAGGAAAACCCATCTGTCAGCCTAAGATCTGCTCCCAGGCAACTGTCTTGGTCTTTCCCCTTGAGAAGATGTTTGTCACAGGTTTAGAAAGCCTGCCACCTTCGGTATAAGATTGGCTGTGGTCTGACTACACAGCTTGCGGACTGGTCCTTTTTTTGTGCTGTGTTGTATTTTTACAGATCAAGCATCTGTCAGCTTTTGTCTTCTGAAATCATGGTCTTTGAAGCCAAGTCTGAACCTCAGTATTAGATTATGCTGAGTCTGTGCTGGGAGGGAGAGGAGGAAATACTAAAGGGATAGAGATTAAAGGCAAAGGGAAAAGAAATACCAGGAGGACAGAGCAGAGGAGTTCTCACTGAACCCCCTGTCTCTGCTTCTTGTCTCTGCTTTCGGCTCCTCTGGGCCAGAAATCTAAACATGTGAAATTTGATCATTCTAGAGTTGCTTTTCGTATTTTAAATCAATGGCATTGGTTAAAGCGTCCTGCTGGCTTTTTCTGTTGTATCTGAAAATGCTCAGAGCCCCTGGTGATTCTGAGCGGTGCCACGTGCAAAACAATGGATGGAGGAGAGGAATAATTTTAGAATAATTTTTCTTTGTGTTCTGTGATCTAATGCAGAGAGGGAGTCACAATTATCTCAGTGGTTTAGGGGGACAATATGCAGCTCATGGGAGAAAATTGTGCCCCGAACCCCAACCTGGAGATGACCACTGAGGTAGAACTGGGATTGTGGAACTTGTGTTTCTTCTGGAAGTGCTAACCAGCATCACAGCCCCTGGACCTGCTCTAATTACATTATTCGTGGAATTATAAGACACTCATGAACCCACCACCCAACTGCAAAAACGAAAGCAGTACTGATACCTTTGTCTTACCTGAATGGTAACCACAATTCCAAATTTTGTACAGGTTGGGGCAAACGTAGGTATACACATGTTAGTATGTGAAACACAAGAGTTTATTCTTGTATTATTATTAATTATTGTATTATTTTCCATAAGAACATGGAGCATGAAGTAAACCTGCATTTGCCCCACTGTATACTGTGTCCATGTGTTTCAAAGCATTTATGATATTCATAGACTGTATATTGTTTAGTTTTGCTTGCTTTTGAGTTTTATATAACTGGAACAATATACTTCCTTTCTAACTTGCTTTTTTTCACTCACTATTGAGTTTGTTCTGTATGTAGTTGTAATTGAATCATTTTCGTAGCTATATAATATTTCCTTCTTCAACTATACCCCACTTAGATATTTGAATCATTTACAGTCCTTCGCAATTACAAACAATGCTGCTATGGAAATTCTTTCACCTCTCTTCAGTTTCATTTAAGACGCACATCCAGGTGCAGGATTGTTGGTTGGTAGGGTATGTACATGCTCAACTTCACAAGATGACACCAAATTGTTTCCTAAAGTGTTAGCATTCAATTATACTCCTACTTGCAGAGTGTGATGGCTCCCATCCTCTGCATCTTCACAGACTTTCGGAACCATCGCACTTTTTAATCTCAGCCAATTTAGTGAATATGTAATGGCATCTCATTGTGTTTTACAATTTCCTTTTCCCTTGTTACTAAAGATGTTGCAGTTTTCCATATATTTAATTGGCTTTTTGAATGTGTTCTTGATGGCTTGCCTGTTGATCATTTTGCTCATTTTCCTATTGGGTTCTCTTTTTCTTATCTTTCTAGTTCTTTGTATACTCTGAATATTAATCCTTATTTGACTGTATATGTTAACAAATAACTTTTCTAAATTTGTTGATGGTCATTTCACCAAAATAGTATCTTTTGATGAACAGAAATTCTTCATTTTCATGCTTATTAATCTTTATTTTTTTTATGAAATCTGGTGTCTTAAAAATATCCCTTCTCTGAGATTATGTAGTTTTCTATAGTTCTTTTCAAAAAGATTTTAAAAGCTTTTCCTTTCACATTTAAGTCTATAATTTACCAGGCGATAGTTAATTGTTTATTTTTTTTCCAGCATCCTTGCAAAATAAACTGCCTTAGTAATTCTAATGATTTCTCTGCTGTAAAAAATGGTGGGTTTTTTCTTTCTAATGCTTACTTTTACTTTTCCTGTCCTATTGCACAGTTCAGGGTTTCTGAGTAAAGTAATGATTTTAGATATCTTTACATTGTTTCTTATTTTAAAAGGAGCTGTTATTCATTCACAATTAATACAATGTTATAGGTCTTTTAGGAAATATACTTTATCATAACAATTCTACTCGTAGTTTGCTATGACATTTTATTATGAATGGTTGTTGAATTTCATTTTTAAAAAATTTATCTCACTTAAGATAATTATAAAGTTGTTGTTTTACTATGGTGAATTACATTATAAATTTTCCAATTTTGAATAAGCCTGCATTTTTTAATATGCCTGCTTATGATACATTATATTTTTTACATATTACTAGAGCAGGTAATATTTTATGTATGAATTTTGGTTTTGTTTTTTTTAATGCCTCATGTTTCTCCGGTGGTATCTTTTTTCTAGTTTTAGTGTCAAAATAACATTATTTTCATAAAATGAGTTGAGGAGTATTCACTCTTAGATTCTTTGAAAGAGTAAGATAGGAGTTATCTTTCCATGTTTGATGGAACTTGCTTGCAAATGGCCTGAGCGGATGTTTTCTTTGTGGGATAATTGGTAACTATTGATTTAATGTTTAATGATTATAGTATGGCTTATTTTTAAATCCTTTTGGTCACTACAGAATTTCCATTTCACCTAAGTTTTCAAATATATTTCCATAAAGTTATGCGTAATGCTGTCATCTCTTTAAAAATCTCCTTTAGTTACGCCCCTTTTTATTTTATCATCTCTCTTTTTGCTTAATCTTGCCATAGTTTTGTTTTTTTCAAAGAATCAACTTTTGTTTTTTACTAATTACCTGTATTTTGTATCTGTTCTCTGCTTCACTCATTTCTGCTATTTTCTTTATAATTTTCTTTCTTTCTTTGGATTTATTTTTTTTTCTTTGTCTGGATTGAACTTTTATTTTAAAGCTTTCTTTTTTCTATAAAAGTTTGAAGTTATAATTTACTTCAAACTACTACTGCTCAGTGGTATCCTATAAGTTTTGATACCTTTCATGTTATTATTATTATTAACAGCTCAAAATATTTTCATTTCTTTGACCCAAAGGTATTTTTAGAAGTGTGGGTTTTGTTCCTATTTATTGAGGTGACACTTGTTAACAAAATTATACAGGTTTCAGGTGCACAATTCCACAACACATCATCTGTTACACTGTATTGTGCATGTCCCGCCCCAAGTCAAGTCTCTTTCCATCAGAAGTGTGTTTTTTTAAGTTCTCAAACCTAGAAAGAGGTGGTCATTTTTGGTTTCTAGTTACCTCTTCAACATTGATCACTAACTACAGTGCACTGTGGTCAGAGAATTGATCTATAAGATACTGCTGCTTTGAAATTTTTGGAGTTATGGTCAGTTTTTATAAGGTCTGGGTGCTTCAAAATTAATATGCCTTCTCCATTATTAGCACATGCTCTATGTACGTTCATTAGAGTAAATCTTCTATATACTAGTACTAATTGTGTGAGTGGAGGGGGCTAATCAGTTGGAAAGAGAGAATAATGTATTAAAATCTGCTGTGGATTTGACTGTTTCTCCTTGTAACTCTTTCAATTTGGGATGCTTACATTTTCAAGCTACCTTATTGGAGGTATTCATGTTTAGAACTGTTTTATCTCCCTGGTAAATTGAACCTTTATGAATGTTTAATGACTCCGTTTATATGTAGTACAGATTTTTTTTTTTTTTTTACTTTAAAATTCTGTGTTATGTTAATATAGCTATAGGAACATGGCATGATACAGTGTTCTCCATTATTTTACGTTGACCTTTCTTTGTATGGGTTAGGTTTGTCTCTTGTAAACAGCATATGGCTTTTTGGGCGGAGTTTTTTGGATTTGTGTTAATGATCGTTACCTTTAAAAAAGATTTTAAGCAATAAAACAAAATTTAAAAAGTAAATAAATAAATAAATAAATAAATAAAATAATTAACATTTAAAAATAAAAAAGACTAGCTTGCCAATTCAAAAAAAAAGATTTTTGGCCAATTTTTAATGACATATTTGGATTTATTTCTCCCATTTATTCTGCATTTCTGTTTGTCCCACTTTTTCCAGATTCTTTTTCCTTTCTAGCATTACTTGAAGTTGATTAAGATTCTCTCACTCCTCGTTCCCTTTGTCTTTTTCTTTCCCTTTCTAATGGTTTGGAAGTTGTACATTTTGTTTCTCTTCTTTCCGTGTTGATCCTGGAACTTTTAACATGAATATTTTTAAATGTTTAAAGTTAATCAGTTAATCAATATCTTTAACCTCCTGATCAATACAGGGCCCTTGGAATGTTTTTACTTCTGTTCTCTACCTCCCAGATGAAATGCTATATTTGCCCAATACTTTGGTTCTGTTTCAGTTTCTTTTTGTTTTATTGTGGAATTCAGTCAGTACTTAATTACATTGTCTTTGCTTATCTTCTCTTGCTGCATCTCAAACCTCCTTTTTTGGATCATTTTCCTTTTTCCTGAAATATGTTTTTTAAAACTTCCCCTAGTGAGTATCTGCACTCAGTTAAAACCCTGAAAATATATTTATGTTGCCCTTATGCTTTGAAGATAGCGTTACCGGATATACATTCTAGATTGACGGTTACTTTTTCTGTCTCGCACTTTGGAATTAATGTTCTACTTTTACCTGTTTCACTGCTTCATCTTAGTGTACACCTCATTAGTGTATGTTTTGTTTCTGTGACTTTAATGCTGTACAGTTTGTGATGTGTCTAGACATGGATTTCTTTTTATTTATTCTCCTCGGGACTTGTTGGCTTTCTGAATCTGAGGATTGGTACCCTCATCAAAACTAGAAAATGCTCAGCCATTTTTTATTTGGATATTGGATCTTCTCCATTTTTTCCTTTCCACTCTGGAACTCCAGCTTAGAGGGATAGCTTGTTATTATAGTCCATGTTGCCCAATCTATCTTTCATATTTTTTATCCCTTTGTCTCTCTGTGCTGCATTTTATATATATTATCTTCAGATCCGTCTTCTGATTCACTAATTTGTCTCTTCTGGCTCCCACTGAGTTCTTTCATTTCAGGGATTCTATTTTTTCAGCTTTAGAAATTCTACCTGATGCCTTCCAAAATCTGTCTGCCTGGCTTTAATCATCTATTCTTCCTTTCTAATCTGTTTCAATTCCTTCTTTTTTATTTCATTATGCATACTTTACATTCTGTACCTAGTTATTTCAATATTTGCAGATTCACAGTTTTGTGTGTGTTTTTCTGTTGTGTCTTGCTTGCGGTGGCTTCTTTCTTTTATGTTTAATGGGTTTTGGATTATGAACCTATGTTTCTTAAAATCTTATGTGTGGGAATTCTTTGTGGCCTGGGTTTTAAGTTAGGTTCTTCCAGAAAGGGTTTTGTGTGTTTTTTTTTTCAACAGTAGGCAACGTTGGGCACTTTAAACTAAATTTAACTTGTGGTCCCTGGTCCCCACAGTAGAATTCTGGCTTCATACCCACAAGACTTCAGGCTTGTGATTAAAAATTCTCAGGGGAGGCTCTTCTTGTCTCTGGCCCCATCTGGAGCTGGGGCTGGGGCTGACTTTATCTGCACTGGCTGCCTGTGCAGGCAGTTACTTCTCCCCGGGAACCCATCGAGGGTGTCGGCATTCCCGTGCCCTGGCTGGTTACAAGTATTTTTACATTTATATGTTCCCGGTGGCCTGTTTGCTGACATGTTTGGTGATTTTAGGTTATGAGCTGCTTTTCCAATATCTGCTTGAACTTAATCTGTGGAAATCCTCATGACCTAAATTTAGGTTCCTTTCTCCAAAAGAGGATTTGCTTTTAAAACTTCGGCTGGGCCTGGCCGCCGTGGCTCAGTGGTTGAACATCGACCTATGAACCAGGAGGTCACAGTCCAATTCCCCGTCGGGGCATATGCCCAGGTTGTGAGCTTGATCCCCAGTAGGAGGCATGCAGGAGGCAGGTGATTGATGTTTCTCACATCAATGTTTCTCTTTCCTTCTCCCTTCCACTCTCTCTAAAATCATTAAAAACCTATTTTTTAAACCTGTGCAAAGAGAAGGAAAAAGCATGATAAACACCATATGCCTCTCACCTAGGTTCTCTGAGAATTAGATTTTTGCAGCACTTGCCTTATTTCCTACTCTTTTGCACTCACAATTCCCTCCCTCTCCGCGTATGTTCAGGGGGGTATCATAGTCTGCTTAACTGAGGTAGTAAAGTGAGTCATAAGCCCCATGTTATTAAAAAGTAAGGATTCAGAATTGAATTGACTTTTCTAAAAGCCTAGAAAAAAGCCCGTTTACTCACCCAAGTGTAGTTGAGTTCACTCTGAAACTGTTTTTTGCTAGTTTGGCGGACTCATTACCGAAATAATTTGTAGATTCAACAGTAGTTACCTGAAACAACAAAGATCGAGAGAGCCATTCTATGAGATTTCATTTTCATTTGCCATCATGACTATTAATAGCTACCTGTGCAATTAATTACATCAACAAAGTTTCCTATTTGGTAGCACCTCACAGGCATCCTCTCCTGGCCACTTTTATGTTCCCCAAGGCAGCCAAGAAACAGGAAGTCTGCAGAACATAGATACACAGCTCAGGGCCATGTTGACAGGCAAGCCCCTGAAGCATTTCTTCCCTCAGGCCTCTCTGCTCCTACTTATGCTGCATTCCCATACGGCTCCTGAGCTAGAATAGAAAGAAACGGCACCACTCAGGGTAAGCATGGTGCAGCAGCGAGCAATCTGACAGGAGAGGAGACCAAGTCAGAGCTCTCCCGTGCCCACTGAGAGCTGCCCTCTGTGATCGGACTTTTCACTTGGTCACACTGCCCTGGGAGGCAGAGAGGTGCGCTGAAGCTCACAAATAAACTTGCTGGATGTCTGTCTGTCTGTCTTACAAGCCAGGTTCTTTCTATAAGGACTTGGAGGGGAGGGGTGGCATGGATCTGGGATCCTAGAGAACGGGACAAACTGGGGCCCTTCTGGACCTGCTAGGGCGTCATTGTGCAAATGCACACATTGTGATTGTGGGGTTGATCATGGAGGTCTTGAGACATCTAGCAGAGGTTGAGTTCTAATACCGGCCCTCATGCGTTTTGCTGGTGCGCATTACTGTGCTGGTGCGTGCCACCGCCTGGTGCACGTTCCCACCAGCTTAAATGTAGTAGGACACCGAAGAGAGGGAGACCCTTGACCTCACTCCCTGCTACACCATTTATCACAGGGACTCGCCTCCCTTTCAGCCGCTGTCCGGGCTGCAACCAGAGTCTTGCTGAGCCCATAGGTCCCCAGGGTTGGCAGGAGAAAAAGGGGCGGGGCTCACAGCTGCAGCTCATCGGTGGGCCTGACCCCTTCGCCTTTCCAGGGCCATATCCTTAGTGAGTATCCGATAAGGCGTGTTGGTGGAGGTCCGCAGTCATCTTCCCAGACTTCCTGCTCTCTATCACACACCTCCATCTGCTCCCGCCCTTCTCTCTGCTGTGTGTCCACTCTGCACCCAACACAGCGCTAAGCCCTGGAGAGGTACAAGTGACGGCCCTGCCTCAGGGAGCTGACGCTATAATGGGAATCACAGACCTGGAACAGGTCACCACATGATGACATGGGGACTCCTCTCTGTGGAGGACCTAGACTTGGGGCTCTGCAGGAAGGAAAAGTGTGCTCATGTCGCCCAGAAACGTATCAGCAGGTGGATGAGCTTACAAGAAACACGGGTGGTGCCATACAGCATCTCCTCCCTGCCCCACGCCTTCAGCCCTCACCTCCGGCTTCAGAAGCCATCTCTGCCCCCTCCACTCTAAGTAGCCTTTCCCTCCCTCGAGGATTCACCTCTCTGCTCACCCAGCCTCCTGAACACCTCCTGTGCCAGACACCTTTGTATCACAGTGGCCATGTAAACGGGATCGGTGCCCACCCCAAGGAGCATGGGGCCTCACCAGGACTCGGCGCCACAGCCCTCGTGCTGACAGCAGGCGCAGGTCCAGCGTTTCCTCACGTCCTGGGCCCATGACCCTGTGCAGCGGGTGCAGTCTCTTTTCCCACTTGGCTCCTGAGGAAGCATAGAGGAGGTCTGTTCATTGTTAGACGTGAAGCAACAAAATGACTAGAGGCATAGAGAGTGCTGTCGGGCTCTGAGGGGAATGGAACGGAGGGCGGGGAACGGAATCATGGGCAAATCAGAAAGGAGTGGAGCGGATCGGATGGGGTAGCTAAGAGCTCGATCGTGGCTCTGCTGCTTATGAGCTGTGGGGGCTCTAAGTAAATCCCTAAACTTTTCCAGATCCTCCTCCTGGCACCTGTACAGTTAGGATGCTCACGGCCGCCCTGGAGTTCAACGCCGTCATCTAGGCAGGTTCGCAGGCGCCTGGCGGGTGCTACCCGTCCTGGGGTCTAACCGTGACCTGCTGGCCCGTCGGCGTCTGTGTGGCAGTGCCTGTACCTGATCCCACCGAGGACCCTCCCCAGGCCATGCGTTCATGTGGGGCGTTCAGTGAATATCTGTAGGATGAAGGGGGGAAGGAGGGAAGCCTGAGTGGATAGCCGTCCCCACCGGCAGGTACCTCTTTGCCCTGCACGCCGGGTTCAGTCCTCCTACCACAGCAGCGTGAGCAGGACGCGGGTTTTTCCTCGGAAGTACCCGGCCACCATCCGCGGTGTCTGTCCCTCCGTGCCGGCGGGTCTGCGAAGCCCAGCACCGCTCAACCCTTAGGGTTTCCAGTGGAGACCCTGTTGCCACCGCTGTGGCCTCTGAAGCGTGTTGTTTTGGCGGCTCAGCCGCACACACTGAGTGAAAAGGCCAGTGATGGGAGGACAGGGTGCAGGACGCCGACTTTATGGCCGCCTTGGCACGTGGCCAGCTTGCGCCTCCAAGGGCTGGAAGTGTGAGCGCAGGGCAGGGGTCGGTGGGGGCTGCGGGGGCCTCATCACAGGGTCTCATCCGTGTCCTCTCTGTGTCCCCGCCCGCAGGAACGGCCTGGGCAGCGGCAGGACACGGACAGAGAGCGAGCCGTCGTGCGGCTCCCCGGTGGTCAGCGGGGACCCCAAGGAGGATCACAACTACAGCAGTGCCAAGGCCGCCGCCGCCAGGAGCGCCTCGCCCGCCAGCGACTCGGTCTCCTCCTCCTCCTCGGCCGAGGACCACGACGAGTTTGCCACCAAGGGGAGCCAGGAGGGCAGCGAGGGCAGCGTGCAGAGCCGCGAGAGCCACAGCGAGGCGGAGGAGGACGAGCGCAAGCACGGCCCCCGGGAGGCCCCGGGCGACGGCGGCTGCGCGGCCCCGCACAAGAAGCGCCAGCACCTCGCCAAGGCCCGGCGGGTCCCCAGCGACACGCTGCCCCTCAAAAAGAGACGCACGGAGAAGCCCCCCGAGAGCGACGACGAGGAGATGAAGGAGGCGGCGGGGTCGCTCCTGCACTTGGCAGGGATTCGGTCCTGTTTGAACAACATCACCAATCGGACGGCAAAGGGGCAGAAAGAGCAAAAGGAAACCACGAAAAATTAAAAAAACAAGTCACTGATTTGTTTTGAACTGAACGGCCATTTGGTTTCAGCATGTCAGGAGATTTCTAATGATTTGTGGCAATATCAGCAATTTCTTTTTTTTTTTCTTTGTTTTGGGTTTGGTTTTCTTTCTTTCCTTTTTTGTTTTCTTTTCTTCTCTAATTTGCCCCCCCCTCCTTTGTTTTGGACCCTTGAGAATTTTACGTTTAAAGGAGATTGAAGCCATAGACTCATTGACATTCAGCTGTTTTACAAACGCTTCTCATTATCTGAAGACAAAACCGAAAAAGCCAAAATTTATCATTGCTTCCTCCCGCTGGCCCGAGGCCGTGGCTGGGTCCGCAGGGGTGTCGAGGATGCCGCGGAAAGCCCGTGTTTGGCACCTGCAAGGCAAAGTCATCACCGGTCAGGCCTAACCGTTAGGTTTACAAGGTCAGGATGTCCACCCAGTGGGGTTCACTGAGTGAATGTGCGTGAGGCAACTGGGGAGAAGGAAGAGCCCCTCGCCCCCCAGGAGCAGGCCCCAGCTTGTGGCACCAGGCAGCGTCTTGTGCCAGGAAACCCCGGGCACTGCCGCTCAGCGTGCGGGGTGGGGGCGGGGTCCCCGGGCCTCAGTGCTTCTTAATCCTGAAGCCTCCTGGTGTCTGGCGGTGGACACTGGACCATTCACGGACACTGGTGTCAATGACTAAGGAAAGGAAATGGGGTCAGTTTTTAGTGATGTTCCTAATCATTGAATTCTGTTCTATCTGAAATTAAGAGAATGTTCCACAAGCCATAAGCCTGAAGGGTTGGCCCTGCCCACACACACACACATACATACATACACACACACGAGAGTGAGAGAAAAGCCACAGACAGGCTGTTTTCTTAACTGCCCAAGTGAAAATCAAGTCCAAGAAATTACAATAGTTGTCAAGGAAGGAAAAAATGGTACAAACCTTTTTTTTGTCAAAACTATTTGATCCAAGCGGAGGAAAAAAAAAAAAAAACAAGCAAAAAGCTATGGAACCTGCCATTAGTACTGTGGTCTATTTTTTAAAGATGAAAGGCACATTAATGGACACACACACACAAAAAAAAAAATGTGGCAAAAAGGCAAAAGAAAACTCCTATACTGCCCTCAAAATGGAGTTTGCAGATCATGTCAGTCAGGATTCATCTTTGCAAAAATCATTGATTTCCACAGTCAGCCCGTTGTAGCCAGCAGAAATTTCCGATCCACAATGCATGGATTCCTTCTAAAAGAAAAAGGAAAAAAAAATCATAAAAACAAACTTTTTTTTATTCAAAAATAAAGTTCTTGTAAGGTAAATAATGTATTTAGCATGAAGCATGAATTATTTTCATATAAATATAGAAAATAGAGAAAAGGCTATGCCTCTAATGTTTAAGCCCTTAGGCTTAGAGGTTCTTTGGGTTTTCTTTTTGTTTTGTTTTTCCTTTTGTTTTGTTTTGGTTTTTTTCCCAATTATTTTGTTTTGGTTTTTTGAAGCAGGTGTTTAAGGTTTAACCTTCTTCAGGGACAAATTCTGACTGTTGGGGAACTAACTCTGCAATATAAAACTATTTCATGTTCCGGTAGGGCCTGCCTTGTCTGCACTTCAGCCCCAACCCCCTTCTGATTCTCTGTGGAAAGTGTGTCCTTTCTCTAGTGTCTGGACATGTTTATCATGATGCAATAATTTGAGGGCAAACTTCGTAGCGAGTGTGTATGATAGAATCGAGAGAATTAGGGGACGCTGACTGGGGAAACCATCACCGCAATTTGGTCCTAGGAAAAAGGCAGTGGATAATTATGCAAATTCGTCAGGAGAAGGGAAACAACGCTAATGGGCCTTATTAGATGAGGGTGTGAGTTAGGGGTCACGCGAAGGAGGAAGCGACACAGGTGTGGGAAGGACCAGCCCACAGTTTTCCTGTGACTCCCTGTCACAGTGGGAAGGAGGGGCCGGCCATCTCTACCACCTCCCCACACAAACCAGCCTGGATCTAAGCCCATCTAGACTGTGAGAGCGAAACTTAGACCACAGGACGATGTCCCGCAGCCCAGAAACTCCTGTTCTCTTTGCCTAAAGATGATTGGGGGAGACCCAAAGAGAAGCCTAAGAATGTGATCTTCCACCCGAGTGGAGGGGAATTGTAAGACACCAACAAAAACACCCACCACTGTGGCTCAGGATGTGACGGGGAGGGACAGCAGTGGGTCGTGTTGATCTTTAAAAACGGGGCAGGGAGACTGCTGCGTGCCTCGTGCTCAGCTTCCTGTGGTTGCTGATGAGAGACCCTGAAGAAGTCACCTGCACACCAGGTCGACTTCGTTATCTGAACCTGAACTCTTCCCGCATATTCGGCCAGGGGGGAGAAGGGAGTAAGGATATAGTTTTGAAGTACTCCGTTCCCTCCATCTCACCCAACATTCGACACCCCAAAAGCCATGCACAGCTCTGAAACCCGAGGGACACCGGTTTGTGTTGTCACCTGATCAAGCCCAGGAAACCCCCCCTCTCCCCGCCAGGTAAAATGTAGACTTCCCTCCAGAAAGGCAGATACAGGTTCAGGACTGTTTCTGGCGAGGGAGGGGGGCGGTTCTTCCGATTTAAACCCCCCACGGTGGGCTGTCTCCCCTCATTTCATTTTTCTAAAGGAGCAAAGGCCTCTTTTAGAAAATAATAAAATGCAATGTGTGTGATTTACTTTTCTGATCTCTCTTGAGAAATAGATAACTATCTTATAAAAGTGTGTTCTTAACTCCAGAACCACTCTTTTTGCATAAATACCTCATTGGGCAGCTTTCTAAGTGTTATTTTCCTTGAGTTCCCTCGGCCCCTTCGCAGGGGCTGCCGGGGGACTTGCAGGGAAAACTTTAGTGAGGGTACTTTTTTCTATTTTTCTTCTGTTTTGGGGGGCATACACATTATGCATAACCAAAACAATGGCTCAATTGTGTTTAAACTTTGTATTTCGATTGTTTGGGGGGAGGGGGGGATGTGTATGTGGCCGTTTGTAGTGAGTTCATTGCCGAAGGAGGCTGTCCACGCCCTCACCACGCCAGGGGCAGGAGCACCCCCTCCCCAGCCCCTCCAGGAGCAGCAGAGAATTTAAGCACAAGCCTATTTGTGAGAGAGTCTTTTTGCTCGCGTGTCATTCACTTTAGTCTTGGAATTCCTTCCCGAATGTCAGGTGTTCTGTAGCTTCCACACCAGCCTGTGTACTCATTAGTCCGACAGGTCGCCCGGGCTCCATTCGAGGGGTGCGGCGCTTTGGCTTTTGTGTCTCCCGCGGGAGCAGTGGCGTTTCACGTGTCATTCATTCCAGTATCTCACCTACTCATGGGGGGGTGGGGGGGTCCGGGGAACTATAGCAATATTTCCAGATGCGTTGGAAAGCAGCCGTGAACACTTGAGCACCGTGACATCTGCCGTTACTTGCTGTTGGCCCTTGGGCACATTTAAGAGAAAGAGGCCGTAGCTCTTTTTTCTTAAATGA
The DNA here is from genome assembly GCF_000412655.1 of Myotis brandtii. Taxonomy (NCBI): domain Eukaryota; kingdom Metazoa; phylum Chordata; class Mammalia; order Chiroptera; family Vespertilionidae; genus Myotis; species Myotis brandtii. Next base: position 1,191,029 of record NW_005362797.1, on the reverse strand, counting down.
CTTACACGTAGACAGTTATTTTTATGCTACTACCGTGGTCTTCTATCTTTATCTACTAGTACTCTGTGGAAAGGGTTTGTCTGCATCATAGATTTCATTTCCAGCCTTATAATCTACCATAGCTCCTATGTCCCCTCCCTCCTCAAGTCGGTATACTTTTGAGAGTCCTTTGGTCAAGTTGTCTTACCTGGAAATGGCCCAAACCCACATGGAGAGGGTGGTTGGAGACAGCCCTGGCCAAGACTGCCGGTGGCGAGTTTCCGTCTTGGGCGGGGCTGAGTGTGTGCGAAGGCCAGTGTCGGCGGCCTTTCCTTTCCCAAGAACCGGTTTTCCTTGGAGAAGCACTGGGCATGGGCCCGGCAGGTACTACCAGGGGGCAGCCTGCAAGAGGCCATGTCTCTGAGCGCTGTTCCTGCCTGAGGGACAGCGTCTGGCTGTGGGCTCTGCAGAGTGAATGCCGCCTGGGTGGCTCCTGTGCCTGCTCCTCCCTGGCACAGCCCAGGCCTGCTCAGCGCCAAGTGCTGCGCCCACACCGCGTGCAGGCCCTGGGCCTCTGGCGGAAGGGCTCTTGGAGAAGGAGTCATGCGTACGAGTGACCTAACGGGAGGGTCTTCCCTATGGGACTGGATGGGTTCAATGTGACTTCTCTTTCCCTTTAAACTTGATTCAGGTTGGGAGTCCTTTCTTTCTGGTGGATCACAGCTGCCCAGATGTTGCAATTTATTTTCATGTTTCTGTAGAGAAGTGTTTTTTCTTTCATCTTCAAGATGGGTTTTTTTTTGCCCCCAAAAGAACACATATGAA
>NW_005362797.1:1181214-1190131 GCF_000412655.1 Myotis brandtii | reverse complement strand
GCACTGTGATCTAATTTAAATAATACTTTTTTATTATTTATACTACTATATATAATATACATCCACACTTTTGCTATATAACCTAAGTGGATAACCCTCTCTTAGTTACCTGCCAAACTCGGGACTTTGGTTTCTATTGCAGTTAACGCAGTTACAACGTCGTAATGGTGTCCTCTATTTCCCTTTGTAACGGAATGTGTAAATCAAAGTGTATACATTGTGTGGTGTTCCTGTTTCTGGAGTTTCACGAGGATTTACACACAGCATTCAGTGTTCTGTATAGACCCGCCCACCTTTGTGAAATTCACCTGTCAGCCCCTCTCCCTTTGAGAGAGCACCCACCCGCCCTGGGGGTTCACTCCTTCTTTCCTCTCTCTCCTACTGGTCATCCTTGAATTAAGCACAGACTCATCAGCTCGGTTGCTTTATCACGAGAAAAAATGCGTGTGACCTTGCCATTCTTCCACAGTTCTACAAACAAGTGCTAGCTTCACCGACCAAAAAAAATTAAGGAGGGAAAATCCGATTTTTAAAAAAAAACAACATCTTTTAACAGCCGAAACCGATGTGTCTATGGTGCTGTATCCTGCTGTCTGTCGTACTTTTGAAATCAGACCTAGGCGAAAGATCACTTCTGACTTAACTGTGATGTGCTCACAAGCCCCCACCCTGTTCGTTCCGTTCCCGTTGAAATCAAGAGTATTTATTGGGGATCTATACAACAGTGTTTTCCACTGTGTTTCATTTGCAAAAGCGGAGAACACCCTTCCCTGCTTTTGCAAATAATTAATATTCCATATTGGATTCTCGACGACTTCGATATGGCGAACCTGTCAAACCTAGAAATTGTATTCCATCCTTTCATGACTGTGGCCTGAGTTCCCCGACACCGCCCCCCCCCCTTTATTTTAAGATGAAACTTAGCACCATTTCAGTTCTGTAAACATTCAGCTTCTCCTGCAAATGTACGTGGAGGCCATCCAAGCTCATAGCCGATTCAGTAGCCAGTTCCGCACCGTGTCATTCACACTCACTTCTTACACTGCCATGGTGACAATGTGGAGGAAACAGTATCCGTGTGTGTCTGGGAAGCATCCTACACTTGTACCATTTTTTAAAAAAATATATACTCTTGATTCTGTAACACTTCTGAGGTGTGTTTTTGTTTTGCAGAAAAATAACAGTGATAAAGCAATCAGAAGACCCAGAGGTTTACTCTCAAGGCTTAGGGTCGACCTTCTGACCTTTGCTGGCCAATCGACCTACATGGCCAAATTAATGTATTAGCGTCATACTTGTTCAGAAGCCAATTTTCTTTTCTGTATTTTCTGTATGAAACTGCCAATATCGTGACTAGGAAGGGAGAACCGTAGAGGAGAAGGAAGGTGGTGTTCGTTGTGTTCGCGGTCCGCAGCAGGGAGGAGGCAGGCACGATGGGCCGAACTTGAGGGACCTGATGGTGTTGCTTTGGAGGTATCCATCCTTGCGTTTCGCATTCTTCATATGTAATCATATTGCCAAAGACAAACTATTTCATCATTTATTGTAAATAACACTTTCCCCCAGACCTACCATAAAGTTTCTGTGATGTATTGTCTTCCAGTTGCAATAAAAATTACTGAGTTGCATCAATTGACGAGAAATGGCCTCGTGGTGTTGTGCGCTGCATCTCCACATGCAAGTGCTGAGTAGCGAGTGCATGTGGCTTCTTACCTGCACTGGGAGGGTGGGGCGCTGTGTTTTCTGAGTCTGGTGTTCCGGTCTCAGCTGCACTAGTTGTGCCCGTCTTCACACATGCTTTCCTTTTGGTGGGAAATCACACACCTTTCTGCAAATACACAAGTGGGCAACCCGAAACTGGGCTCCCCTGTGGGTCCCGGGAATCCCAGCGCTAGTCTGCAGAGTTACTGGGCAGCAGGCCTTCCATCGAGGGCCTGGGAGCTTGTGGGTAAGACAGATCATACCTCTGTGTTGTTTTTTTCCCCCTTCAATCATCCCCTGAGATTGAGAGACAGACAGGCAGACAGACATCCGCTGCTCCTGTACATGCCCTGACCAATATCAAACCCACAATCTCCTACTGCACAGTATGACCCTCCAACGAACCAAGCCACCAGGCCAGATCAAGTCTCCATTTGGAAGCTGTCAAATGATACTAGACTTTAGGACTGGAGCCTGCCGGCCTTTCCCAGGGCTGAGGGTTTCTTGTGATGACTTTTCTAAGCCTTAGATTCTCACCTTCCAGGACCTCCCAGCACCACTGAAATGCCCTCCCCGCCCAACATGCACACACCAAGAGCCAGCAAGGAGCTGAAGGGGAAGGGGAGTGGCTGGGACAAGTACTAGGTCATAGGGCACCGTCCCCAGCTACAGCAGTATGGAAACATGTCTCAGAGCTTCGCTGGTTCCTGGTGTGCTAGTTCTTTGTGCTCGAGTGCTCGGTAGATCTGCAGGAACTCCAGGGGAGCCAGGCTCAGCCACGACCCATCTGCTCGGCCCCATTCACTGGTGTCCAGGATGCCAGGATGAGCTCCTGTGGTGGGGATGTGACTGTGAGGTCAATGGTCACCTGGGGACCCCATGTCTGCCAGCAATCCTGCCAATTCCATTTCCATTTCCACTGTTGGAATCACCTTCAAAACTGTGGTGTGTCCTCCTAGATCAGGGGTGGGAAACGTTTTTCTGCCAAGAGCCATTTGGATATTTATAACATCACTCGAAGGCCATACAAAATTATCAGCTTAAAATTGAGCCTGCTATATTTGGTCAAACATTAGATTAACTCACCCCTAATGCTTTGGCAGGCCAGACCCAATGATTTCGTGGGCCTTCTGTGGCCTGTGGGCCAGACGTTCCCCACCCCAGTAAAATCTCCAAGTGGCTAGACAGGAGACACCAGCTAGAGTACCATCAGATACATCTAAGGGAACTCAGTCAAAATGAAACACCTCCAAAATTCTAATCTGACCTGTTGGGTACATTGACCCATCCCACCGAAAGGAGCAAAAATCTGGCCCTGGCTTGTTACCTGCAGTGAAGGCCCTGAGGGAGGGACATACAGCTTAAGTGGGGAAGGAGACAAGTGAAAGAGGTAGGATCGAAACAACACTGCATGACAATAGAAAACGCAGCCACCAAAGTCAAGTTCATTGTGTTAGCGTTGCACACGATTTCCATGAATGATTCCAATATCTGAAGGCAGTTCACTTGTTTAATTCAAGAAGCATTCATTTAGCAGCAACGCCTTCCCAGTGACTGCTGGGTGATGGTGACATGTGGACCAGTCCTCAAGGGCCTGGAAAGCTAATGGGAGAGGAGCCTGGAGTTGCCCTGGGAGACATGTGTTGAGGTGTCTAACTGGCAGCCCAGAGGGGTGGGGCCAGGCTTTCGGGAGCAGAGCTTCCTGGGGGGCTGGGCAATGGCAATCTTGTGGAAATAATTTCGGGTATGGCCAGGTGACTGATTGGAAAGGACAGCACTCGGTGTGTCTCTAGCTGTTTCTGTGTATGTTCCATCACTGTATTCACGTACCTCCCCTACTAGGTCCTCTACCCTCATCCAAAGGCACCCCAACCGCTGCCTCTTCCCTCACTTCACACTCCAATTCTTTCCCTGAAAAGAAGAAAACAAAGCAATGACCAGTGTCTTCATTTTATTAAAAACAGTTAAGTATAAATGCAAAGAAAGAAAAAAAATCAAAGGTACTAATAAGCTCGTGCTCATCAGCTGCCATGGTTTTAATTCCAGCACGTGGATCCTGTGTGATGCATTAGGTGGGGAACTGTGTGTCTGAAGTTCTGTGTTTCCTTCCAGCCAAACTCACGCTCTGGATTCTGCCTTGAAGATGTAATTATTTGCTGGAGAGATGCCTCATTTGCATATTTAAATAATCTTCATGCTCTTTAAGGTTTAGGTAATCTAGCTGTAGGCTATCCCTGTATTTTAAATTTTTTTCCTGGATGATCTGAATGGGTTGCTTTCTGAAAGGAGCAGACAACCCTGTCTTCAAAAGTTGCATGAATTCTCAGGACGGTGAGCCCCGCCCCCCACCAGGTACCTCAGGTGCGTGTTGATGCTGTGCCGGTGGGATGGATGGAGTTGAAGGTGCCACTACCCCTGACCAATTTCTCCTCTTGACTGCTCTGCCTGATGAAAGGACATTCTTCTAGAAAGTTCTGAACAAATGATCGCAATTTCAGAGGGAGTCTGGGATGACTAGAGGCTTTTGTTTATGAGCTGAAAGCTCAGGTCTCACCCTGCTTCTCAGATGCCCTGGGAATTAGTGGTCCTACATATACACAAACGTAAGTGTTCTGACCACTTTTTCCCATTGGATCAAAAACCAGGGGTACAGACAAGTTGTTGTTGTTTTTAACTCAAATCTAAGTGAATAAATCCATTTATTAAATATTCATCTCTTCCCTTTGTTTTGTGTGAATGAATGAGCCTTCTCAGAACAGTGCCTTTCAGTAATGCTACTAACAAGGGTATCTTGATTTGAGGTCATTCCTGGACATTTGGGGATGACTTGGGAACTGTTTTATGTCACTCCATAACAAAGTGCTTAAGGAGCATATGGCTAAACCCGCTGCAACATACAGCCGTGTATTGAGAGGGATCGAGGAATTCTATTTCTTTTTATTTGTTACTCATTTCAAAACTGGTTTCTAAACATCTAAAATGTAGAAGAAGTACAGTGTGATGAGGGAAGCCTATATAATGAAAGCCTAGGTGGCATCGAGCAACGCCCTCGTGCGACATCGTCACAAGATGGCCGCCACAAGACGGCCGGCAGTGGAGGGCAGTTGGGGGTGAGATCAGCCCGGCAAGGGAGGGCAGTTGAGGGTGACCAGGCTGGCAGGGGAGGGCAGTTGGAGGCGATCAGGCCTGCAGGGCAGGGCAGTTGAGGGTGATCAGACCGCAAGGGAGGCAGTTGGGGGCGATCGGGCCGGCAGGGGAGCAGTTAGGTGTCAATCAGGCCAGCAGGGGAGCGGTTAGGGGGCAATCAGGCAGGCAGGCAGGTGAGCGGTTAAGAGCCAGCAGTCCCGAATTGTGAGAGGGATGTCCAACTGCCAGTTTAGGCCCGTTCATTGGGCCTAAATCAGCAGTTGGACATCCCCCAAGGGGTCCCAGATTGGAGAGGGTGCAGGCCGGGCTGAGAAACACCCCCTCCCGTGCATGAATTTTATGCACCGGGCCACTAGTCTTAAAATAAGACAGTGGTTGATTCCTAATCCCTCTGGGATACAGTTTATTAAATGGGTCATTCTATTCATATCCTAAAACTGGAAGGGACAGTAGGGACCATTGAATCCCAAAGTCAAAGTGATCTTCCCAGCATGACCAAGGTCTGGACATAAAAAGAGGAAATTTTCCTTCTACTGTATGTAATTATAGTCATCACACCTATAGACTTTTGTGGTTGGCAATCCCTCACTTACACACACATAGCCTTATGTCCTGTGCATTGTCTATATGGCTACAGTGAAAGTGACTATCTTTTAAGATGACACATAACATTCCATTGAGTGGTGGCCCGTCCTCTTCAGCAGTTACCCTTCCGTTGTTTAAATTGTTTCCAGTCTCTCTCTGTTATAAGTAATACCACACTGAACATCAATCATGTGGACATTTGCATATTTTCAACTCCTCTTCTGGTTCAATAGCCTATTTGACTATTGGATTGAAAGTATTATCAATGTTACAGCTCTTCACACTCAGACTTTCCAAAAGGTATCTGTGCCAAGAGCGATGCAAGGAATCACCCATTTCATGGCACCCTTACCAGTGTGGGAATTTATTTTTCTCTTTAATTTTTGCTAACAGGCAAAAACTAGTGCTTTTTGCTGTTTGAATTTTTATTTAACGACTAGCAAAGTTACATTTTCCCCATGTATTTACTGGCCATTTACTTTTCCCTTTCCTGAATCAGCTGTAACTGGCTCTCCAAGAGTTCAAACGAGAAGGAAATGAGATTTGTATTCTCCTCTCTACAAGGTTCTGAGGTTCAGATGAGCCTCTAAATGGTGCCAGGATGAGCCAACACATCGCCTGGCCTCAGGCGGTCCTTTCTTCTTCAGACCCTCTAATTGTCCTTTTATGGAGACAAAATCCCAGTTCCTGAAGCTTTTACCTGAAGATCCACGGAAAGCCACAAAAGTGCAAAACTAAAGCCTCTTGCATGTGGCAACCATTGATATGTTTGAAACCAAGAATAATGTCCTCCCTAAGTCTTTTCTAGAACATGTATTCCCAAGCTCTGTCTACGGCCATGTTCCTCTTCTGGGCGTGTTCCAGTTTGTGCTCAGAGCTGGGTACAGTCTGACAGTGGGCAACTATCACTTCCTCCTTTCTAGATCCTCTACTTCTACTCATGCAACCAAAGACCAAATTCATTTTTTCAGAAGTCTCGTCACACCACTGACTCATATTGAACTTGCTATTAACCAAAATGACTAAGCCGCAGCTGTTGGTGTACTTCTCCAGATGTTCATTTTGGATCAAATTGCAGGACATTGTATTTATCGCTATTAAAGCTATTAAAGTCACCTCCTTAGGTGTGGCCCACTGTTCAAGGCCAGCTGAGATTAGCAGACGGGTGAGGATATGAGGGTCCTGATTTTGCCACCCGAAACACTTTCTTTCCCTCCAGGTATCATGGGATCACCGATTTGAAAATGTCTTTTGTATATTGATTAAGACAAAGCTGGAGCCAAGCAGCATGGTTCTGGAGACCCTGTAGTAGGCCCCGCCCCCTTGAGGGGAATCACTCCACTAGTTACATGTGCACCTGGCTTTATGAAGATGGAGCCTGCATTTCTCCATCCAATCAAAGCTTATCAAATACATCCTTGATCTCCGGGTATAAGTCCATAGCCTTCCTTTGTAAAAAAAAGAAAATAGAGACATGCTTGATGCTAATATGAATTATGCAAATTTGAAATAAGGCAATGGAAAAGAATAAGTTTCACTCAATGTACAAAACGTAAAATAATGTAAATCCTACTTTATTCCTGTGGGGAAATTAATCTTGACTTATGCATATTTTAAATGATAGGAGGTCTTAAGAAACATATCCCTCCTATAGAAAAACAACCACAATTTATTCAACTATTCCATTCATTCATTCATTTACTGTATATTTTGTTTCTTCTTTATTGAATTATTGGGGTGACCTTGGTTAATAAAATTGTATAGGTTTCAGGTGTATTCATTCAGTATATCTTCATGTGCCGCCTGCAGACACGGCCCTCCCTCCCAGGGGTGAATGATTTCTTACTGAACGAGTCCTCGTTTCTTTCTCTTCTGCACAACGTTTGAGGTTCTCAACTTATAAACAAGCCTTTATTCCCCCCACCCTGCCCCGTCGTCCCCTCCCTGCTTTCTCCCGACCCAGGCTAAACCCAAATCACTTCTTTCTGGATTTCCCATTTTGTTCACATCACTACATTCCTTCCAGGCTCTCAGGGGTCAGCCCATGGGGCAATGCCAGCCTCCGTTTTGGTAACTGATCTTTTGGGGACATCGTCATGCTCATTCCTTTATAATGTTGTCTAGGCCTACTTTTGAACCATAGGAGCAAAGTTGAGTATTTGCGACAGAGACCCTCTGACTCACAAAGTCTAAAATGTTTACTATCTGGCCTTTCACAGAAAAGGTTTGCTGACCCCTGAGTTACCCTAAAGCCGAGGTGGGGAATGTCTGGCCCTCGAAATCGTTTGTTCTGACCCTGCCAAGGCATTACGGGTGAGTTAATGAAATATTTGACCAAATATAGCAGGCTAATTTTTAAGTTGATAATTTTGTATGGTCTGAGAGTGAAGTTATAAATATCCAAATGGCCTTTTCAGAAAAAAGGAAGTCCCCACCCCTGCCCTAAAGTCATCCTTCCTTCCTTCCTTCCTTCCTTCCTTCCTTCCTTCCTTCCTTCCCTCCTTCCTTCCTTCCTTCCTTTTGCTAATCCTCACCCAAGGATATTTTCCATTGATCATTAAAGAGAGTGGAAGGGAGGGGGAGAGACAAAAAAAAAATCCATGTGTGAAAGGCACATCAATTAGTTGCCTTCCCCATGAGCCCCCACCAGGGCCAGGGATGGAGTCTGCAACTGGGGTACGTGCCCTTGACCAGAATTGAATCTGGGACCCTTAACCTTGACTGGAATCGAACCTGGGACCCTTTAGTCCATGGGTCCAGGCTCTATCCATTGAGCCACACTGGCTAGGGCCACAATTTCTTTGGTCCCTCATCCCCTCTTAGGTGTCTGAGTTTCCATCCTTGCTGGAGTGGCAACCTCTGCTCAGACCATTACCCCTGCCCCTCGGGTTCAGGCAGTTAGAGAACTTGTCCAATTGCTTCCCCTTTCTCCACTTGGTCACAGTCAAGTTCAACCAAGGAGAGGAGACACTCAGGGAACTGGCTACACAGGGGGTGGAGGAGCTGAGAAGCCGAGCACAGGGACAGGAGGTCGCCCAGAGAGGAGCGAGGGCAGAAAGCCCCACCAGCCCTGGGGCGACAGGCGCTGAGGGGGAGGCAGGGTTGTTAGAAAGTGCAACGCACAGGCCTCTCCAGCAGGGACTGGCAGATGGACAGACACGGCCCGGGGCAGGCAAGGTGGGAGAGAAACGCCCTTTCCTCCTCCCACCTTCCAATCTGCCTCGCTTCCCACTGGACAAACCCAGGGGAAGCTGGCTGCATGAGAGCCGGACACGCAGTCTCCGGGGCCATCCCCACTGCAATGCCCAGCTGAGCCGGAGAGCGGCAGGCCCTGGGCCAGCACCCTGGTCCTGCCCTTCTCTTGTCTGTCCCCTCCCTCCGCTACAGGTGACCATTTCAATCACCCACCTGACACTTCCCCCTGCCTAGAACCTCCCACGCTCCGTGAGCTCTGGCTAAGGTCCCGGATCCTCACCATGACACA
>NW_005362797.1:1171670-1181135 GCF_000412655.1 Myotis brandtii | reverse complement strand
TGCCTGCACTCCCGCCCCCTCCCATGCCCACCCTGAGCTCCAGCTGCGTGGTGAGCCGAAGTGTCTGGGTTGTCCCCTATGGCCCCTGTCCCTCTGCGCAGACCATCCTCACCACCTTTCTGGAATGTCCTCTCATCCCGCAAAGCTCAGTCCGGGTGTCTCCCCTCTGTGTTCAACTTCCGTACTCTCTGCCACCAAGGTAACGTGTTAAAATCCCTGTATTCCATCACTTTCCGTGTTTTCTTGTAGCTATTGATTTCCCCGCTGTCCGTGCCATGTTCTCCCAAAGGGCAGGCCTTCGTTCTGTACGCTTCCCTCTCCCTGGGGCCCTGGTCACTTGGGTAGCGTTTCTTGGATGGATGGATGGATGGATGGATGGATGAGTGGACAGACGGATGGACCGCTGGAGGCGCACAGTTGTTGCCTGGGTCCCAGCCCGGATGCCTGCGGGAGGGCCTGTACACTCCCATCCAGCCATGGCAGAAGCAAGATGAAGGTGGAGCTGCAGGTGCACCCAGGAGCCCTTGGGAACAGTGCCACCTCCCACCTAGGGTGGCCCAGGCTAGGCCTCACTCCCCCTGTGTGGGTGGCAGGGTGAGTGGGGGGTGTTCGGCTTGGCTTGTCCAGGCCACATCCATGGCCAGGCTCTCCATCTTCAGAAGATACTGCAGCTGTGGCCAGCCGGGCAAGGGACCACCCTCCCCCCACAGAGCCCCAGACACCAAAATGTCACAGCTCCAAGGCCTCCTAGAGCATCTGGCCAAACAGAACCCGTGGGGAGGAGACGGCCCTCCCCTCCCCACCTCCCCCCCCCAAGGCACAGCCCGCGCTGCCCCGCCCTTTGGCCAGGCCTGGGCTCGCGGCTTCCTCTGTGCTGACGGCCCCACCAGAGCCCATTTCCACGTGAAAAATCACATCACGATGTCTCCGCACCGTCGCGCTCGGCGCACTCGGCAAGGCTAAGTCAGCTCCTCACATCATCACTGGGGACAATCGATGCTCTTGTCCGGCTTCTAATGACAATCAATTCTCTCTGGCTCTTTGCTAAGTAAGTGTCATTGAGAACAATTGCATTTTGTGAACCTGGTGGCCAGCCTTGCATTTGCCGCTTCCTCCAGCTGATGAGAGTCAGAGCATCTTGTTACTGCTCTGTTCCCGGTCAGTCACGCCGTGTGCTCAGCTGTACAATTAATGTTCTTTCCGGTCTGCTTTTTCAGTCAACCTGGCAGCTCCATTAATCAGAAAAGCGAGTCCACCCACGGTCGCGGGCTCGAAGGGGCGGGCTGGGGAAGGCCAGGGTGAGGGCTGACCCTGAGTAAATGAGCCAGAGGGGCTGGTGTCAGACAGACTAGATTTCCAGTCCCCGTCCTGCTGCTTACCAGCTGTGTGACCTTGAGCAAATCACTCACCCTCTCTGAGGCTCTGTTTCAGCATTTATCAACTGGGCTAATAATAGCACTGACCACGTAAGATTGGTAAGAGGAATAAATGAGATGATGCACGAGAAAGGGGGTTAATATAACATGTATCACATCTAAGAAACTCAGTAAATTACCATTATTGCTATTGTTATTATTTCATCCTTCAGAGTCCCAGAACTGCACAGTCCAGACTGTCCACCTGTGCTGACACTGACCAATCCAGGAGCCGCTCGCCATATGTGGCCACTATAGAGCAGTTGAAATGTAGAATCCAAGTGAAGATGTGCTCTAAGTAACCTGGACTTCAAAGATTTAATTTGAAAAAGAAAGTGTAAAGTATCTCATTAATACCTTTTTAAAAAATTCTTTAAAATATTTATCACATCTATAATAATAAACGCATAATATGCTAATTAGACCGGACAGCCAAATGACCTTCCGGACATCCTTCCAGACGACCTTCCTGATGAAGCTGGGGCTGCGAATTTTGTGCATCTGGCCTCTAGTGTTAAAATAATATTTAGACATATTGGGTTAAACAAAATATATTATTAAAATTAATAGCACCGGCTTCTTTTTACTTTTTTTAAGTGCCTACTCCTAGAAAATTCTCAATTACATACGTGGCTCAATTTCTCTTTCTCTTGCACAGCACGAGAAAGAGTGAGTCGCTTCCAGAGAATTCCTATCAACTAGACAAAAGTCAACAGTAACAACAACAGAAAGCAATCAACAAACAAACCCTCAGGAATTCCAATTTTTAATGCGTATCTCTTTAAAAAACACACAAACAAAATACATGAATCTCATTAATGCTTCTCCTATTGCCTTTCCTCTCCTAATTTTCTCTCCTCCGTGTGCTATTCTCAAGCCTTTAGTTTGTCACTTCCACACCCACAGCCAAGTGCAGACAAACGGTCTCCCATCCGCCCACAGGACCTTTCCTCTGTCCACCTCTTCACCAGCTCCACCACCGCCCTCTCTATATTCTTCCCCTCTCCCCCCCCTCAGGCCTTGTCTTCTCCTATCTGTTCTCTCAATTAGCATCTCTGAGGAACTTGTCTCTGGATTTGGCAGCTGCTCCCAAAGAGACTTCAGTGGGGCAAGCAGACTCCCATTAACCCAGATCACAAAAGTCTGATGTATAAACCAGATTGTTACCAGGTTCATTAATAAGCGAGATGGTCCTTTTCAGGGACTCTATGCTCCCTCTGCAGCCGGGGAATCCTGACCCTGGGTCCATATTGTAGGACATGTGGGGTGTGTATTGAACAACGCCAGGGGACAGCATTTACACACTGTCTATTATGAGGTGAAATGTGCAACTTGGAGGTTGCCTGGAGTAGGGTCCCTGAGACAGTGGATGAGTCAGTTTGGTGAGTTCGTTATTAGGACCAAGAAGGTCTCAAGGGAGAGTTCACCAAAGCGATGGAAAAGCAGAGTGGAACTACACGGAGGCCAGAGTGCCCGAATCCCCAGGTTCGCTGACTCTCCTCTCTGCCAGAGCTGGATAAACATGACAAATTCTTGTTCTTTGGCTTCCTCCTTCTCCAGGTTCTAGGGGGCATCTGGCTGTTCGGATGATAAGCGTTCCCTCTGTCCTGGACACAAGACATTTGATGGGTTTCAGCTCAGTGATATGTCAGTTTTTCCTCCTCAGAGTACAGCCTGATTTCAGGGTTCACCCATGTCCTTGGTCACAGTTGTGGATTGAATGGCGTTCCCCCAAAATTCATCCACCGAAGTCCTAACCCCAGTGGTTCAGAATGTGACCTGATTTGGATCTGCTGCAAGTCCAGCCCACCCGTCCACACCATGCAATCCTGGGCCATTGAAATGGGTAGAAAACTAGAGTTTAGTTATTAGAATTTCTTTGAGGATTAAATGAGATAGTTCTGTGAAGAGTTTGTACAGTGGCTGGCACAGAGCAGCCCTTCCATAAATGTACTCTCCTCTCTGCCAGAGCTGGATAAACATGACAAATTCTTGTTCTTTGGCTTCCTCCTTCTCCAGGTTCTAGGGGGCATCTGGCTGTTCGGATGATAAGCGTTCCCTCTGTCCTGGACACAAGACATTTGATGGGTTTCAGCTCAGTGATATGTCAGTTTTTCCTCCTCAGAGTACAGCCTGATTTCAGGGTTCACCCATGTCCTTGGTCACAGTTGTGGATTGAATGGCGTTCCCCCAAAATTCATCCACCGAAGTCCTAACCCCTAGTGGTTCACAATATGACCTGATTTGGATCTGCTGCAAGTCCAGCCCTCCCGTCCACACCATGCAATCCTGGGCCATTGGAATGGGTAGAAAACTAGAGTTTAGTTCTTAGAATTTCTTTGAGGATTAATGGAGCTGCCAGGTTGACTGAAACTCTTCACTCCATGAAGAGTTTGCAGAGTGGCTGGCACAGAGCAGCCCTTCCATAAATGTTAGCTGTTATTACTCTTCTGTTTCTTCTGAATACCCCTCAGTCCTGTGCCCTGTGAGTCTCCAGACACCTAGGCCATGCAGGAATGGTGGCATAAAGCTTCAGAATGGACTCTGGATTTGAAGTGAAAGAAAAGGGCTTGGATTCAGCTTTGCCACCAACTAAGGACACTGAACCTTAGTTTTCTTATCTGTGAAATGGGAATGTAAATACAAGTCCTACATGGCTGTCGTAAAGACGAAATTAATCTGTAGACAGTACCTGGCAAGGAACCTGTATGCAGTGGGTGCTCAGCAAATATTTGTTGAAGCAATTCAGGAGGGACAGTGTTTGGAACAATCTGCTGGGGCTGTGGCACCTCTCCCTTCCCTGGACACGACCCCAGCATGACTCATCACTGTTACGCCTCAAACTTGAGTCTGGCCCAATGGCATAGCCCCCTGCAGGGGTCACCCCAGGGCCACCTAGGTCTGAGCAAACAGGAAGAGTCAACAGACGGAAAGGCGACTGGCCTTTTGCCACTCTGAATGAGGCTCAACTCCTTATTTCATGCCCAGCCAGGAATCAGTACTATTCCATGAGCCCAAATTTTTCACTGGGCAAGGCCAGCAAGAACCCTGGGGCACTGTTGTTCTTTGTGAGAGGCTGGGCACAACTATCGGGTGGACCAGAATGAGGGATTGTATTGCACATGAAGGTGTGCTCTCAATGGATTTCTCCCACCCTAAAGCATAGAGGAAGATTTTCCACTGGGAGAGCGGGCAGACACAGACTGGCTGCCCCAGAAAGAGACTTCAACCTTACCATCAGCTGGGCAGGCCTCAGACTCCCCATGAGAAGCTGTGTTCTTGGAAGGGGCCATAAAATCTAAACCAGACCAGTCATGTTGGTAGGCTGCTTTCATTTTACAACAAGTTTGTTATTTATAAGTTTATCTTATCCTGTAAAACAGCCCATGAAACAGTCTGGGACATCGTATCCCCTATTTGATAGGTGCAAGAAACTGAGGTCCAGAAAGGCAAATAATTGACTTCAGTCACTTGCTAGAAGCTGGAACAGAGGAGTCCTATATTGTGGGCCCCAGCCTGTGACTTCTCCACTCCAGAAAATGGACAATTTAAGTGGCAGAAGGAGAGCTTCTGCTTTAATTTTTAGAGGTATTTTAAAAGCAAGGAGAAAAGTCCTTTATAGTCACTCACACAGATACCATTTCCCGTGTTCTTCATTCCTTTTGTATAAATACATCTTTCCATCTAATATCACTTTTCTTCTGCCTAAAGGTTTTCTTTTGACATTTCTTATAGTTCAGGTCTTCTGCAGATGAATTCTTTTAGATTCATTATGTCAGCTATCGTTTATTAAAATATCTTTCAGCTGGGTATAGACTTCTAAGTTGATGGGTTTTTCTCACTATTTTTAAAGATGCATCTCCACTGTCTCCTGACTTACATGATTTCTAAGGAGAAATGTGCTGTCATCTTTTTGCTTATCTGTGCATAATGTGTTTTTCTCTGGCTGTTTTTGAGGTTTTCTCTTTATCACTGGTTTTATATCATTCAATTTTCATTTGTTTTGATGTAGTTTTTCATGTTTCTTGTGCTTAGGATTCATAGAGCTTCTTGGATCAGTGAGTTGATAGTTTTCTTCTAATTTGGAAATATTTCTTTAATATTTTTTTCTGTTCTTCCCTACCCTCTTCAGGGACTCCAATTATACCTAAATTAGGCTGCTTGATGTTGTTCCACAACTCACTGATGCTCTGCTCCCTTATTTCCCTAGTCATATTTCTCTGTTTCATTTTGGATGGTTTGGACTACTATGTCTTCAAGTTGATTAATATTTTACTCTGCACGTTTAATCTGCTGTTAATCTCATCCAGTGTATTTTTTATTGCAGACATTGTATTTTTCATCTCTAGTGGACAATTTAAGTGGCAGAAGGAGAGCTTCTGCTTTAATTTTTAGAGGTTTTCTAAAAGCAAGGAGAAAAGTCCTTTGTAGTCACTCACACAGATACCATTTCCCGTGTTCTTCATCCCTTTTGTATAAATACATCTTTCCATCTCGTATCACTTTTCTTCTGCCTAAAGGTTTTCCTTTGACACTTCTTATAGTTCAGGTCTTCTGCAGATGAATTCTTTCAGATTCATTATGTCAGCTATTGTTTATTAAAATATCTTTCAGCTGGGTATAGACTTCTAGGTTGATGGGTTTTTCTCACTATTTTTAAAGATGCATCTCCACTGTCTCCTGACTTACATGATTTCTAATGAGAAATGTGCTGTCATCTTTTTGCTTATCTGTGCATAATGTGTATGTTTTTCTCTGGCTGTTTTTGAGGTTTTCTCTTTATCACTGGTTTTATATCATTCAATTTTCATTTGTTTTGATGTAGTTTTTCATGTTTCTTGTGCTTAGGATTCATAGAGCTTCTTGGATCAGTGAGTTGATAGTTTTCTTCTAATTTGGAAATATTTCTTTAATATTTTTTTCTGTTCTTCCCTACCCTCTTCAGGGACTCTAATTATACCTAAATTAGGCTGCTTGATGTTGTTCCACAACTCGCTGATGCTCCGATCCCTTATTTCCCCAGTCATATTTCTC
Organism: Myotis brandtii; assembly: GCF_000412655.1. Classification (NCBI taxonomy): domain Eukaryota; kingdom Metazoa; phylum Chordata; class Mammalia; order Chiroptera; family Vespertilionidae; genus Myotis; species Myotis brandtii. Next base: position 1,174,686 of record NW_005362797.1, on the reverse strand, counting down.
TGTTTCATTTTGGATGGTTTGGACTACTATGTCTTCAAGTTGATTAATATTTTACTCTGCATGTTTAATCTGCTGTTAATCTCATCCAGTGTATTTCTTATTGCAGACATTGTATTTTTCATCTCTACTAGTTCACTTTGGCTCTGCTTGTATATCTTCTGTGTCTCTTCTTAGCATGTTCATGCTTTCCTCTACCATCTTGAAAATATGAAATACAGTTTAAATGACTGTTTTATCATCCTTGTTTACTAAGTATATCATTTGTGTCATGCCTTGGTCTGTTTCTATTGACTGGTTTTTCACCTTCTTTTGGTTTGTTTTTTCCTGCATCTTTGTATAATTAGTAGTTTTTCTTATTGGATGCTGTGTTGTTGGGTGCTGGATATTTTTGTATCCATTTAAATATACTTGAATTGTGTTCTGGGATGTAGTTAAACTGTTTTAACTTTTTAAAAACTTACTTTTATTGATTTCAGAGAGTAAGGAAGGTGAGAGAGATAGAAACATCAATGATGAGAGAGAATCATTGATTGGCTGCCTTCTGCACGCCCTCTACTGGGGATCGAGCCTGCCACCTGGGCATGTGCCCTGACCGGGAATTGAATCATGACCTCCTGGTTCATAGGTTGATGCTCAACCCTTGAGCCACACCAGCTGGGCCTGTTTTAATCCTTTTGAGACTTGCTTTTAAGCTTTGTTGGTTTGTACCAGAGCAGGCTTTAGGGCTAATTTTTACCCGCTACTGAAACAATACCCTTCCGAAGACTCTGTCTGCGCCCTTTGTGTTATGGCCATTTATTTATTTATTTATTTATTTATTTATTTATTTTTCCTTCTAGCTGGTGGGAACATGCTCCAAGCCCTGGGTGAGCCCCACGGATTGCTCAGCCCACTCTTTTTGTTCCTTCTTTTTCCAGCCTTAGGTATTTGCTGGCATGCATGCACTGATCAATAGTCAATCAAGAAGAATCCCCTGTAGATCGTTAGCACTATCTCTCTTTGTAGCTCTCTCCTCTCCACGCAGCTCTCTTAGCTTGCTTATGTTGCACTGAGAATTCCAGTTGCAACTTCTTGATTCTCAACTATGTCTTCTCAACTCAGACCATTAGAGTCCAGTGGTTCTCAACCTTCCTAATGCCGCGACCCTTTAATACAGTTCCTCATGTTGTGGTGACCCCCAATTTCATTGTTACAAATTGAACATAATTAAAGCATAGTGATTAATCACAAAAAACAATATGTAATTATATATGTGTTTTCCAATGGTCTTAGGCGACCCCTGTGAAAGGGTTGTTCGACCCCCAAAGGGGTCGCGACCCACAGGTTGAGAACCACTGCATTAGACTCTGGTTTCCCTCCCTGTGCTGTGGCCTGGAAATGATTTCGCCTTATTTGCTTCTCTTTTCTCAGGGATCCCCTTCTGCACTGACTATTGTTTAACATTTGGAAAGGCGTTGTTTCATATGTCTTACCTCGTTTTATAGTTGTGTAAGGCAGGAGGGTAAATTCAATCCCTGTTAGTCTATCATAACTGAAAGCATACGTTCCCACAAAATGTCAATTAAAATGTGTTTATTGTGGTAACATATACATAATATTTCCCATTTTTGTCATTTTTAAGTGTTCAATTCAGTGGCATTAAGTAAATTCCCTCTAACTTAGTTTTAAGTGGAAAAAATGCTTTATTTTTCTCCTAATAATTATTAAACCTTAAGTGCTAGGTGCTGAAGTAAATATTATGGTTACACCATTATAAAGACAGGAAATGTGACGTTTAGAATGTAAGTTGCCCAGGGTCTCGGCGTAATTGGTGTGATGGTCAGGATTAAGTCTCACAGAGCCAGGCGATGAGCTTCATTGAGACAGGATCCCAAATCACATGGCTCTTACCTGTCTGTAAGGGCTTCCGTTGGAAGGCTATTTCTTGGTCTGAAGCCAGACATTTAGAAATCAGCTCCAATCCATGACTGCAGGAGCCTATTCACCCACATACCAGAGGACCACCGGGCTCGGGGCCAGACCCAAATCTGAGAGACAGAGTCTCTGTCACCTCTGAGCCAGGACAGACCCCGAGAGGGGCTCCATCCTTGAGGTGCTGTGCACAGCAGGGGTGGACTAGAAGTCTATAAGTGTGGCGTTGGTGGGACCCCGAGACCACAATGCATAGTCAGCCACTTGGAGTCCAATGTCAGCTTCATTTACATCAGTGGCTTATCTTAAATCACAATTACAAATCTCCTGAAATCCCCGGTTAACTTCTTACCAGCTCCAAATGGGCGCGTCAGCAGCCATTGATCCAGCACATCAGGGATTCTTGTCTGCCAGGAGGTCATTCCTTTATGTGCGTGAATGAAAACAAGGCTCTTGTCTCGGGAATACTCTGGTGGCCTCTTTGCAAAGGCTGTGCAAAGGCATTTACTCCCGGCCTTTCTCAAGAAAACCCTGGAAGCGCATTCCTTTGTATGGTTTCAATTTGTGTCAAATGCACTTTAAGAATCACAAGCCGGTTTTTATTAGTTATTTCTCACTAGCAACGTATGATGCTTGGAGCATTTTATAGATGAGTTTTACTGATGGGAGCGTCAAGGCCACGGGACATTCACGCTCTCACAGCCTCTTCCATCACGGCCTCCACTTTGGAGGCCCCGCACCTTCCCCCAGAAGTTTTCCCATGAGCCTCTGCTCGCTCCTGAGGCGGCTGCCCCTCACACTGTGAGGAGCCCCCTCAGCCCTTGAGGACCAGATTGTTTACCTGTCTTTGTTTCCCTCCTGTCTGGGACCTGGAACCAAATACTCTCAGAAATAAAAACTTGCAACCTTCATCACCATCGCTTCATCTTTAAACAGTCAGTTTTGTGGCATCCAAACCATTGCTAGCATTTTTCTACAATGGTGTGCAGGGAGGTAAGTTAGCCAAATTTTACCTCTTCTTACCCTGTACAAATTTGGCATAAAACTCAAGCTCAATAGATCCAGTGGAGTGAGGGCTATTCATTTGGTAAAATAATGATTTTTT
>NW_005362797.1:1148131-1171652 GCF_000412655.1 Myotis brandtii | reverse complement strand
AGCCTCCTCACCTGCGGCCTGGGTAGTGGGCACAGAGAGGAGGAGGTGGGGGCACAGCCCACACTGCCCCGCCCTTTGGCCAGGCCTGGGCTTCCGGCTTCCTCTGCGCTGATGGCCCCACCAGAGCCCATTTCCACGTGAAAAATCACATCACGACGTCTCCGCACCGTTGGGCTCGGCGCACTCGGCAAGGCTAAGTCAGATCCTCACATCATCACTGGGGACAATCGATGCTCTTGTCCGGCTTCTAATGACAATCAATTCTCTCTGGCTCTTTGCTAAGTAAGTGTCATTGAGAACAATTGCATTTTGTGAACCTGGTGGCCAGCCTTGCATTTGCCGCTTCCTCCAGCTGATGAGAGTCAGAGCATCTTGTTACTGCTCTGTTCCCGGTCAGTCACGCCATGTGCTCAGCTGTACAATTAATGTTCTTTCCGGTCTGTTTTTTCAGTCAACCTGGCAGCTCCATTAATCAGAAAAGCGAGTCCACCCACGGTCGCGGGCTCGAAGGGGCGGGCTGGGGAAGGCCAGGGTGAGGGCTGACCCTGAGTAAATGAGCCAGAGGGGCTGGTGTCAGACAGACTAGATTTCCAGTCCCCGTCCTGCTGCTTACCAGCTGTGTGACCTTGAGCAAATCACTCACCCTCTCTGAGGCTCTGTTTCAGCATTTATCAACTGGGCTAATAATAGCACTGACCACGTAAGATTGGTAAGAGGAATAAATGAGATGATGCACGAGAAAGGGGGTTAATATAACATGTATCACATCTAAGAAACTCAGTAAATTACCATTATTGCTATTGTTATTATTTCATCCTTCAGAGTCCCAGAACTGCACAGTCCAGACTGTCCACCTGTGCTGACACTGACCAATCCAGGAGCCGCTCGCCATATGTGGCCACTATAGAGCAGTTGAAATGTAGAATCCAAGTGAAGATGTGCTCTAAGTAACCTGGACTTCAAAGATTTAATTTGAAAAAGAAAGTGTAAAGTATCTCATTAATACCTTTTTAAAAAATTCTTTAAAATATTTATCACGAAGGGCTCCAGCCAACCTTGGCTTAATGCTCCACTGCTGCCACCTTGAAATTCTTAATCGTTTTTGAACAAGGGACCCATGAAATTATATCGTCGGTCCTGCCTAGAGCAGATCATTGCTGAAGCCTTCTGTCTCTGTAGGACAAAATTCTTTTCAGTAATAAGCATGGCAGGAAATGAACAGTGGCCAGAAGAGAAATGCAGACATTGGATTAAATGTTTAAATATATTTTTATTGGTTTCAGAGAGAAAGAGAGAGGGATAGAGAGATAGAAACATCAATGATGAGAGAGAATCATTGATTGGCTGCCTCCTGCACACCCCACACTGGGGATCGAGCCCGAAACCCAGGCATATGCCCTGACCGGGGATCAAACTGTGACCTCCTGGTTCATAGGCCAACGCTCAACCACTGAGCCATGCCAGCCGGGCAAGCCATCATGAATTTAATCATGAAATGAATCTGAGGAGCTGTCCCACCTGTGTTCCAAACTGAGGTCACCTGCATGACTGAGAGTTCTCTAAACTAACTCCCATGCAGAATACAATTTCTATTAAAGGCTGAGTTAAGAAGGGCTCCAGCCAACCTTGGCTTAATGCTCCACTGCCGCCACCTTGAAATTCTTAATCGTTTTTTAACAAGGGACCCATGAAATTATATCGTCAGTCCTGCCTGGAGCAGATCATTGCTGAAGCCCTCTTTCTCTGTAGGACAAAATTCTTTTCAGTAATAAGCATGACAAGAAATGAACAATGGCCAGAAGAGAAATGCAGACATTGGATTAAATTTTTAAATATATTTTTATTGATTTCAGAGAGAAAGGGAGAGGGAGAGAGAGATAGAAACATCAATGATGAGAGAGAATCATTGATTGGCTGCGTTTAGAAATTAGACCAAAAAAGGACAGTCTTTCAGGAGTATTTATAACCCGTAATGTTTAGGACTGTTGACACATGGTGCTGACCAAAAGCAGCCCGACCTGAGCACATCTGATGATGTTTAAATTCTCTGCAAAGTGCCTCCTGACTGTCACACCTGAGCAGGTGTGCTGTGCTGCCGGGAGAGGCCCTGCTTATTTTGCCATCGACAGGCACAAACTTTAAAAAGTAATTGTAATAATAGTATTACCAAGTGTTCAGGGCTGCCAGTGGAAACACAATTTTGAGGCAGGAAAATATGGCAAAATGTCCTTTGACCTAGAAATTGTGCTTCAAGGATTTTAGTCTAAATAGATCACGGGTGTATTTAAAGATTTAGCAGTGAAAGTATTCATCACAGTCCTGGGTATAATCATGACACTGGAAATAAATTGGTTGAATAAATCACAGCACATCTATGCATTTGAATATGTGGCAGCCATTTTAAAATTGTTGCCTAAAAAGATTTAATGTTACGGGAAATTCTCCATAACATATTCTTAAGTGAAACAATCAGTTTATAAAGCACAATGTATGATACTTCCCTCTTTTTTTTAATGTAACAATACCCATATTATTAGCACATGCATCCCACTTCCCGGCTGGAGCACAAAATAAGTTTATATTTTCTTTTATATCCAAATTATAATGCTTTCTGACTCCCCACCCCGAAGATCACAGGAAACCCACTCCTGTCCAAGGTCATTCTGGGAAGGGCTGGGAATGCTTGCTGGCTTCACAAATCCCACCTGCAGCTCGGAGGCCCGCAGGTCCCTCCGGCAGCTGTTTTGGGGAGTAGCTCTCTTTCCCAGGCTGCTGGTTCCTAGCAGGGCCCCTTCCTTAGCTGCCCCAACTGCCCAAGTCCAAGTTCAGGTGTTTAGCATATCTTTGCTAAAGACCTGGGGGAATAACCCAGAGTCAAAAGCATCTAATGCAACGGTTCTCAACCTGTGGGTCGCGACCTCTTTGGGAGTCGAACGACCCTTTCACAGGGGTCGCCTAAGACCATCGGAAAACACATATATAATTACATATTGTTTTTGTGATTAATCACTGTGCTTTCATTATGTTCAATTTGTAACAATGAAAATGCATCCTGCATATCAGATATTTACATTACGATTCATAACAGTAGCAAAATTACAGTTATGAAGTAGCAACGAAAATAATTTTATGGTTGGGGGTCACCACAACATGAGGCACTGTATGAAAGGGTCTCAGCATTAGGAAGGTCGGCAGGAAAATATGGCAATGATCTAATGCCTTGGTAGCTAGTGGTCTCGGCATTAGGAAGGTTGAGAACCACTGATCTAATGCCTTGGCAGCTAGAACTTTACATCCCTTTGGGACTCACAGGCCCAAAGCCACCCTCAGGGAGCCTGGGAGGCTTAGAGCCTGGGAGGCCCCCACAGGGCAGGCACCAACCCAGCCCTCCTCCATCCCTAATGAGCTAAGGCGGTCCCTCCCTGGTGCCAGAGCGGGCTCTCCTGCCCGCCCGGGATCTCCGGGGGAAACACCCCACCCACAGACACATCATCCCGCGTGCTTACAGGCACACAGGGTTTGTCTGAGCTCTGTGATCTAGAAAAAGCAAAAATAATTGTCAGCGCCATTCCCAAAGTCAGTTATATAACTGTCAATGACACAGCACAAGGAGCACCGACAAGCCAACCCGAATTTTCATTTAGATCATCATTTCTCCAACTCATTAAGGGCAGAGTCAGGCTGGAGAAGCACCTCGTTTCCCTTAGTAACCAGGACACACGGCACAGCCGCGGTCATATTTATGGCAACCCTGCCATTTTCAATATCCTAGGGAAGCCGTTCACATGTGTGTAACTAAAGAGCCCAGACTGGGACTTTTTCTAAAAAAACTTTAGAAATTTGCTCCAAAGGAGAAATAAGGTCTCCACCCCCAGAAACAAAAGAATTGTCAACACATTTCAAATGTTCTTACTCAGGTCACAGACGTCCATGAGGAAGGGAGCCACCCCAGCAGTGACCCAGCTTCCAATGCGTGTGCATGTGTGTGGTGTGAATGTGCATGCATGTATTCTGTGCAGCTGTTAAATCACAAATGGTGGCTACTAGTCAGTCAAAGTGAGAAGATGGTGGATAATATTAATTTTCTTTTTGTTTTGGGGATTTCTTTTTGTTTGAATTTTAAGGTGAGCCAAAAGCCCACACGCAAAGCTACGTTTTTTAGGTTTCTGTTACTTTATTTTCTCTTCCCTTGATTCTTTTCCCTAAAAAACAAAGCCCCATATGTCTGATGAATGACCATTTTTAGCTACTCAGATTTTATTAGGTATTTGACAAGTTTTAGAGACAAGGGTCTGTGCACTGGCCTCATGCACTAGGGTAGACGGGCCTGTGTGACCACAGAGAGGAGCCCCAGGGGAAGAGCAGGCCCAATATGAAGGTGTTCATCGAAATCAGTGTGATTCGGAATCGGAAGAGTTTGCTTTGAAAACATTCATTTCAGCAGAGAGGGAGTTGAAATTAGTGATTTTTACTTAAAACGACACAATGAGCCTTAAAACCACAGGGGCACCTTGATTATCTTGTCAGTAGCTCACTTTTTGGACTCAAATCTGATTTTTTTTTAAAATATTAATTTTAAAGCAATTGTTTTTCTCTGTGCTTGAGCAGTTTTCCATCTGTCAGGTGGCAAATGGCCTGGTGCTTTTCAAAACACCTTTTTATTTCAAATTACCAAAGTTATACATATTCATTGATGAAAATATATCCTATATAATGAAACCCTAATATGCAAATCGACCAAATGACGAAATGACCAGCTGAACGACTGGTCGCTACGTGCACTGGAGGGGTCCCAGACTGCGAGAGGGCACAGGCCGGGCTGGGGGGCCCCCCCCCCCCCCCCCCAGTGCATGAATTTCTTGCACTGGGCCTCTAGTAAATAATAAATATAAAGACCTCAAAGAAAAACAATCACCCATAATCTCACAGTGCTGCTCATGAAGCTGCTCATTTTGTGGCATTTTCTTCCCACCTCATGCACACTCATACACATATATACAAACATACACACACACACACACACACACAGGCATACCTACATGTAGGCACACCTATATGCAATAACAGGATTGTCCTAAGCACACTACTTTGTAATCTGCTTGTTGTACCTTAGCAGTATGTTATAAACATATCTTTAGATATTCTTAGTTAACATTTTTTTAATCCTCACCTGAGGATATTTTTTTTTTCATTGATTCAAGAGAGAGAGAGAGGAATGGAGAGGGAGAGAGAGAAACATTGATGTGAGAGAGAAACATTGATAGGTTGCCTCCCGTACTCGTGCCCACCAGGAATTGAACCCGCAACCTAGGTACATACCCTGACTGGGAATTGAACCCATGACCCTTCGGTGTACCAGATGATGCTCTAAACAACTGAGCCACACTGTCCAGGGCTCTTAGTTAACAACTTTTTAACAGCTGCATTGTTGGATATTTGAATTATTTCTAATTCTTTGCTATCATTACTGCTTTAGTGTACATTTTTGTGGTATGTTCCTTGACTATTTCCTATAAATAAAGCAAAGGAAATGTGTATTTTAAAGAGTTTTAAAATTTTATATAAACAAACACCCCTCAGGGCAAGTTGTCCTAATGCCCACTTCTTCAAGCCAAATGTGAGACCATTGGATCCCCTCCGACACACCCAGAACCTCCATCAATACTGGGTACGCCAGTATTTTTAAATATATTTGGTTAGCGGGCTAAAGCTCGCATGGATACATTAAGACATGACTCTGTTTCAACAGTCTAGAGCGCAACATTAGAACACCATCCATGTACAAAGCAGGAGCGTGCATCTGTCTCGCTCCCTGATGCTTAAAGCTGAGTCTCCATCCTACGTCTCACTGGACCACTGTACGAGCAGCAGGAACGCTGGGCAAATCGCAAATGTGTTTACATGACAAAGATATAGACATGTTTGTGTACACACACACACACACACACACACACATAAATATATCCAAATTTTGTTAAAATATGTGTATGTTAATATGATATAGACATGTTTGTGTACACACACACACACACACATAAACATACCCAAATTTTGTTAAAATATGTGTATGTTATACATATATATACTCAAAAACATACACCCCTCATGACAAAAATTATAAATGAAAATGTTAACAGCAGTTTCTTCGAGAGGTGGATTACAGATGGTTTTTATTTCTTCCTTTTACTTACCAACGCTTTCAAATTTTCTGCAACAACCATCCATTACAACAACCATCCATTACAACGACCATCCATTACTTTTGAAAACACATAGACCCAAACAATAAATGTGATTTTTTTCTAAGCAAACAAAATTCTTCCTGGGGCTCTAAGGCAACAGCTTAGCCCCTGCTATTGTTTATCCCTTCCTCCCACCCCACCTGGCCTTCAGGTTTGGAAACCAGCGTTGGGAGTTGGGGCCTCAGTTATCAGAAGATCCTAGTACTAGGACCAGCCTGCAACTAACCATCTGAAGCAAATCTCTGGGCCCCAATGTCTTCATCTTTCGAAGAAATTAGGAAACATCAGGTTTCAACTTGAGTATCAACTCTGTTGGAGTGGGACTTGTGTTGAGAAAATTTTGGAAACTTAATTCAAAACTGAATCAGGAAAGTTGGAAAGACTTCTGTGATAGACTAATAATGTCTGCCATGGGAAGAAATGCAGTGATTGACTACTGATGTCTGTCATGGAAATGAGAACAGAAATCCTCCCATCTAGGGCAACACAGTTGACATGCGTGGACCAGGTGTTTCTAATACCCCTCCCCAGTCTTAAATTCTACTTTCTTTGCTTCCTCACTCATCTTGCCTTTTCATATTATTTCTAAATTCCTCACTTTTTAAAGAAAATCAGAAATTTAATTTGGTTCAATAAATCTTTGTTCTAGGAAATGTAAAGGTAAGTAGGATTTAGTCCCTGTTCTGGGGGAACCCCATTTTGGGGGATGATGGAGAAGGGAGTCCAGAACTCCATTTCACCTACGTTTTTCTGGGATTTTAATGGAGATTCAGTGATGGCTGAGTGATGGCTAAGGAGTTCCCCCTAAGGCAGTGGTTCTCAACCTGTGGGTCACGACCCCTTTGGCAGTCGAACGACCCTTTCACAGGGGTCACCTAAGACCATCCTGCATATCAGATATTTACATTACGATTCATAACAGTAGCAACATTACAGTTATGAAGTAGCAACGAAAATAATTTTATGGTTGGGTCACAACATGAGGAACTGTATTTAAAGGGCCAGAAGGTTGAGAACCACTGCCCTAAGGCAAGGATCATTAGGGAGACCTACTGGGGAAAGAAGGAGGGAAAGGTAAACACTGCAGACAGGGATATAATAGGAATAAGAAAAATGAGAGGCCTGTAGGTTACACACCCCGATCCCAGGGTGGCAGAGGCCAGAAGTGTGTTCTGGTCATGCTCTCCAGGGCCAAGACAGTAGAACCTGGGGATATCATGTCCTCCTCTGAAAACGAGAAAGGATCTGAAGTAGATGACCCTGAGGCTCTATCCAGTTCAGATACCTTTATTCTGGGAGATAATAAGTTTGAAAAGTAGGCCGCTGACTGGCTGCTAGGAGGGAGGAGAAAGAAGACATCTATTGAGGGAATAATGTTCAGGGGGTTTGGAGAAGGAACAGAGGAGGTCGGGTGACACTTAAGGAAATAAGGGGCTCTCAGGACAGAAGTGAGCCTGGGTGCTTGGGAATCTGTGTCCCCAGTTTTCCCTCTGACCTAGAGGCTGCCACTCAAGGGGTGAGGCAGAAAATGGCAGTGGGACCAGCTCTCTCTTCCCAGCATCTGGGGAACTTTCTGTCGCCATGGCGATGGCTAGGCGATGGCTAGGTGGTGTAATGTGTGGCTTCATGCCGTGACCACCTCTTTCTTTGCTCTCATCCCAGCTATAGGTACTGCCTCTGGGGTTGCAAAAAGGGGCCCAAGTGTGGAATTTCTGTGCTTTTTTGACTCACCCCAGGAGCAAATCTCTCCCTCTCCTGCCACGGCTTCTAGCCTCCAAGCCACTCGCTCAGACTCCTTAGGAGTTCTGAGGTTCTTAGGTCCTACTTCTCGAGGGAAGCAGAGAACAAGAATCTAAACTCAAAACCCACTGAGTAAGAACAGAATGAAGTTGGTGTGTCCCTTGGCTCTGACTTTGACAGGAGTAGCAAGAGATGCTTTATGGAAGAGACACCGTGGTCACCTTCGGTGAAGTCAGTTTCTAAAGGTTAGGGCTGTGAGTCTCTTTGACTTGCCCCTTAATAACTCATTCTGGCTCTATCATTCCTGGGTGCTCCTCTAGGCCCTTCTGGAACTTATTTATTCTTTCAGCCTTTATTGGATTCCAAATGATGGAGGCAAGCCCTGAGACTTGTGGTTGAGTCCTGGCCCCATCCATCAGCTGTGAACTGCCATCTCGAAGTAATGTGTTCTGCAGGAATTGTCTTTCCTTGGCTCTGCCTCTAAACAGCTATGACCCTGAGCAAACCCCTTCAATCTCTCTGAGTCCAGGTTTCCCATTCTAGAAAACAAAAGCAGGGGCATCTGACAAACCTTAGCTCATGGGGTGGTTGCATTTTGTACCCTATTCATTGCATCCCCAGAGCCCAATATGATTCCTGTCACATCACAAAAATTCAGTGAATAGCTCTCAAATGGAGTAGATAAAAGAAAAAAAACATTAGCGGTGATATTTCCCTACCAGTTGGAATTCTTGGTGGCAAATGACTGAAACCAACTCAAACTAGCTTAAGCAAACACAAAGAGTTTCCATTTCATGTAACCAGGAGGTCTGCTGGCAGAGTTGGTTTCAGCCATGACTAGATTCCAAGGGCTCTAGGAAGCCATGAGAGCACAAACCATTGGAGCAAAAAAAGAAGAAGAAGAAAAAGAACTTGTTTGGAGCCCACACTTCTGCAGGGGAGAAAAGAGGTGAAGTTTCAGAATCAAAAACATCTGGATTTCTCATCCCACCCTGCCCCTTCCAAGGTACTTGACCTTGGGCGACTCATTTTTTTTCCCTAAGTCCTGGCTTCCGACTCTCTAAAAAGGGGATAACAATATTTGCTTTGCATGGAGTGATTGAAAGTAGTCTTAAGATGTAATTTAAATGCAAGATGGGTGGCATGTATATTGTTGGTTTAAGTAAGCGTGAAAGCCTAATTTCCTTTGCAGGAATTCATTTTAGGAAGTATGTTCAAGACACCTCTGTATGTAAGTCTATTTCTGTGCTGATTTTGACCTAGTATTTATGGAGTACTTTACATGGATTAGCTTATTTAATCCTCACCTAACTCTGTGTGGTAGGCACTGCGATTATTAGTTCCGTTTGAAAGATGGGGAAACTGAGGCTTTATGCCTGCAAGTAAGTCTGCCAAGGAACACAACAGTAGGTTGTGGAGGCGAGAGACTAAGACTCAGATCTGACTGAGGATCCAGCATGTGTCACACCTGGGACTGTTACACCTCTTCTTGAGGGTCTCCTTGCCTGACATGGCATGTTAGTGCTGGGTGGGACTCAGAGAATGTAGGGTCCCAGTGTCCCATCTTACCGAGGCTCAGTGGAGCCAGAACTTAGCCCCAGCGTTCTCACTTCCATTCTGCATCTGCAGAGCTTCTAAGAAGAAACCACAGAACGCAAACCAAAGGAGTGCATTGAGGAAGAGCTTACAGAATTTGGCTGGAGAAATTGGAGAACCAGGCTGGTGTCATGCCTGCAGGAGCAATGCCCAGCAGGACACCCCCTCCACCACTGCCCTGCATCAGACATAGCAGTTGGTAGCACCAAAACTACCAGCACTGGACACCACCCCTAGCCTCTGGCCCATGTCACCGCTTTGCCCCTCTCCTCCCTATAATGCCATCTTTCTGCATATTCTACTCTTCTTGCTTTCTTATTTTGCTAACCTGGGATTCAAAGTCTAGTAAGGTACATGTGATGGGTGGAGCCTATATCATGTGCCCATGAACCTAGCTGCAAGGGAGGCTGGAAAGCAAGTGTCTGGCCATTTTAGCTGTTAGGGTGAGATGCATCGGTACCACCCACCAATACTCATAAAGGTGGTGAGTATCCCAGACTTCAAAAGGAGATTTGGATATTTGATGGCCAAAACCAGTGTTCTTGAAACTCTGAATGAGAGCAAATGGGGTCTCAAGAAATGTTGGTCTGGTCCCCAAACCCTCACCCTAGGAGCCGAAAAGCAAATGCCTTCGGTTCCTTTCCCTGCTTCCCGGGAGTTGGGACCTGTGCCCTCCCCTGAGTTTGCTGAAGCCTGTAGTTTTCAGCTCCTCTCGAGGCAAATTACAGCCTCTGCATGGCAGCCTCTCTGCTGGGTCTGATTCATGGGCATATGGTGCTGAGTCACATTGTTGTAACATAAATAAAAATATTTTACATAGAAACTTAAGGGATGGCAGCTCTGGAGCCCCAAACCCTATCAGCAGCCTCAAGCTGTGAAGGGAAGGGTGTTTGGTGTCCAGACCGCCTGGTGGGAAGCTGGCCGAGGGAAGGCGGCTTGTGTAGGTCTTTCGCCTCTTGCTCTCCTCTTCCCCATCCCAGACCCCAAGGCAACTGGGCGTGGCTTCTAAAGGAAAAGGCGGAGGTTCCCTGGGGCTGAGGCGTGTATTTGTTAGGAATCTGGGAGGAGAGAGGGCCTAGCATGGAGAAAGCCACGCTGTTCAAGGATCGAGGGTTCTTCTGGCGCATCAGCCAGTCTTTTGACTCTGCCGTGGCCCATGCCCAGGACTGACAGACTGTGACAGCTTAGCGAGTTTCCTGGGCCTTTAAAGGACACGAGCTTTTGGCCCATCTGATTTACACATTTTAAATAGATTCCTTTGTGAGGCATTTATAACACATCAGAGGCCCCCCTCGCCTGGCATCTCATTTGCTGCTGTCACAAAGTGATCGTCCTCATCGTGAATGGGTAAAGTGACAGAGCGGGAAAATTGAAGCATGGTGATCCCTCCTTTGGAAAACTGCTGTTTGAACTACTCTGTTATTTTTAGATAGTCTCTTATTCTATAAAAAATAACTTTGTTTTTAGCTTGAATAATAGAAAAAGATAAACTTAACTATCTGACCTTGCAAGCTAGCCATCTAAAGGGGCTGATACACTGATACTGATATTAATTCACATATTCTGCCAAGTATTTGTTCATCCAAGGTTACAGGTGTCTATATAGATATGATATGTACTCAAAGTTACAAGTTGTCTGTATAGATATGACAGGTGTTTGTTAGATACAATATGTGTTCAAGGTTACAAGCTGTCTGCAAAAATAACTTACACAAAGAACTAGAAGGATATAAAAAAAGGAAATTCTCTCTCCTGTGTTTGTTCAGAATTTGTCAGAGGTAATCTGCTCTGAACCTGCACGCAATAAAGATGACTCCTAACTAATTGGCTCATTAGACGTCTTGTCCAGCTCGCTGATTTGCGATACAACAAAATGACGCCCTCTGTCACATGGCTGGTTCTTTGGTTTTTGGCAGCACAAAGACGAGAACCCAGGTGGCCTGACTCCCACACCAGGGTTATTCTAGGTAGAAGATTTTGAGGAGGAAGCAGTGTTGGGATCCCCCTCATTTTATAATCGAGAAAATTATGACCCAGGTTGATTAAATGACTTGGCAAATGATCGCACAGGTAGTGGCTGAATGGAGACCAGAACTGGCACAGGGTATGGCTTGGAGAACCAAACAAACCCGAGTTCAGATTCTGCCTTTGCCTCCTCCCCAACCAGCCCCACCCCTGGGAAAGGGGCAGTCACATTGCTTTGCTTTGCAATGTTTCCTAGCATTGCTTTAACAGTTAAACTAGAGCAGTGGCTAGCACACAGTAGGCATGCAACACACGTTCCTTCCTCTCTTCCCCTCCCGTCTGGACTCCTCATCCAGTGCTCCTGCTGCTGCCTCGGCATCACTGTCCCTGATATTAGAGACGCTGCCAGTCTCCTGCCTTGTGGGGGGCAGGCGGCCCAGCCTCCTCATTAGCCACAATACCTTTGCCTAAGTGCCAGCCTGTCATCCTAAACATGTGACATTGTTGGGACCTAATAGAATCCCCAGTCCCAACCCAGGAAACCGCCCTCGGAGCAGCCAGGTGACTGAGATTGTCCGTCTTGTTTGCCAGGGTTTTATCAGCAGTGATTGTCATCTTCATTTTCTCCAACTTCTCATTTTCAGGGATTATTTATGCCCACATCCTGCAAATGCGTGTCCCCTGCCTTCCCAGGGCGGTGATGTGAATGACTGTCCCTCCCGCTCCCTCCGGCCCTGGTTTTTGGCTCTGTGATATCTCATTATATTCTAAAGAGCCGTCCACGAGGCAGGGCACCACGGATGCAATTAAATCTGCTCCTGTAGCAACACTGCTCGTAAGCAAAATATATTGATCGCCGAAGCTTTGGACCCACTTTAATCAAGTAATCTAAACAGGGCTTAAGCTTCAAAAGCCGAGCGATGTGCCCGGCTTCAAAGCGCTTACTTACACTGAATTAATTTCTCCGGGATGTACTAATGCTCCCCGCAACCCCGTGGATTATAATGTTAGAGGTTGCAATCGGGGCTCTGATAATATCCCCAAAGCCTGGCCTCTATTGATTGTCATATGAAAAGACACAAAAGGGAGTGGGGTGCAGGGGAGGAGGGAACAAAGGGATTGGGTTTGATTGAGTGAGACTGAAACATCACTGTCTCCTGCTGGCTCCGCCCCGTCCCCCAGGGCTAGTTTTGGGGATGGGGTTGGGGAGGGGCAGAGGCACTACAGTAACAGGTGCTCCAACTGTGATTCTGAGTGGAAGCCAAAGGGGTGTGTGTGTGTGTGTGTGTGTGTGTGTGTGTGTTGCAGGGAAACTGGACATCTACTGTTCCGGGGGCCAAACTGCCCGTCACCCTTCTGCCAGGTGATAGCCCTTCCAACCAATTTAGTCAGAGGACTGCTTCTCCTTGACTTCAATTCTGGCCTTTGAGGGGGGCTCCACCCACCCCCTGGATCTGGAGCCCGAGACCTTGTCTTTCATTTATTGAGAACTTGCTATGCACCAGCGTTATTGTAGGTCCCGGGATCCAGCAGAGAACAGGATAGAGAAAAATCCTTGGCCTCCTGGAATCCTTCCCCGGGGGTGCGATGGATGAAGACCAGCACACTGTCTTTTTACCTTACTTATTTGATGATGGAGAAAATAAGACAGGAGCCAGGGATAGGGAGTGTGTGGGTGTGTGTGGGTGGTGGTGTCAGTGTGAGTTCAGTTTTGAAAGCGGTGGTCCTCACTGGCAAGGTGACATTTGAGCAGACCTGAAGGTGGAGTGGGAGGGAGGCACCCTAGCCTTCTGGGGAAGGTGCTCCAGCAGAGGGAAGGGCCTGTGCAAAGGCCCCGAGGTAGAGCGCGTCTGACGTGTTTGAGGGGCAACCAGGAGGCCAATGTGGCCGGGACAGAGCAGGCAGGAGGAAAAGTATGGCATGAAGTCAGAGGCGAGACAAGGGCCAGATGGAGGCCGGCGTCAACCCTGTACTTACTTTTCGTGGCCACAGTGGTCGGTTCAGGGACGGACCAGTGACATAAACCATGGAGGGCAGGGGCTGAGTCGTCAGCAGCTACCTCATCACCACGAGGAGCCTGAGGATGAAGCCGACATGGAGGAGAGTGAAGCCAGAGATGGGTGACATTGTTTGAGTTTCTGGAAACTCCACAGGACTTGGCTTTTAAAATGTACGGGAGCCAGTAAATCTTTTTTGTCTAAACCATTTTGAATTGTCTTTCTAAGTAAATCTCACAGCCCTAAGAATCCTGCCTCTTGAAACTAACGTCAGAGGCAGAGCATCCATTTCTCTCTGCATCACGCTGAGGGCACGTGATGGCTCTCCTCTCTCCTCAGCAGTAGGAAGGTCCTCTGTGCCCCCTTCCATGGGAGTAAGAGAGGACACCCTCTACCCACGAGGCCTTGCCCTTCTCCCCTCCATTCCCCTCTGCCTCGAGAGAGCACTGGGCTAGCAGAAATGGGGGGGCAGAACCCCGAGCTCTTTCCAATTCCATTTTACCTCCTCCCACCTCATCCCCCTGCCATTGTTTGATGCTGTTGGCCCTTCCCTACCTACCTGAAGTCGAAGAGAGGTGATTAGCATTAATTAAGGAACTAATATGTGCCAGAATTTACATATGTTGAGTTTTTACATGGTATCGTATTTCTGATATTTTTTTTTTTTTTTTTTGCATCTCCAGGAGCTCTGATATTCGCCTAACATGATCATGATGGCATTCAGGTCAGCATCCAGTTCTGATGGTTGGTGCCCATGCCACACAGGCTATAAAGGTTTTGAGATTTGACTCCTGGATGTTATGGTCTCCTTATATCTCAGGTGTTAGCAGAGGCTCCCTGCCCTTTGAGACTGAAATTAAGTTGTCTCAAACTCTGTTCTGTGTGTGGCCACAGGCAATCATGGTTTCTCCAATATCTCTAGGGTTTTTGTGGGGAGTGGAGGTGGTGGCTTATCGTTTCCCATCCTCCTCTGGGTTACTAACCACATGGCCCAGGTGCGGACCCACCATATTATTAACAACATGTATTATTAACACAGGTGTGTGTGTGTAAAAGACTTTACTGAAGGTTTAGAGTGATGGAGGGGGTGACATCACAGGATCAGGTAAGAAACCCAGCATTATGCGTCCCCCTGCATTTACTTATTGGGCCATTTCCAACAAGAAGATTCTTTCCTTTGTGCCCTTTCTCATCCCAGCCATGTTGCTAAGCCCTCCCTCTTCCTCCAAACCCCCGACTCCTCATTTTTCCAGGTTCCTCCCCCCTCTACCTTTCCCCTCATTCTTTCTCTTTCTTTTCTAACTCAATCCCCAGTCACTTTTACAAAGAAGAGAAAGTAGTTCTCCGCCCTTACTGAGCTCTGGCCTTATCCAAAGGTTCATCCGCAAGTCTGTGCGTCGGTGGGTCCGTCACTCTGGGTCCCTCTTCTGAGCAGCACAGAGGAAGCAGCGTGGCTTTGCACTTGGTCTCCGTCTCCCAGCCACCGTGATCCCCGCGGGGAAGGTGTGGATTAGCGATCCATTTCCCAATGTTAGTTATGAATGAGTCTATCACCTGCAAAGGGCAGAAGAAGCTACCGCAGCCAGCCTCAGGGACGAATTCTCTTTATTACACCCATTTTAACGATGAAAAAGTGGGTGCTCTGTGAAGTTAGGTGGATACGTGACTTGCTCATTCTCGCACAGCCTAGTACCCAGGAGAGAGGGGATTTGAATCCAGGTGTGACCATGGCAGATTTATGCCATTTCCACCACAGCATCATGAATTCAATAAAAGTTGCATGTTAGATCTCCCTAGATCCATCCACACGCATTCATGGAGTATTTCCTTATGTGAGAGCACCAGGCTGGGAAGGCTGTGGTGGATGAGAAATAAGTGGTCCCCTCACAACAGGAATTCTTCATCTCACAGGGAGATAGGCCAGACGGCACACGTTAAAGGTAAAATTCAAGGAAAACGGGATAAAATACTCAAAAGCCTCTTGACCTGTCTATTAAAGGAGCAGGATAGCAGTGATTGTGAGGTTAATCGTGAACCCCTTGTAAGATACTTACTTGCTCTGTAGCTCACTTTCTTTTTCAGCTGTAAAATCAAGATAATATTAGTACCTCCCTTACAGACTTAGAAGGTTAAGTGGATAAATCCATGAAACATATTTAGAACAGTGCCTGGTACACAGCAAGCAATAAATGCTAGCTATTGTTATTAAATAATGTATGGTGATGTGTTTGGAAATGGCCAATATGTTCCTTGATAAATATCACTGTCCCTCGTTGACAGGGGAGGAAACTGAAGCGCAGAAGTGACCTTCTCCGTGTCACGGAGCCATTTTTGGCAGAGGCAAGAATAGAACGCAGGTCTTTGGATGCTGGTCGGGTAGTGGTCCCAGTATGTCCCACCTGTGAGTTGAGAGTGCAGGACAGACTGTTCGGCAAGTTTGTGGCAAAGGAGGCACTGATTTGGGATGGAGTAGATTTTACTCAGAAATGGATGTTAAGGAAGGGTGATGTGATTAAAACAACTAGTTGCCCACCAGAATCTGTTCTCTTCCTCTGCCACTGTGATCAGTGTAGCCGGACACAACTGCCCAGTTAGGAACTACATTTCCCATCTTGCCCTGTGGTCAGGAGTGGCGCCATGTAGAAAAGTTCTCCCTAAGGTCATGTGAGTAGAAGAAAGTGATCTCCTTCCAGGCTGGCGCCTCAAGACAAAGGGTGTGCCTCTTCCGTGTCCCTTTCCTCTTTCTTTGCCGGCGACTGAACT
Source organism: Myotis brandtii (assembly GCF_000412655.1). Classification (NCBI taxonomy): domain Eukaryota; kingdom Metazoa; phylum Chordata; class Mammalia; order Chiroptera; family Vespertilionidae; genus Myotis; species Myotis brandtii. Next base: position 1,155,349 of record NW_005362797.1, on the reverse strand, counting down.
GACCAGACAGAGCCGTGGGCTACGAGGCCACTGCCTTCTTAAACTGCCTGTGCGGAAGAACTGGATTTCTACCCCCCACCCCTCCAATCCATCATCAACCCAACTTTTGTTCTACAACCTCTTCAATGAGATGAGTCCACTGCTCATACACTGGGACGTCAGGGAAACTCCAAACTGCAGTGAAAGTTTCTGCAAGTTACTCTCAATGTCAGGACTCAGTTCCTAATACTGTTTCCAATTGGGTCACGGGCTGGGCCTGCCTGCGGTCCACACTTAAAGTAGCACAGCCCTGGGATGCAGAGGCGAGAGGGAAGGTACCGGGTTCCTCATGGCATGGAGCAGAGAGGCAATTAAAAGATCCATATTCTTCAGCCGCTGCATCTTACGGTTGCTTTCTCAGGGAGGTGTGCCTCTCCCTAAAATGACGGGTCAAGCCACGTACTAAGGACTTCCAAACCAGGTAAGGTGGCCCCGCGATGGCCCGTGCTGTCGCTGTGTGGGCTCCACTTGCTGGGACAGTGCCACACTCCCCAGGACACTCCTGAGCACCCACGGTGTCCATAGACTGAAGGATGGTGCAAGGGTCACGGGTCTCCACCGGCAGCCCCTGTGCCAGATGCCGTATAACCCGTGAGGCCTCGCTACACCGCGGAGTAACTGGGACCCAAGTGCATGGTGTTCTGAGGCTCAAATGAAACCACTGGTGTTGAAGTGCTTTGAAAACAGGATGAGAAGCAACTTTCAGTTCATAAAGCAGCTGGAGATGCGAGAAGATCCAGGTGAGGATTTGGGAGCCACCGGAGGTCAGAGAGGCCCTACGGGACAGTGAGCAGGGCCTGGGCTGGGAGGTGAGACCCAGATGCTCGGGATGCCTAGAGCCTTGCATTCCGGCTGCGCATCCTGTCCGGGAAGGATGGCTCTGATGCCATTGCAGGGTGGGTGGGGGCGGGGGGGGAGTCTGAGAGACGGTCCATAAAACTCTGAGTGCACCTGTGAGCCAGCCAGGGCCCGGCAGGAGACAGATGGCTCAGTCCAGCTGGGTGATTGGAGACAGTGTCATAAGAGGCATTTACAGGTGTGTGGCAGGGATGGGGAGACTAACAACGGGTAGTGAGTACCTGGTTAGCCAAGCTGTAGCCCTGAAAGGGAGAGGAGGGAGCAGGAGCAGAGGCCGGAAGCCATGCTGCACCCGGTGACATGGTGGAGAGCACCATCCACCAGGAAAGGTGGCCTGCTAAGACCCAGGCCACCAGCCCCAACCTGGTGGAGTCTCTAGGGGGCACGAGCCGGGAAATAGACATCCTGACCTTCTTCTCTTCCCACGCTCCTAACTCCTGCCTCTGCCTCCCACTGGCCAGACTGCCCTGGAAAGCACAGGCAAAGAGGGCCCTCAATGCAAGTCCCCCACTGCCCCAGGTTCATTGGAACAAGGAGAAGCTGGGTCCAAAGACTATGTGTCCCCCCCTCCCCCTCCACCTGCCACCCCTCCTTGACACTGCAGATGGAAACTGCCCAACTACAGGAGCACATTAAAAAAAAAAATAGAATTGATAGTTTCTGGATGAAACTGCAAATGAGAAGGCCACGTGCTCCTTCCGAGGCGCCACTTGACTGAAAAGTGGGCCTCCCGACGCCAGCGTGCAGGTCTGGGCTCACCTGGAGCAGAGAAGATGAGCAAGCGGTTCTTTCCCGCTGGCCTCCTGCCAGACCCTCTGCCACCCCCTAATTCCTCCTTCGCTGCCGCCATCCTTGCCTAGCAAGTCACCATCTGGCCGCAGCCCGCCTACGGGAGGCATTGGTGAGCTGAGGGCCTGGGGTCCGTCCCCCGCTGCCTTCGGAGATGATTAGTGGCTGCTCGTCGGCAGATGCAGCTCAGTGGCATTTTAATATCCTGATGTCGCCCCCACCCGCACGAGGAGGCTGGGACTGTTGAAGGCGTTTCACACAGAGAGCGGTGATTGCCACAGCAGTCATTGCCTTCAACAGCCATTAAACACTTCGGAGTGCGTTTTAAAAAAGACAAAGGAGAAGAAAGAGAGTGTGTGTTTGGGGGTCGGGGGGAGGACAGGAGTCCTTCCTTCTTGCTGGCCAATGTCAGTGTTCACAGAGTGAACTTTAATGGGGTGGGGCTTTACTATCAGCATGTTTGTGGTTATTAGCTCATTGTCAACCTTTCATCCTTTGCTCAGCCTGGAGATGTGGACGATGCATGGAGATGTGGGGGATGCATGGAGATGTGGGGGGCATGGAGATATGTGGGTGATGCCTGGAGATGTGGGGGATGCCTGGAGATGTGGGGGATGCATGGAGATGTGGGTGATGCCTGGAGATGTGGGGGATGCCTGGAGATGTGGGGGATGCATGGAGATGTGGGTGATGCCTGGAGATGTGGGGGATGCATGGAGATGTGGGAGGTGCATGGAGATGTGGGTGATGCCTGGAGATGTGGGAGATGCCTGGAGATGTGGGAGATGCATGGAGATGCGGGAGATGCATGGAGATGTGGGAGGTGCATGGAGATGTGGGAGATGCATGGAGATGTGGGAGATGAAACCCAGGCAGAGCCTGGCTCTCTTTGGGATGGCGCATGCCTGGGCTGCTCAGCGGTAAGTTCTGGTCCAGACAGATGTTGTCTCAAGTCTTCATTAGTACATGCACCTTCTCTGCTCAGCGCCTTCACTCCGCACAGCAGCTGGTTCCTGGTCAGGGCCTGTGCTCTGACCTGGAGTCCATTTACCAAAAGGGATGGTTGTGCTTTCATTCATTGACTCAACAAATACTTATGGAGGGTCTACCAGGTGCCAGGGGTGGCCCCAGATGCTGCGGTTGCAGTTGTCACAGCCCCAGTGATGACCGACTAGGACAGAAGTGAGTCAGGGGCTAGAGCAGGTACCGGGAGCCCGGGGCCCAGGCACTGGCCCTTTAGGTGCTGGGTCGTGGGGAGGCCAGGGAATCCTGGGAAAGACGAGACAGTGAGAGGAGCTGGGGCACATTGGGCCTCAGGACAGTGTCTGTTCACTGCTTTGGGCGTATTTCATGATCTTACCCATTGCCCTAGTCCTGCTTGCTGCCTGTGCCCGCTGAAAACACACAGTTGCTCCCATATGGAGTTTGCTTGCTTGTGGTCAGCTTGTCTTTTCCATGCTTGTTGTAAGGATGTTGTTTTAGAATCTTGCCAAGGAATGTGGGCAATTCCATCTTCTGTGCTGGGCCTATGTTGGCTCTCCAAAATGCTGACCCAGAAGTTTCAGGCCACCAGGGCCCAGGGGTTGCTCAGCAGAACGCTTTGGTCTCTGTTCCAGGCATGATTGAATGACCATGAAGCGTGTCCTCGCTGTTTCTGCTGGAGGGGCCCGAGACAGCTCTCCCCAGGCCCGTCTGCCACCCCACAAAGGTGAGTGGGAGGAGTGCACCCACATATCTAGGTACACAGGACAATTGCTTCAAAAGAAAGACATGTTCTGTTTTCTCTTGTTGTCTCTCTTAGGACCCAGATGATGGGCTAGGGTGACATTCAACCACCACTTATTTTTTTTTTAAATAGATTTTTATTGATTTCAGAGAGGAAGGGAGAGGGGGAGAGAGAGATGGAAACATCAATGAGGAGAGAGAATCATTGGTCGGCTGCCTCTTGCACACCCCCCACCGGGGATCAAGCCCACAACCCAGGCATGTGCCCCGAACCAGGAATCGAACCGTGACCTCCTGGTTCATAGGCCAATGCTCAACCACTGAGCTATGCTAGCTGGGTCAACCACCACTTCTGATGTCATTTGCCACATAGAGGAGATGGCTTCCTCTACTGGATACAGAGTCACAGGGTTCCTTGCTTTGAAGCAATGGCCACAGATTGGGAGTCATTTGGCTCATGGAAAGTAAGAGCTATACCGTGGTCACCGGTGACATCCCTTGTCCATAAAAGGGGATCCACAGGCACTTTGCAGAGCCACCATCCACTCATCCGCCCTGGCTTTCTGGCCACCCTCTGCTCTGAAGATTGCTAATGCTCCCGAGGGGGGCAGAAATGCCAAGAAAAGACAGCAGGGCACAGACAATGCAGTTTACCATCTACAAAGAGAGACACGGTGGCCTGATGATTCTTCAAAATCACCCAAAGGGAGAATAGATGCCATCTATGCTCATCTGGGTTCCTCTGAGGTCAAGTCTGCCAAAAGTTGCCTTAAAATCTGTGTTTGCTGGCATGCTAGTAAAAAGCAAGTTGCAGAACAGCAAATAAAGTATGTTCCATTGGCATAAAAGGAAGGTATATACAAATGCATGTTAACCACACAGGAAGATGGGCACACACTCCACTGAACAGGAATTGTTGGAAGAAGACACACGTGAGCAAGTTTCCTTCAGACTTCAGAGGCAGAAAAAGCTTTCTTATCTCTGAGACAATGCGTATCACAAAACTCATCAGCTTTCCCTTTTTGCTTCAGCTGCCGGGAAGCTCTGATTTAAATGTGTATTCTCATTTTAATAATGGTAGGCTCCACCTGGGAACAGTGGTTCTCAACCTCTCGGCTACAGGTTAGAATCACTTGGGTAGCTTTCATAAATCCTGATCAGAATCTCTGTTTGTAAAGGTCCCTGAGTGAATTGAATGTGCGGCTGGGGTTAAGAACACTGCTCCAGTCTGTGTGTCTGAATTCTGACTTTCCCTTGTGAAAACAAAAGTTGCTCTCCTTTATTTACATTTTCTTTGAATCTGATTTTTATTTTTGTGTAATTTTTCAATTTAATTTTGTATATTTTTGTAAATAGCCTCCAGTCCTCTGTGGAACAAGATAAAATGTAGACACAAATGATTAACTGGTGTTGAAGCCACATGACAAGCAGCCCGCGCTGTGCGATTTCCACTGGGAGAATAACCTCTGCAGGAGGGACCCCTGAGGGATGAAGGGTCCTCAATCCCATCAGGCTCCTGAGTGTGGGCTGAGTCTGCCCTAAACAGGGGTCCTGTCTCCACGACGCCCTTTGGACTACCGGCTGCCCCTATAGACACCCTATTTGTAAGTGACAGCGAGTTGGTGTGGAGAATTGGAATTCTGTAAGAAGTAGGTTCCAGGGCATGCCCGTATACTTCTTCCTGGTTATCTGAGGAGCACGTGACTTGCTAAATAAAGCTTGCCTGTAGGTCCAGGGGGCAGAGAAAAGACACATCCAGCCCGGCCAGTGTGGCTCAATGGTTGAGTGTCAACCTATAAACCAGAAGGTCACAGTTGGATTCCCGGTCAGGGCACATGCCCAGGTTGCAGGCTTGATCCCCAGTGGGGAGCATACAGGAGGCAACCGATCAATGATTGTTTCTCATTATTGTTGTTTCTATCTCTCTCTCCCTCTCCCTTCATCTCTGAAATCAATACAAACATATATATATATAATTTTTATTTTACATATTTTTAAATATATTTTATTGATTTTTTTTACAGATAGGAAGGGAGAGGGATAGAGAGTTAGAAACATCCATGAGAGAGAAACATTGATCAGCTGCCTCCTGCACGCCCCCTACTGGGGATGTGCCCGCAACCAAGGTACATGCCCTTGACCAGAATCGAACCTGGGACCCTTGAGTCTGCAGGCCGACGCTCTATCCACTGAGCCAAACCAGGTAGGGCGCAACTTTTTTTTTTTTTTTAAAGACAGATCCAGCTTCCTCCCTCAGGGAATTTCCCCATCACAATTTGCTAAAATGGAGCCGATTGGGATCATTATCTCCTGTTGGAATTATAGTCACTGTTTCTGTTTCTGGGGTGGGAGGCAGGTGGGGCTAGTCTGGGCTAGGGAAGGAGGAACGGAGGGGGGCCATTCTCTCCTCCCACCCTGACTGTCCCCATTTGAATTTTCACTCTATAAGTCTGCCCCTGGTGGTCTTTAACCAACCCATTGCCCGTGTAGAGGGTGCCAGGAGGGTTGGCTATTGCCTTGAACTCCGGTTGCAAATTCAAATGCCTGCTGAGTGGGAGGATGGGCAGCAGAGAAGCAGACGCATGAGCTGAGTCTCAGGGAGTGGTGAGGACTGTGATGAAACGCATCAGGCAGCATCGGAGGGACATGCAACCTCATACTAAAATGGGGGGTGAGTGAGAGGGGGCAGTTTGAGGGCAACAAGTAGGGCTCACACTGGCCAGAGCAGAAGCTTCCAGAACCTGTGGGCCTGATGTGAGCAGGCTCATTGCCCAGGAGACTATACTAGAGAACTTAAAAATAGCATCTTCTATAATTGCTTGAGTCTCTGGGTGTTTAGTAACCATGTCTGGCAGTCTGTACCCAAGGCAGGCTGGCTGTGGGAAAGCCATTGTTAAAATAAAATCATTAGCTTAATAGGCTTGATGAAAAGGGTGGCGAGATGGGAATTTCCTCTTGCAATATGTTCTCCACTCAAAACAGTCCCTGAAACCACTGGGCTAAGTTAATTATTGACTAGAATGCCCCAATATCTCTCAAGCTGTCTTTTTTTCTTTTCTTTTCTTATAGATCTAACAAACATTTCCTCTGAAAACAGCTTGAAGTCCCAGAATTTGCAGCATCAATAGGGCTAGAGGTCACCTAACTCCTTTCCTTTCCTGATTTATTTATCATTTGTTTTGTTTCCTGGGACTATGCGCACGCGTGCACGCGCGCACACACACACACACATACACGAATATGTTTTGCCATTTTCAAAGGAAAAGAAATGTCAGCTAATGACCCTGAACGCACGGAGGCAGAAAGACAGCAAGGCCAAGTACTCAATGATGTCCACATACTAAAGAAGACCAAGCCAGGAATAAGAATGCAACCCAAGCCCAGCTAGCATGGCTCAGTGGTTGAACTATGAACCAGGAGGTCATGGTTCGATTCCCAGTCAGGGCACATGCCCGGCTTACGGGCTTGATCCCCATTGTGGTTGTATCACCAGTAATTCTAGCACAGAACTTCCAATAAATAAATATCACACAGGCCTAGAAGATCATGACTGAGAGATGTTAAATTGTAAAACAGAAAATACATCTTCTACACTAATAAAAGAGAAACATGGTAATTAGCGTACGACCGCTACCCTTCCCATTGGCTAATCAGCATATCCTTATGCAAATTAACTGTCAGCCAAGATGGCGGCCGGCAGCCATGCACTGAAGCGAACAGGGAGGCTTGCTTGCTCCAGTGACAGCGGACTCCAATGTTCCCCGCCTAAGTTGCCGGCCTCTCAGCTGCAACTCTAAGCAACTATGT
>NW_005362797.1:1138126-1146937 GCF_000412655.1 Myotis brandtii | reverse complement strand
TGACAGGGGGGAGCTCCTCACCCTCCTGATGGGCCCTGCTCTGTGCGTGACAGGTGGTGGCGCCACAACCTCCCCATCGACCCTGCCTTGAGTGTGACAGGGGGTGCCCCAACCGCCTAAGCCAGCAGGTCGTTATCTCCCGAGGGGTCCCAGACTACAAGAGGGCACAGGCCGGGCTGGGGGACCCCCCACCCCGAGTGCACAAATTTTTGTGCACCGGGCCTCTAGTATACTAATAAAAGGGTAATATGCAAATTAACTGTCACTCCACAAAAAAGATGGTGGTGCCCATAGCCACAAAGATGACGGTGCCGGCCAGAGCCACGGAGCCTGCTGGAGCGGGCGGGAGTCTTGGCTTCCTTGGGCCCCCCCCCTACCCCCAGTGCATGAATTTCATGCACCAGGCCTCTAATATATATATATTGCAACCCAAGAGAACTGTGCCCAAGCCAAAGGGACCAGGATCAGGTGAAATCTGTGCATACGTGGATTGAAAAATGAGTCGGTCTGAATCTACCTGGAGGGGATAAAAGATAGCCAGGAATTCCCTGTCTCCCTCCCGCCCTCCCATTGGAGGTGGAGTTTATTTCCCCTCTGCTGGCTGGCCCTGGGGCTGCTTTAGTCAAGTGATTCTCTGTTCCACGCCTGAGTCCTCAGCTAGTCCATAAGGTTCCCCTTTGTGCTTTTTGGGAGCCTTGAACTGCCAGGTAAGAAGTCTGACCACCTTGCTGGAGAGGCCAGATGGGAAGGAAAGGCTCTGAGACTCCATGGAGAGGGAGAGATGCCCAGGGTTCCACCGCTAAGCATCCCGATGACTCCAGACCCAGATTGTAAACACATGCACATACCACACACGACCAGCAGAAGGGCCACCTGGTCAACCCACAGAACTGAGAGAGATCAAAATGATTGTTATTGTTCTAAGCTGCTAATGTTGGGGGTGGCTCATTATGTAGAAAGAGATCATCAAATCACTGCCCAAGCCGACGCAGAGGGTCCCCGTGCTAAGGGACCGTTTCCAGCCACGGTCCAGCCACTGCTGCTCTGATGTCGGCTGTGCCCATCCTTGGTTTTCTAGGCACTACCTCTTCTCAGTTCATGGAATTAGCCTCAGTGAGACAGGTGTCAGGCCCAGGAGGAGAGGCCTCTTTTTCAAAATTGCTGTCTCTTCAGATTAACGGGTGGCACATCTGTTCATCTGAAGGGAGGCCCGCAGGCCATCGGCATGGGTGGCCGTCAAATGCAGTGGCGGCAGGTAGGCAAAACACATGAGTCCTGATAAAAAAAGGCGAGAGGGGGTCTTTGTCAGGCAGGGGAGACGAAGGAGCAGATTCTAATCAAACAGGCCCGGAGCGTTTGGGAAGACAGATGGTTGTTAGACTGTCTCCAAACAGAATTATGTGAGCAGAATCCCAGCTCCTCTTTAGAGGGAAAGGAGAATGGTTTGGACTAACATTTGGGGCAGGGACTTGTATGCCAAGCATTGGGCCAGGCACTTGGCCATACGCTGCCTCCTCCATGCTCCAGGGACTGGGTCACCCTGGCTGGCTCCAGGTTGCCTAAAAGCCCTCATATCTACTTACAGTTATCAACTGGAGCCTTGAGTCTCATGTTATATTTATTTTAAGTTAGTCCCTTTTTAATTCGGGGATCAAAAGAATATGGCAAAAGTAATGCAAGGGAAACAGTAGAAACATTCACTTGTATGTGTTACTTTGATCGAAGTGGAAAGGTAGCGACATAAATGTTTGAGCAGTGCATTTCCCCTCTTCAAATATAAATGCACCGGGAGACCTTTAAAATGTCCTCTCCCCTTGATTTTCTGATTCACATTTCACCCTGACATCTGGGCAGTTTTAACGTAAGATCACAGTAAACCATTTCTTCCCTATTTAATAAGTCGGATTTAAGGCATCAATGATATTTGAATACACCCAAAGCTTGCAGAGAGAGAGGGTGACTTTTAAGTACTTGGTTGCTATTGATCTATACAAGTAATCGGCTCCTGTCACTCACGAGATACAAAAAGGTGATTCGAAGGAAGAGTTCATGGTAGGAATGACCTGTTGTTTTCTGTGTCTACTGGCAAAGACCTGAGCTACTGAGAGATGAAAGGACTTCTCATCACTGAGAACCGTTCAGCTCCAGAACCAGCTCGAGGGGTGATGACAGGTTTTCCAGAATGGTTTGGGAAAGGGGACGTTTGAAGCAGGAAGTCACTTGCAGTTTTGTTATTCCTGCTGCACTTATTAATGAGTCACAATTCATTTATTTTTAGAAGAAGCTATAAATAAAACCAGGGCATGCTCCCAGCACTGTTTAGATTGAAAGATTAATTTGCAATTTTGGAGGGAAAAGTTACTATGGCAATTAATAAAATATTTTATATTCAATGGAGTCCATATATCAGAATGCCCCTCAGCTCAGGATCTCTCTACCTTTAAATAATCTATCTTTAGAAGCCAATATGGTTGGTATGAAATATATGTATTGACTGACTGCCCCTGATTGTCCTTGAGGGGCCTGATGAGGGTGAGAAAGTGTCCCCATCCCAGATCAGGCCTCCATTTCTGAGGCTCATGCTGTCTGTCAGGGACCGTCACCAAGGGTGGGATGAGGCCCAGTGGCCCCTGAGGACACTGTAAGTCGAGCCTCACCTAGGATCAGGGCAGGTGGGGTGCTCCCTGGCATGATGGTGACCTCAGGCAGAGAGGGGACCAGAATCCAGGGCCCTTAGGGATGCTTTCTGCCCTAGAATACCTGGCCAGGTGACTGAATGGGGTAACTTCCTTGTCACCTGGAACTCAGTCCTCATTACAGTCATCTCACATTGCAATCCTTAAAGATAATAATAATCAGAATAATATTTTTGGACAAAATGTAGAAAAAGTCCAGATATGGATATGGTAGACTGCCCTATTTTTTTCATAGTTCTTTGAAAAGAACATGTCCCAGGTAGCAGCTGATCTTGTAGTCTAGGTCCTGGAAAAAGATATATGAGACGTAGACTAGGATTTGACCTGAAGCCTGAAGTCAAGCCATGATAGCCAACTCACAAACCGTTGAGTGAGCAATAAATATTTGCTGTGCGAAGTCCACTAGTAAGATTTTGGGGGTTGTTTGTTACACAGCATTAACTCAGCCATTGTTGCCTATTGGCAGAGTTCTCTGATGATTTTAAAAATTTATTTCATTTTTAAATCTATTTTTAATTTCTCTACAGTTAACAAATGTTATTTAATTTATTTAGTCAATAGTTATAGATGGAGCACCTATGGTATGCCTGCCCCTGCGCCAGACATTGAGAATAAAGTGGTGAAAAAAACAGTTGATATACCTGCCCTCATGGAACTTGGATTCTCATGGGGAGCAGGCACTTGTCTAATCACCACACACATAATTGTAAAACGGCAACCGTGATAGGTGCCCCAAATGGGAAGTGTGTGTGGGGCTGGAGGCATGTAGAGAACAGAAATGTGACTTAGGCAGAAATACCAGCAAGGGCTTCACTGAGGATGTGACCACTGAGCTGAGATGTAAAGAATGACCAGGAATTAACCAGATGAAGTGGTGTGATTTAAAAAAATAGCTTTTAGGCAAATAACTCAGTTTTATTTATTCAGGTTCTGCCTGACTGCCATAATATTAACAGGTAATATTTCGCCTGAGGACCAAATTACCATTGATCTCACTATTAATAGCCTCTGTGTGTAGCACGGGCAGGCACCCAGCTGCCCATCAAAACCCACAATCCCCCTCCCATAGTATAGGGTTGTTATTGGGAAGTGGCTGCTCTGCCAGAGACTCATTCCCTAGACCCCGCTTTGTGTTCAGGTGCCATTGTTCTTGCCAGTGGAATTGAGCCCCAATGATGGGCCTCATTTCTGGGCCACGACAGTTAGGGAGCAAGTGTACCTTCTCCACATCGGCCCTTTTCCCTTCCCCCAGGAGATGAAGCTGACAATAACGTGAGTGATCACCTAGAAGAACGCTGCCCACCAACCAGAAACACTGGCCTCGGAACACTCACTCACTGTTACGTGAGCAAGAAATAAACTATTGTGTCACGCTGCTGAAATCAGGGCGTGTGTGTGTGTGTGTGTGTGTGTGTGCGCGCTATTTGTTACAGCAGCTGGGTTACACTGTTAATAGAACGCCCTTTTCCCTTCCCCCAGGAGATGAAGCTGACAATAACGTGAGTGATCACCTAGAAGAACGCTGCCCACCAACCAGAAACACTGGCCTCGGAACACTCACTCACTGTTACGTGAGCAAGAAATAAACTATTGTGTCACGCTGCTGAAATCAGGGCGTGTGTGTGTGTGTGTGTGTGTGTGTGCGCGCTATTTGTTACAGCAGCTGGGTTACACTGATTAATAGAACACATATTTTAGAAACGGATTCTGTGTTTTCCTGATTCACCCACGCACACAGACAACCTTTTAACTGGGTGGAATATTTGTTTTGTGAGACATGAACTTTAGGCTCAATTTTCTTTTCCCCCCACCTGGTAGGACCTTTGCTGTGTGGGTCCTGCGTGTCACAACTGATTGGCGAGTTTGGTGGAGCTGCTTGCTTTTATAGACTCTTAATTGGATTTGCTTCTCCACTTTCTCGAATTCTTACGGGCAGTGCTGACATTTTCAGCATGAAGAATGTTTTCCACAAACCAGAGGGGCTCTGCTGGGGCCTGAAACACACTGCCTTGGAAGAAATGCCGTCTTTACTCGCATGAACCTAAAAGGCCGCGTTTCCGGGAGTGGACGCCAGACCCAGCAGCCTGACTTGGGAGGCAATGGGGAGCCATGGCAAGTTCTCCCGCGGGGAATGATATGACTGAAGAGGTGTTTGGGGGAAGAAGAATCTGAGAGAAGCAAACAGAAGAAATGAGGGGGGAAAAGCTCAGAGGCCCAGGGGCCAATCGTTGCAACAATCCAGTTGTGACCTAAAGAGGCCTGGTCTGGGATGGAGCCCGTGGGGATGGAGAGAAGCAGGTGACTAGGGGAGGCTGCAGAAATGAAAGAGCAATTGTTCCCAGCTCATCAGCTGCTCTTACCAAACGCCAAAGGTCCCCTATACCAGTTGACTTCTACGGCCCCACCAGCACCGTCTTCCCTATAAAAATAAGAACACATACAGGATTATTAAAGGGATGGTATTGTTTTCTTTAAAAGAATGTTCGTAAGAAAAAAAGGGAGTAATTGCTTCGCTAATTAGAAATGAGGCAAATGAACTATTTTCCAAAATCATTTCTAGTAGCTGACTGGTCTCTAGAGATTAGAGGATTGCACATCTTAGCTGGGGGGACATATTCCTTAAACACGTTTTTATTCTGGAAAAACAAAATAAGCCAAAGGCTAGGAGAGACTAGCATAAGAGGAAAGAGGATGTCTGAACAATTTTTTGTTTGTTTGTTTTTTGTTTTTTTGAAGCATTGGAGAGTTTCTTCTATGTGTGCTTTGCTGGAGTGAAAGTCCGACTGCCAGGTTGAGTCCTGGCCCTGCCCTCCTCCCTGACCTCAGCTCTCACCACGCTCCCCTGCCCACTGGGCGCCAGGAACAGGTCTGCTCTCTGTTCCCCAAACACATAACTCATCCGCACCACGGGGTCCTCACCCAGCTCTCCACTATGTCTGCAGTACTCTTCCCACTGGCTTCTTATTGCTGCTACAGTTCACCTTAAACAGCACCTCGGAGAGTCTTTCCAACTTACCCAAGCTAATGCAGCCACCTCCCCCTGCCACTAGCCCCATCAGGCCTCCTTATTCTAATTCTCTCCAGGCCTTTATCTCTACTTGCTGTCCTCTCATTTATCTCCTTGTTTGCTTGATGACAGTCTCTACTGCTAGAATGTAAGCCCCTGGCCAGCCTGTTTCCACACAGTATCTAGAACAGTCCACACATGTACGAGGAGCTCAATAAACATTTGTTCTTCACTGAATCACCAGGCCAGGGACCAACAATGAAAACACCTCATAAGTTACCCCCTCAGATAAACTCTGTCCTCAGAGGAGTTTATTCAATGAACGGTTCCTCCCACCCCTGTGATTAAGAAATATATCTTCCCAATTATGACTGAAGTTTTTCAATCTGTATTTCATATCAGACAACTAGGCTCTAGGAAAAATATAAGGTTTCTAATCAACAGGGGGGAAACCCAAGCATGTTTAAGATTCTCTCTGGAGGAAGTATAACCCTAAATGCAAGTCGTGAATTTTATGCATGGTCTTCTCCGCTACTAATTAGGCTCGGCCCTCTGCTTAAAGTTACAGCATCCTCTTGGTAGTGCCTATCACAGGGCTATGCGCACATTCAAAAGTCAGAAAATAGTCAAGGCTGAGGAGTCAGTGTTTGCAATCAGTGGGTTTGGGTTCCCATCTCTGGGAAGGCTTTTCTGAATCTCCCAGGTAGAATTGAACCTTTTCTTCTCTCATAACATTATTCATTTGACTCTATAATCACCCTAGTGTCCAACACCAGGGAGACACTTAATAGGCACTCAATTAAATGGATGCATAAATGAATAAAATTAAAATTATATAAGAAAAAACAACAACAACAAAGACCTGGGGCAGGCTTTAGAAATCACCTGGGCAGTGTTTCCCAAAATTCAATCATTTGCATCTCCCATCACAATTTTTGGCATGCTATTCATTTTTACTTATTTCTTCAAATCAATTTTTCTACTACCTAAATACATTTTCTACTACCTAAATACTAAGAAAATTTTGCATCATAATCATAGATGGAAAGCTGGTGTAGCTTGCCACAAGTAGAAAGCAATCCCCAACGACTAGTGAAAGCTCACATATGTCCTTAAAGCTAGATAATGTCATTAACATCTAGCTCAGTATTATTGGCTGAAGTGTGATCTCCTCCCCAAATTCCTGTGTTGAAGTCTTAACCTCCGGACCTTAAAATGTGACTATATGTTAAGACAGGACCTAAGAGGTAATTAAGTTAAATTCGGGTTCTTAGGGTGAACCCTAAACCAATATGACTAGTGTCCTTATCAGAAGAAGATATTAGGAGGCAGGAAAGAGAGAGAGAGAGAGAGAGAGAGAGAGAGAGAGAGAACATATGCACACACACAGAGATGACCAATTGAACCCATAGAAAGAAGACAAGCCAAGGAGACAGGGCTCAGAAGAAACCAAGCCAACCAACACTTTGATCTTGAACTTCTAGACTCCAGAACTATGAGAAAATAAATTTCTACGTTTAAACCCCCTAGTCTGTGGTATTTTGTTATGGCAGTGCTAGCAGACTAATACACTGGGAATTATTGCCTGCTAAAGGTACTGAGCCCAAAGTCTGCTCTCATTCAGTTGAACACTGGGATTATAAGAGTAAGAGAAGTGTTAAAAACCTACTATCATCTACAGTCGTTCTCCTTGACAAAATCAGAAGTATTAGTTGAATAGAAAAGGAAATGACTTTTTCACTATGTGATTTCTATCAGTCAGGCTGACATGTGCTGTATTAAAAGTAACCTCTGTTTTAAAACACATTTCTCACTCGTGCTGTGTCCCACACAGGTTGACCAGGCTCTCCTCCACCCTGTCACTCAGGGCTCTAGGCCAATGAAGGCACCCCTGCCTTGGAGCTGCATCACCTGGCGCCCTCTGTCATCACGTGTGGGAAGGAGAATTTGGAGACTTGTGAACGGGCTTCCCACGTCTCAGATTGGAAGTGACGCACATCATTTCTGCTCACATGTCATTGGCCAGGGCTAGTCACATGGCCCCATCTAATAACAAGAGGACCAGGAAATGTAAGCAAACAAATAGATTCTTTAGGGTGTGTTTCCGTCCCTTTCCACAAGACCTGTTGTTATTTAATGTCATATTTCTGTCCTTAAAAAATCATCTCGAGTATATATAAAGGATGCATCCCATATTTTGGAGAGAAAAAGATCTAGGCCAACCTCTGAATTGCATAACTGCAGTCCACAATGTGAGCATTTCTTTGCTATTATACACCCTCTTAAAGGTGGGTTTGCGGCCAGATCTCTCGTCTCTTGAGACCTATACTTAAGCTCTTTCCACTCAACCCTGCGAGCAGAAAATGGTTGTAACTAGAACAATTGGGATGTCTATTTTTGGTGCAAGAACCTCTCATTGTTCAAGTGAGATCTTAAGGGGAAACATTCCAAAGGCCGACACTTACAGGGAGAACACGAGGGCAACGTGTCCCAGTTAGCATTTCATCCGGAACATGCAGAGACCTTTCCCCACGCATGTTCGCGGAGAATACATCCGCAGAATCAATGAGGACGTATGACTGCTCAGTGTGGTCTGGTTGTCCAATCATGTACAATGTGTTTATTTTAAATTTAGAAGACGCACACAAGAGATTTCCAGGAACAAAATGAGAAGAAATTGGCAGTGCACTGAATGGAAAAAATTAATGACTTGAATTACACAGCCTGCGAATCGAGGCCAACAAGAGGGGGAGAGGGGGGAGAAAAGAGGGTGCAGATATTCACACTGTACCCTGCCGACAGTCCTGAGCGGTGCTGGCAAAGTGGTCACCTTCCACGCAGCCGTCACATACTCTGTCTTCATGGTGAGGCTGGGCTTTGGGGGGTCACAACTGTGTCACGGTTTCAGGACAACAAAAGCAATGCCCCCCAAACAGCAAGTTCCTGTTGGAGAGTAGATTCAATTCTTTAAGTTTTAGTGTAGTCACTTTGGGGCTGGATCTGAAGGGCCGAGTGAGCCATTGTAAAGAGCTGGGACATTTCTTGAGGACAAAAAGGCTCCAACTAAATAGACAAGTGGCGTCAACTGCTTCACCTGTGAGGACCCCC
>NW_005362797.1:1118488-1137940 GCF_000412655.1 Myotis brandtii | reverse complement strand
GGATGAAAAGAGGCTCACCTGGAGGCTGGTGGACAGGCAGGATTGTGTTTGACCTGGGAGGAGGTGGTGGACCTGAGCCCCACCTCCCAATCCTGCCCGCGGACACGGACCCCACAAAGCAGCCTACAAGGCAATTCATTTGCTAGAAACCAAGACCAAAGGGTCCCCCCGCAAAACACATTTGCTTAGGGGATCCCACATTTTTTATCTCCTAAGCCGTTTAGTCTGGAGCCCTCCAAAATAAACTCCCATCTGACCTTGCCATGTCTCTGGAGCCCTCTCTCTCCATTCGGAAGTCTGACCCCCAATGGCCGCTTGCTCCCCAGCCACCTGGCTTGGCCTCTGAGGCGGGGAGTCTGGGAAAGGGAGTCGGTCCTGCCTCGTGGGGATGGAGGCAGCTGCTGGCCCGCGTTGCCTCCGCCTTGCTTATTCTGCGTTTTTGGGTGAGACGTTTTTGTTTAATGTAAGCAGAGCAAATGCATCCATAGCAAAATCAGAGAAAATAACTTGTTGATGTGTAAACCAGGATGTCACAAATAACCCTGTTTGTTTAATTATAGCATCCAGAGTGCTGTGAGCCGGGAAGGGGGTGGTGGCGCTGCTGATGGGGGTGCAGGTTCAGGATGCCATTGCCTCGCCCTGGGGGCCTGCGGAGGAGACCGTGAGAAAGTGCGAGTGCCTGGAGCCACGTGGGTAAACTGGGGCACATATGGTGCATGAGTCAAGCTCAACTGAGTGGGTAGATGGCTCTCGGTGCTAATGGGAGCTTGCTGTAGAGTCGCTAGACAGAAAAATTAAATCGTAGGTGAAAGGATAAAAAAGGTACATGGAAATAATAAGGCTGTGAATGTGGGAAATTTCAGCTTTATGAGTCATGGCTTTATAAGAAGTTTGTTCTTCTCCATGGAATGCATCCATCTGGTCTAGGGCAGAGGACAATGGGCATGAAAACAGGGGTGTCCCCATCCCACCTACCACTGCCTCCTCTTCCATATCAGAAAGAACACGGAAACCAGGACTTTAGAAAAGCTACGAGCCATGCAGGGTAGCATTAAGATCGTGACTTTGGATCTAGGTAGGCCTGGGTTCAAGTTTGGGTCTAAGTCTCCCTTCTTTCCTGTGTGATGTGGAAGTTTGCTCACCCCTCGGTGCCTCAGCTGGTCGTGGGGTGTTTGAACACCATCCTAAAGACCCCATTTTAACTTATCACTTCTTTAAAGGTCCAATCCCCAAATAACATCACATTCTGAGGGGCTGGGGGTTAGGTCTTCTTATGAAGTTGGTGGTAGTCGGGGGTGGGGGGGGTGGGGTGGGGAGAAGTTCAGCTCATAACACTGCTACTGTAGGATTCTGCTGGGAAAAACAATCTCTTTTTTTGAGGAAGGCCTCTTTTTATCCGATCCTATTTATGCCATAGCAGACAAACCAGACAGTCTCATATGGGTGTTAGCTAATTTGTTTAATTGAATCCTGTGATGACATATGTAGCTGTCCTTTCCCCCTTAGTTCTTTCTATTACAAACAGTCTGAGTGATCAATTTCTTATGGCTAAATACATGATCATAATGATTTCCTCCTATGCAAGTTTTCATAATTTAAAATGGATAGAACGTGGTAGATGGATTCAGGAAAAATATTTGCATCATAGGGAATCTCTGTTGGGTACAATTCAAACACCTTGTGAGAAGTAGCACCAACGTGAAGAGGAAACATCATGGAAGACTCTGGAATGAACAAGGGAGTTTTGGGAGTGCTTGATGTTGGTGCTGGTGACATGGCCATGGCTGGTTGGTGAAAATGCATTGAGCTATGCACTTAAGACACATGCATTTTTCTGCATTAATAGTATTTTTCAATAAAGATGAAAAGAGAGAGAACCCGATGAGCTGGCCGCGGAGGAACACTAACTCTGAGTACTGCCGCTCTGTTGGCATTGCATTTTTTAAAGACGGTTATAAATCATCTGCCATGTGGCAATTTATTTCAATGGTCTGGTGATTTTGAACTCTGGCTGCACATTAGAATCGTCTGGGGATGTGTTTTCAAAATACTGCTGTCCGGCCTGGCTCCAGATGCGCTAAATCAGAACCTCTGGGGCTGGGGCTCCTCGGTGATTCCAATGTGCAGCCGGGTTTGAACAAAAGTGGTCTTGAAAGGGGGTTATTTTGATGACCTGTGTTCTGTTCAGATTTTCTCCGTGATTTCAGATTTTTTTTTTTTGTCAATTCAGATCAACCACTTCATTTTACAATAATATAAATGCACATGCTGTAGAGTTAAAACATACTTTATTACCAAAATTACTACAGGGGAAAAACAACTTTTTACTGTGAATGTGAATTTAGTACCCACCCACCTCCTTTTTCTTTTAAACCATAGAAAACAACTTCTGTGATAAAGCAATATTTGCAGACTCAGGAATGTGATTGTGTTGGATGGAAAGGATTTCCTTAGGATGCATTCTTGGAACTAAAATTGTTGGTTCCAACGGGTGTTTTATCTCATAGCTCAGGGGTGGGCAAACTTTTTGACTCGAGGGCCACAATGGGTTCTTAAACTGGACCGGAGGGCCGGAACAAAAGCATGGATGGAGTGTTTGTGTGAACTAATATAAATTCAAAGTAAACATCATTACATAAAAGGGTACGGTCTTTTTTATTTTTATTTTTAGTTTTATTCATTTCAAACGGGCCGTAGTTTGCCCACGGCTGTCATAGCTTCTGGTATTGCTAAGCTGCCCACTATGATGCCCACTGTAGAAGGAGTGAGCTTGCTGCTCTAGCCTCGCTGCCTTCCCAACCCCCTCCTTTTATTTTAAAGAAAAAATGTGTTCATTTGAAAAATCCTAATTGTATATAAAATATTATTGAGAGAGTTAAGCCTGAAGTTCTACCATCATAATCATCCTTAGCATGTTATTGTCCCACTATCTCAGGTCTAACATGCAGGTATTACGATGGACTGAGTATCTCCTCCTCCCTGTTCACCATCTTCCCCTGACCCATTGTGGTGGCTTGAGCCTGGTGCCAAGCCTTATTATGGTTATTTGTAAAGAACTAAGAATATAATCATTTCAGAAGAAATATATACGTACATACATGTACAATAAATATGCATGCACAGTGTTTTTCTTTTTCTTGGAGATGTAATTGACATAGAACATTGAATTAGTTTTAGTTGTGCATCATTACATATCACTACCACAGTAGGTTTAGTGAACATCCATCACCTCACATAGTTACAAATATTTTTTTCTTTCAAAAAAAATATGTGTTATTGATTTCAGAGAAGAAGGGAGAGGAGGAGAGAGATAGAAACATCAATGATGAGAGAGAATCATTGATCGGCTGCCTCCTGCACGTCTCACACTGGGGATCGAGCCCACAACCTGGGCATGTGCCCTTGACTGGAATTGAACCCGGGACCCTCCAGTCTGCAGACCGACACTTCAGCCACTGAGCCAAACTGGCTAGGGCACCAATATTTTTCTTGTGGTCACAGCTTTTACGATCTACTCTCTCAGCAACTTTCAAGTAGGTGATAGAGCATTGTTAACTTTTGTCGCCATGCTATACATGATATCCCAGAACAGTGTTTTTCTCTGACAGATTCAACTGGATGGCCTTTGAAAATAAAAATTTATTCTAGATGCATTGGGAGAAAAGCAGCCCCAGCTTTTTTCTCTTTCCTCCCTCCTCTCCATCTCCAGCTGACCTTCACCAGGACCAAGTGGAAAAGAAACAACTGACCTCCCACCAGCTCCTGACGCTGTGGAATTTCCAGGCACAAGGAGGAACCAGAGCACAGGGGGCCTCGAAGGATCTTCCCCGCAGGTAACTCACACTGAATATAAACATCTAAGACACCCACAGTCAAAGTCATTGTCTACCCCATCTTGATTTTCAGTCTAGGTCTTGGTCAGTGGTGTTTCTCAGGCTCCTAAAGGGAAGCTCGTGGTTGCACTTGACCCTTCTTTGTCCCTACGCAGAGTCTGGCCACCGCGCCCCAACTGATTGTGCCTCAGACGTCTCTTTCCTATCTGGCTGCTCCTCTCCAGGCTGCCACCATTCTCCTGGGTCAGGCTTCACCTGTCCCCCTTCACCCTCCAACCCTCCCTCAGGGTTACCTTCCAACAGTGATCTACCTGATGCTGTGTCTTCCCTGCTTCCAAGCCTCCCTTGGCTTCCTGTGGTCCCAGGATCAAGCCCAAGTCCCGAGCGCTACGGTCCAGGCCCTTTACAGTTAAGAGTCATTTAGTTCTTCCTCGCTTCACTCTCACCTCCATACAGCCCTTACAGCCCCGCCCATGTGCCAACTGCTCTTCACACATGCCGGGCTCTTTCAACCTCCCGTCTTTGCAGGGCCGACCCCGTGTCTCCGAAAGCCCTTTCTCACCTGGAGAAGTCGAGATCCATCCGTTAGGATGCTCAGCGTGTTAGGTTGCAGCAAAACGGGCTATGCGGCAGGCTTAGCTCAATGGGGTCCAAGAGGAAACAGCTTTCCTTTCTCCCCTCACTGCCCCCGACATGCTCTGTGGTTTCTCCCTTCCCTGGCCCTTAATTACATCTCGTGCTGATCCATAGCTTTTCCATCACGTGCAGTGAGAACAGTTTTATTTGGGGAGGGGCTGGTGGTGAAAAGGCCAGTCCAGTATAGATCAACACTTCAATCTCACATCCAGGTCCACGGAGCCCCCTCCCGGCCCAGGCCTATCCCCGTACAGTTCTGAAGGGTGGAGTCTGACACGGGCCTCACTGGGCTAAAGTCAAGGTGTCTGCCGGGCCGCTTCCCTTTCTGGAGACTCAGGGGAGAATCCATCTCCTGGCCTTTCCCAGCTGCTAGAGGCCACACACGTTCCCTGGCTGTGGTCACCAGCCCTTGGTATCTCCGAGGCCAGTGTCTCTCCGGCCACTCTTCCATAGTCGCATCTCCCTCTCCGGCCACGTTCTCCGATGATAAGGCCTGTGTGATTAGACTGGGCCCATCTGGATGACCCAGAATAATGTCTTTTACCTGAATCACGTCTGCCAGGTCAGGTCACCTATGCACGGGTTCTGGGGGGTAGGACGCGGACATCCTGGGGGAGCATTATTCTGCCACACCTCCTCCTTCTAACCCAGTGGGTCTCAACCTTGGCTGCACATTAGGATCACCTGGGAATCTTTTTAAAATCCTGATTTCTGGGCCTCATCCTCCGGAAATTCTGTTTCTTTGTTACTAATGTTGTGGCCCCACCCCAGAACAAAGAAACAGAATTTCCGGAGGATGAGGCCCAGAAATCAGGATTTTAAAAAGATTCCCCGATGATTCTAATGTGCAGCCAAGGTTGAGAACCACTGTTCTAATCTCTAGTCGTGTCTTATCTAGGCAGGAGGAGGGTGATGGGGGCTGTGGTTAGAGACTGGACTTGGCCACATTTCAGTAATTCCTGCAGGTGCCGGCCACTCTTCTAGGATATGGGTGCTGATTGCCTGTTGCCCTCAGCTTTAAGGCTCCAACGGGATTCCAAGCATCGGGAAGAGTCATGTTCCACATGCCAGCTGTGTGATCGATCGTCCCCTTCTGCCCCAGGCTGTGAGGTCCCCGAGGGCAGGCCTGTTTCTCCTTTATCATCAAATCTTGGTGCCAGGCACAGTACCTACAGCCAGAGAGCCAGGAGCCAGGAGCCAGAGCCAGTGAGCCTTCTGGAAAAGTTTGTTGTGTGTCAATATGCAAACTGGTCGTTACTAGGACACCATAATGGACAATTAGCATATTACCTCTTTATATGTATAGATAAGATTTATAAAAATTAAAAAGCCCGCCCTGGCCAGTGTGGCTCTCAGTGGTTAGAATGTGGGCCCTGAGCTTTAAAGAGTCTCGGGTTTGATTCCCCATCAAGGGCACATACTAGGGTTGCAGGTCTCACCCCTGGCCCTCGGAGGCAATCAATGGATGTGTCTCTCTCAAATCGATCTCTCTCTCTCTCTCTCTCTCTCTCTCACTCTCCCTTCCACTCTCTCTAATAATCAATGGAAAGCATATCTTTGGATGAGGATTAACAAACAAACAAAAATGAGTAGGTGGCCCTGACCAGTTTGGCTCAGTGGATAGAGCGTCGGCCTGTGGACTGAAGGGTCCCAGGTTCGATTCCGGTCAAGGGCATGTACCTTAGTTGCGGGCACATCCCCAGTAGGGAGTGTGCAGGAGGGCAGCTGATCGATGTTTCTCTCTCATCGATGTTTCTGACTCTCTATCCCTCTCCCTTCCTCTCTGTAAAAAATCAATAAAATATATTAACAACAACAACAAAAAAGAGTAGGTGGAGCCCTAAGCGGTGGTTAGAGCGTGGGACCAAAGGGTCGCTTGTTTGATTGTACCTTAGTTGTGGGCACATCCCCAGTAGTGAGTGTGCAGGAGGCAGCTGATCGATGTTTCTCTCTCATCGATGTTTCTGACTTCCTCTCTCCCTTCCTCTCTGTAAAAAATCAATAAAATATATTTTTTTAAAAAAAACACAAAACGAGTAGGTGGACTTTAGACACTTGCCAAGATGGAAAGGGGCGTGTGACCCTGTGGGTGGG
This sequence comes from Myotis brandtii, assembly GCF_000412655.1. Taxonomy (NCBI): domain Eukaryota; kingdom Metazoa; phylum Chordata; class Mammalia; order Chiroptera; family Vespertilionidae; genus Myotis; species Myotis brandtii. The sequence continues at coordinate 1,131,377 of NW_005362797.1, read as the reverse complement.
TGACCCTGTCCTTATTTTACTTAGCAGGCCAGTGTGGCAGAGAACCGAGGGGGTGCTAGCCTCCCTTGGCAGAAACGCTGTGGACACGGTCCTGATCAGTCTGCTGGGCTCCTGGTACTGCCTCAGAGCTACGGCGTTAAATCCTACTTCTCCTCTTAACCGCACACTTCACTGCAGGTGGGTAATTTTCAGTGCTGCCTTCGGGGCACCGGGAAGGTGGGGACACTCTGCATACTGTTAACTCACAATGGAATGGGCATCGGTGCATTAAAGCCAACAGGCTCTCACCCTCCTATGGACAGTGGTGGACACACTCAGTGACAGAGCCATGGAAACACTCTGAATGCTGCCTCTTATTTATGTTGGGTCCCCAGGCAACCTGAAATCCTCCTGGGACTTTTAAACCAGGCCCTGGCGGGGGAGAGGGGGAGGAAGCATGGGCTGGGTACCTGCTTGGATGGAGTCTGGCTTCCTTATTTTAAATACTGTGAATGCTGGAAATTTAGTCACACCCCCATTCAAAACACAGGGAAAATCCCCGAATAACTCGTGTGTGTGTGTGTGTGTGTGTGTGTGTGTGTGTTCACTTTTGCCATTATTCCTCTCTATTTGGTGTAGTAGACTGAATAGTAGACCCTAATGGCTAATAATAATGGCTATCAGGTAACAATCCCTGGAACCTGTCCATGTTACCTTGTATGGTTAAAAATAAGAAAGAGCTTTGCAGAAGTGATTAAGTTAAGGATCTTGAGGTTGGGAGATTACCACCCCACATCTTCAGGGTGAACCTTAAATGCAGTAACTTGTATTCTTGTAAGAAGGAGGAGGCCAAGGGAGATTTGGCAACCACAGAAGAGAAGGACATGTAACCATGAAGGCAGAGCTGGGGGCAATGCGGCCACAAGCCAAGGAATGCTGGGAGCCCCCGGAAGCTGGAAGAGGCAAGGAGTGGATGCTCTCCTAGGACCCCAGGAGGGACCACATCCGATACCTTGATTTCAGCCCAGTGATTCCGCCCTGCAGAATTGTAAGAGAACACATTTCTGTGTTCTGAGCCGCCAAATTTGAGGTAATTTGTTACAGTCTTAGGAAACGAATAGCTGAGAACTAAAAATATACATTATTCACACATTCAGCAAATATTTACTGTGGTGCAGGCACATATGGACCAGGAGGCAGGCAGGAGAGGGCTGGAGGATGCTTCTGTTTCCATCCCACCCCCTCAATCATGCAGAACGCTCCAAATGGGTGCCTTTTTAAAAAAGAGACATTTTATCCGTTGTGTTAGGCTCTGAAAGGGGGTTCATGCTCCCCGCAAAGTAAAAAACCTTTGATGTCAAGGTTGATGGCCAACGTTCCTTCCTTGGCTGAGTGACTCCCCTGACAACCCCAACCTGAGAACCAGAAACAAACAAACCAAAGGTGGCTTCTTTGCCTCCCTTGGAAGAATAGAGGGTCCATCCCACCCCCTCAATCATGCAGAACGCTCCAAATGGGTGCCTTTTTAAAAAAGAGACATTTTATCCGTTGTGTTAGGCTCTGAAAGGGGGTTCATGCTCCCCGCAAAGTAAAAAACCTTTGATGTCAAGGTTGATGGCCAACGTTCCTTCCTTGGCTGAGTGACTCCCCTGACACCTCAACCTGAGAACCAGAAACAAGCAAACAAAACAAAACAAAGATGCCTTCTTTGCCTCCCTTGGAAGAATAGAGAAAAAAGTTAGAATTGAAATATAGAATCTTACTGTTCCCATTAACATTTAGAGATTATTTATTTGTGCAAATATTTACAGAGCACCTGCTATGTGCCAGCTGCTCTTCTAAGCCCCTGGGGATACAGTGGGGGTGCAAATCAGACCAAATCAGCCCTGGTCTCATGAGCTGGCATTCTGGTTGAGGGGAACAGACAGGAAAATCCACTCCGCATATAATGCCTCAGGTTACAGTGAGTGGAGGCTGAGGGATAGAGGCTGGTGTTGGGCGTTGGGGCAGGCTGCATTTAGAGATAGTCAGGGGAAGTATTTTGTGATGGTGACATGGGAGCAGAGACCTGAAGGAGGTGAGGGGATGAGCCATAGAAATCTATAGGGCCTGGTCGGTGTAGCTCAGTGGTTGAGCTTTGAGCCAGGAACCAAGAGGCCACAGGTTCAATTCCCAGTCAGGGCACATGCCTGGGTTATGAGCTCCATCCCCTGTTGGGGGTGTGCAGGAGGCAGCTGATCGATGATATTTCTCTCACGTCGATGTTTCTGTCTCTCTATCCCTCTCCCTTCCTCTGTCTCTGAAAAGTCAATAAAATATATATTTTTAAAAATCTACAGGGAAGGGAGTTCTGGGAGAGGGAAAGCCAGTGCAAAGGCCTGGAGAGACGTGAGTTCGGCTGGCTTGGTGAGCAGCCAGTAGGCAAACTGAGTAAACTACATTGGAAAGTTTAGCTGGTAAACTGTCTAGCAGTAAACAGAGGGAAAACATTCAAAGGAAGGATTTTTTCTGAGTGATATTCGACCTCAGTAAAGGGTGACTTGCCCCCAGCGGAAGACAGGAGAGCTCTGTGGCTTGTTGAGAATTCTTTCCTAAGAAGGAAGAAACGCACAAACGTTGATAGGCTGTGCTGACTAAACCAATGAACAATCCGGAAGACCAAATGGGACTTGGTTTTTAGGCAAATGTGAAGGAATAATGAATTGGCCCAATGAAAGAAGTGGGGTGGAGCAAAAAAGAAAGAAAAAGAGAGAAAGAACTCATGGACACAGCAGTGTGGTGATTGCGGGGATAGGAAAGTGGTGGGATGGAAGAGGGTATGGGAAGGGATAAATCAGCGGTTCTCAACCTGTGGGTCTCGACCCCTTTGGGGGTCGAACGACCCTTTCACAGGGGTCGCCTAAGACCATCAGAAAACACATATATAATTACATATTGTTCTTGTGATTAATCACTATGCTTTAATTATGTTCAATTTGTAACAATGAAAATACATCCTGCATATCAGATATTTACATTATGATTCATAACAGTAGCAAAATTACCGTTATGAAGTAGCAACGAAAATAATTTTATGGTTGAGGGTCACCACAACATGAGGAACTGTATTAAAGGGTCGCGGCATTAGGAAGGTTGAGAACCACTGGGATAAATGGTTGCGAGGAAAAAATAAAATAAAGAAAAAAACAGAAGTGGGATGGGGTTGGTTGAACGTTTTGTTGGATTTTTATTGTGTTTGCTTTCAGCATTTTGTAACTGAGCCTCAGGACCGTGTTCCCTATTTGATTGTTAGGAATGACTCCTATTTAGGGGTTTAAGACAGACACAGGCACTGGAAGTTAAACTGGGGAAGTGCGGAGTGTGACCAGGAAAGACTCCATCCGAGCCAGCGATCCCAGGAAGGCCAGTGCTCAGGATCCGAGGAGTGTGCGGTAAAACACCCATCCCTGGAGGGCTGGCCGCATGACTCCTATTTAGGGGTTTAAGACAGACACAGGCACGGGAAGTTTAACTGGGGAAGTGCGGAGTGTGACCAGGAAGGACTCCATCCGAGCCAGCGATCCCAGGAAGGCTGGTGCTCAGGATCCGGAGGAGAGTGCGGTAAAACACCCATCCCTGGAGGGCTGGCCGTGTAGAAATGAGATTTCCAGGGCCCGGTCCCTGAAATGCTGTTAGGAAGCTTGTGCCCAGCAATTTGAAGGCAATAAGACTCTGATTCAATTCCACAAATGGAGACAACGGAGAGGCAGGGAGGGTGGTAATTGAGAGGTTGGCTTGGAGCAGGGCAGACTTGGGCTGGAATCCCAGTCCCTCTGTCACTCCCTGACCTAAGTGTCTGTATTGGGGTGAATAGTGTCCTCCCCAAACCATGTCCGCTTGAACCTGAGAATGTGCTGGGTGAGTCTGAGTGGGGTGGAGGCTGCCATGGGGGATGTGAGGATATTTGTCACTACCCACCTGTGGGTCCTGAACTGAACAATGAGAAAGAGCCAATTTTTGACACTTTTAATGGGAATCCATTAAATATGCAAGTTAATGGAGGGAGAGTTGACATCTTTATAATATTAGTTTTTTTTCTAGCCAAGAATAGGACAAGTTTGTGGGTGTTTTTTTAAAATTAATTCAGACTTCTTTCATGTTAAGGGACAGTTCTGTTTTCCGAGTTTTGTTTGTTTATCGTTTTTTAATTTTTGTTTTTAGTGATGAACTAATTCATTGAAGATAAATAAGATAAGCATGTACCACCCATGGATACCCCTTGCAGGCCCCTCTTACATATCAGAGACCCTGCCTCCTGTTTCGGGGAGGGCTGGGGAGGGTCACTCCCTGAAAACTGTATTTATGATACCTTTGTCTTCATTTATAAGTTTACACATGTCTATGTACACCTGAGTAATAGATTGTCTACTTTGGCTTATTTTTGAACTTCCTATAAATGGAATCACGTCGTATGCTTTCTTTAGAAATTTGCCTCCTTCAATCAACATCAAGTTGAGGAGATGCATCCATGCTGTGGAGGCGGCTGCAGTTCATTCTCCTGGTGACTAGTATTATCCTGAGTGACAATTCTGTAATTGACATATCCATTCTCCCACTGGCGCCAATCTGGGTTGCATTTTGGGTGACTCTTGGTGCACAAGTGTAGGAGTTTTCCCAGGACATTTATCTAGACGTAGAATGACTGGATGGTAAGGTATGTCCATCTTCCACTATAAAGATACTGCCAAACCGTTTTTCCAAAGTCATTGAAACAATTGATATTTTCACTACAGGCACAGGAAGTGCCCTGGGGTTCACATCTTTGCCCACTCTTGGTATTGTCAGTTATTTTTCTATTCACTTGGGTCAATGTGGGCATTACATGGTAGCTCCTTGTTTTAGCATTTTCCCATTTACTGAGGTTGACCTTTGTTTCACACGTTGTTGTTGTTTTTTGAACCTTTGTATTGTCTTCTGTGAAATGTCTTTTATTTTCTTGTCCATGAAAAAATTGAATTGTTTGCCTTTTATATATTGACTAGAGGCCCGGTGCACAAAATTCATGCATGAGGAGGGGGGTCCCTCAGCCCGACCTACACCCTCTCCAATCCAGGAGCCCTCAGGGGATGTCCTACTGACGGCTTGGGCCCACTCCCCGTGGTTCGCTGCTCTCTGTGGGGCCTGCCTGCTCCACACCATGGCGACGGCCAAGCAGGCCCTGCTGGGTGCTGACTGCGGGCGCGTTTGCCTGCTCACGGGTTGCCGTGGTGACAGCCAAGCAGGCCCTGCTGGGTGCAGACACTCCAGAGGCAGCAGAGCAGCGAGGCTTGATCCACTACCAGAGTGGGCGGATCCTGCCTCTCTGCTTGGTCCCCGTAACCCCTGGCTGGGCCGACAGGCCCAAACACTCCAGGGGCCAAGGGGACTGGGCGCCGCCATCTTGTGGCTATGGGTGCCGTCATCTTTGTGATGGAGTGATGGTTAATTTGCATATTACTCTTTTATTAGATAGGATTTGTAGGAGATTTTAGATACTCTGGATATTAATACTTTGTTAAATAGATGAGGCAGATATCTTCCCCCAGTTTGTGGAATATCTTTTAGTTTATAGTATATTTTATTGGAAAAGATTATCATTCTAATCTAGTCAAATTTATCATTCTTTCCTTTATGGTGTTTACTTTTGTCTTGTTTAAGAAATCCTTCTCTACACTGAGGTCATGCAGATATGTAGATATCTGTACATAGTATGGATTTTTAACAATTTTTATACCATGGGCCCTTTGCATGGTTTCAAATGTATCAAATAAAACTTAGAAGATTATAAAAAAACCCCACAAGTATGCTTAAATAGAGGTATCAAAATAGTTAAAATTATGATCTATAATAATAAAAGTGTAATATACTAATTAGACCAGACAGCCGAATGAAGCTGGGGCTGCAAGGGCTGAGCCCCTTGCATGAATTTTGTGCATTGGGCCTCTAGTTTATAATAAATGTGCTTCTTTCTAATGCATTAAGTAAGAAGAGTTAGCAGAAAATCTAATAGCTGCTCTAAATTTCCAAGTACTGATGAGCCTAAATAATATTTTGAGATACCTACAACAATTATAATATAATATTAAAATAATATTCTTATTAGTGACAAAGTCAAAGGTACTACAAGACTACTATGATCTGTTGTTTATGTTCAAAATTGAATCTCTAAATTTTAGTTAGAGGTTAGGGAAAATAAACATCAAATTTTTTCCCATCTATGTTCATGAACCGGCTAGATTCTACCCACCAACCCATTGAGGGTGTGTTGGACCTGGGTAAGAACCCCTGTATAGTATTTTCTAAAAATATTAGTTTTATCTTTCATGTTTTTTTATCAATTAGAATTTTATAAATATTGTACGTAATTTTTCCTTTTTCATTGATTAATCTATTAATTTAGTGATTATATAATTAACTGATTGATTATCCTTCCCCTTTGTTCTACAATGTTAATGCTGGCTTAAATCAAGTTTCCTTATAATAGGTCCATCTTTTCTAGGTCCTTGGTTCTGTTCAACTGATCTAGTTATTGATCTATGTAAACACTACATTGTCATAATTGCTATCACCCTGAACTAAGTTTGAAATTAGTGAGGCAAGTTTCCCCACGTGTATGTTGGCTTCTCTCAGTCCTTCACTTTTCTATGTAAATTTTAGAAACAATATGACAAATTCCATTATTGGGATGTTGATTAGATCTTCATTGAGTCTACAGAACATTTATTTGGACCTAACATTTAATATTTAAATAACATTTAATATTTTTCCCATGAAAGACTTGGGCATCTTTGTTCTCTCTTTGTGCTGGTGTTACAGTTTTGAAAATGTTTTTTAATTATATTTTCTCTGTTGCTGATGCATAGAAAATCAATTGCTCTTGAATATTGCTCTTTTAAGCCCACCATATTAAACCTGCTTATTAAATTTAATAATTTATAGAATTTTGAGTTTCCTATGAAAATAATCATATCACCTTCAATTAATGTCTGTTTTGTTTCTTTGATTCCAAACCTCATATATTTTATTTCTTTTTCTTTTTTTTAAAATTAAATTTGCTAGTATCTTCAGTACAGTATTGAATAAAAGCAATGATTTTTCTTAACTTTAACCTTTAAGAGCGATGTTTACTATGGGCTTTTGGTAGATGTTCTTTAGGTTAGAGAAATTTCTTTTTTAAAAATAATTCTTCAATTTTATTTTTAAAGCATAAGTGGATGTTGTTTGAGTTTTGTTTGGTTTTATTTTTTGTTAATCCTCACTGGAGGATATTTGATTTTTAGAGAGAGTGGAAGGGACAGGAGAGACAGAGAGAGAGAAACATTGATGTGAGAGAGACACATCGATTGGTTGCCTCCCACATGGGCTCCAACTGAGGTCAGGGATTGAGCCTGCAACCAAAGTACATGCCCTTGACTGGAATCGAACCTTGGACCCTTCAGTCTGTGGGCTGACACTCTATCCACTGGGTCAAACCAGCTAGGGCTGGTTTTATTTTTTTTAAGGCAACAGATATCAAAATGCATGTGTATTCAATGGAAAAGGCCCACTAAGAGAAACAAATTTAGGATGCAAACTTAGAGGAGATATCCTGAACAGTGAAGTTCTTGAAAGGCTGAGGGTGGATTTTTATATATACATATATATATTTTTTTATGTATATAAAGTTCTTAATATAATGTCTGTTCTATTAGCTTCCTATTGCAGCTGCAACAAATTACCACAAAATTGGTGACTTAAAACAACACACATTTGCCCCGGCCAGTGTGGCTCAGTTGGTTGGGGTTGTTGTCCCATGTACTAGAATGTCGTGGGTTTGATTTCTGGATCAGGACACATAACTGGGTTGTGAGTTCCACCCTCGGGTGGGGCGCATTGGGGCGGCAACTGATAGATGTTTCTCTCTTGCATCAGTGTTTCTCTTTCTCTCCCTTCTTCCCTCTCTAAAATCAATAATAAAACAACGCACATTTATTCTCTTAGAGCTCAGAATCTGAAATCGCTTTCGCTTGCCTAAAGTCATGGTGTCAGCAGGGCTGCGTTCCTTCTGGAAGCTCCGTGGAGAATCTGCTTCTTACCTCTCCAGCTTTCAGAGGCTGCCAGCCATCCTTGGCTTGTGATCCCTTCCTCCATCTTCGAAGCCAGTGGCGTAGCAGCTTCAAACTCTCTCTGCTTTCATTGTCTTTCTTCTATAGAAGGATCCTCCTTGTCAATGACTGGGCCACCCTGACAATTCCGGGTAATCTCCCCATCTCAAAATCCTTAACGGAATGACACCTGCAAAGACCCTTTTGCCATGTACGGTAATACTCGCAGGTTCCAGGGGTTGAGATCGGCACATCTTTGGGTCCATTATTCAGCTTACCAATCTTGGCATGTATTTAATTTTTTAACAATGGTTGAATATTGGCAATTCTATGTAATTCAACCTAAAGATTCTCAATAAATAGGAGTTACTGTAAAGACTAAAAACAAAAGGGGGGATTATTTTACCCTAAATAGTGGCTCCAGGCCTATCCCTGTTGTCTCAGGAGTAGCTGGGCAACTTGCAGCGGAGACCGGATCTTTAGTCCTTCCTGGGCCACTGCCCCAGAAACACAGTAGGTCTCCTTCCCCAAAGCCACTGCCTCCTCGTGATTTTGGAGGAGGCCTGCTGCCCACAGAGTAGGGGATCCCTCTGTCCAGCTACAAGGTCCTCTACCCCACAGCATAAGCGTTCTTTTGAGGACAAAGCAGCTGCAAACGACTTCCATGTTGTAAGCGTGTGTGAGGCAGGAACAGAGCCTGTGGCACCCGAGGCCATGGGAAAGAAGTAACGGTACCGACCCCATTTTTGTTTACATTTTTTAAAAAATATCTTAAAATTTATTTCAGGGAGGAAGGAGAGAAACATTGCATCAGTGTTTCAGAGAGAGGGACAGAAACATCAATGATGAGAGAGAATCATTGATCGGCTGCCTCCTGCATGACCCACACTGGGGATTGAACCCTGACCTCCTGGTTCACAGGTCGATGCTCAACCACTGAGCCACGCCAGCCGGGCTGTTTGCATTTTTGATATCTTATTTGCCATCGATCTTTGTTGCATTCATTTAGATTTTGAAAAATACTGCATTAAAATGTTACTTATCTTAATGACTGATATTTTGGGGCAGCCCCTTAACTTTTTTACCCAAGATTCCACTCTCCTCACCTTAGTTCCCACTCTGGTTTGTGGGTTTGTATTTGTAGCCATTTTCTCTAATGTAGTTCTGGACACTCCCAGCAAAGGTTCAAGCCTTATCTGTTGAAGAAACACACACAGGTTAGGATTTGCTGCTATAACAGGGACGGAAGGCCACCTCTGAACCTCTAACCCGCCTGTCACCCGAGGGACTCTCTTGGCCGCCAACCGCCTCCTCCACGTGAGAGAGAATAAACTAATTTCATCTCTATTCAGTCCAATCAAGCTCCTTGCGCTGTCTCTACCTCCAGCAATAAGAGACAGGGACAGTTCCTCTTCCATCGCTAAGCAACGGCGAACACAGCGCCCAGCATCTGCACCCTGCCCGTCGGGCCGATAGGGATCTGTGTCTAAAGTTCTTGTTTGCATTTTGAAGTCAACAGTAATTGCGGTTGTCTATTAGGTTCATTAAGTTGGTTTATGGCTGGACCCACTCCAGTCTCCACTCGGCGGGTTGAAAGCATTGTCCTCCCAGGGAAAGAACTATTTGGCAATAAAAACCCTGGGCTGATTTCCTCAACTCATTTCCCCTCGACGGGCGGGGAAGCCAGGGTCACCATCCGCAGGGCTCTCCCCCCGGAGAACAAGGGCTCTGTGGAAGGTTCTGGAAGAGCCGGGTGGACAGCAGGGCCAAGGGGCGGCTCAGCCGTCTGCGAGCTGGCCTCCTTCCATTCATTGCTGAAAGTAGGCCAGTGGAGCAGAAGTCTATTATGCGAGCCCGGCCTGGGAGGGGAGTGCTCCCTGCCCCTCTCCCCAGGCCAGCCAGCGCCCAAGTTGGAAAAGAGCCTTCGGAGCCTCTATACAGGGACTGAGGGCCAGAGGGAGGCACTACCAAGGGACGGGATCAGCTCCCGCCTCCCTGGCCTGGGAACGGGTCAAACGGCGGCGGCCTCAGTGTAACAGCAGGAAGTGCAGCCAGCTTGAAAGAGCCGCCCTTGGATGCCGTTTCCCAGGTGTTGACTCACCGGGCAGGCGGCTGAAAGGCTGCCAGGCCCGGCTGAGGGGCAGGCCGGGCGCCTGGCACAACCTTCCCTTCAGCCCCGGTTCTTGGGAGCTAGGTCTGCTGTGAAAACACACACCAGAGAACAGCTTAAAGCAATTACTGAGGATGTTATTCTCCTTCCTAGACCCGCTTCCAAAACAGCCTTCCACTCTCAGCACTTTCCAGACCTCGTCATCGTCTTCTCTCTCCTGGGCTGGTGAGATTTTATTTTATTTTATTTTATTTAGGGCCGAGCTAGATAACAAGCCTGCTTGCACCCTCTAGTGTACAGGGAGCCCCGCACCATTCATCGTTGTGTCTGGGTGAAGCCAGGAGGGCAAGTGGGATTGCAGATATTTATTATGGTGATTGGGGCAGGAAGGTCTGATTCCAAGGGACCGTAAGAGGGAACCACGCTTACACTCCTGATTCAGTTCACGGCCCAGGAAACTGTTCTTGAGTGTTTTCTCCCAGGCTTTCTTCGGACTCACTGGCTATGATGCGAGAAGCTGTCTGTGGCCCTGTTACAACAAAGGGGAAGTGAGGATCAAGTATCCAAATACTTCAACGTCATGGAGAACTATAGAATAGCCCTGTCTTATGGTTGATAGGTGCAGAAGCCAAATCATTCTGAACAGAAAAACTCTGAAAGTCCAACATCATTTTTCTTGCTCTTCTTAAAATGTGTGCTCACTTCCGTTGGGTTCAGAGACACACACGGGCGATGAGTCCCAAACAACTGACAAGCTGTGGAAGGGTGAGAAGATCAGAACAGCAAGATCCTTGTATCCTTGAACTCCATGGAGTGCTTTCTCTGAAAAGAAGGCAGGAGAGAGTTTAGATAAATATGAAAAAGAAACTGTGGTCAGGATGAGCCAATGCAGGGTGGGTACCAGAGTATGAGGTGGGGCATCAAGAACCATGGGCATCTTTCAAAGAAGAATTGACGACCACCTACCAAGGATCACTAGGAGGCTTACCAACCCAAAAACTTGGGACCTCCACCAAATGGTTACTTAGAGACTCTCTCAGCTTGGTTATTTTGACTGAAAATTCAAGAACAAGGATGGCAAATAGGTCTAATATTACATACCAACTTTCATCAATTGAAGAGCCTGAAATACTATATTGAGAGTATTCCTGAAGGTTCAGTTTGAGCAAAAGCATCATGATTGATTAGTGACGTCTGCCATGAGCACAGGACAAAGAGAGGTGGTATGTGTGCCAACTAGGCCAGAAGAAAAAAAAGGAGGCACAAAATCCTAAATTTACACTCTCCTGAATGTAAATACACTTGACCCACAAGAAGCAATTAGAGACAAGTTTGTTGCCTGCACACCGCAATCTCAGAAGAAACAGAAGAGGAAAGGGTGGTCAGAAAGCAAGGCAGCCAGTCATCCCTCTAACCCTGCAGCCGTGGATCGGAAAGAGAGCTACTGAGGGCCTGGCTCGGCTCTGAAGCTGTGCACCGTGTCCAGAGGCCCCCACCGGCTGCCACAGGGCACCGAGGAGTCCTGGTGTGCTCCTTCCAAATGTGCCTTGAACTTTCCACTTCTCTTCATCCCTGCTGCTCCCAGTCCCATCCTTGCCTTGGCCACACCTCCCTGGACAATGCACCGGCCTCCTAATAGCTCTCTCTGCTTCTCTCCCCTCCCCTCAGCCCACCCTCCAAACGACAGTGAGTGGCATTCTAACACAAATCTGACTCTATCGTCACATGCTTAACTCTCCCTTGGGGCTTCCTCTTTTTTCCTAAATACTACACTATGGAGCCACAACCTTCTTCTCCAACCCACATTCCCTTCATCCCTCTGCCCTTTGCTCTCATCCTTTAGCCACGGCCTTTATGTGACTCCTTGGACCAATACCTCTGCCCTTAGGTAGGCCCCTCTTGCCTAAATTGCTTGCCCTTTCTCTCCTTTCCTTTTTTACTTTGCTAATAGCCACTTCCTACTCCTCCGCCTCTCAGCTTAAATGTCATCTTCTGGGGGAACCCGGTAGGTTAGGTCCTTCCTGTTATAGGCTCACATAGCACCTTATCCTCTCCTTAGGGATGTCGATTGCAGTGGTAATCAGTTATTTGTAAAAGTATTTGCATAATGTCTATTCCTGGCTAGACTTCAAGCCCCATGAGAAGGGGTCTGTTTGCCGCAGTGTCTCAAGGGCTTACATAGCCACTGACATCGCTCCTGGCATGTAGTCCATGCTTGATAATTACTGAATACATTAATAAATCGAAAGCGAGATGGACAGATGGATGGGACTTCCTGAGGTTGAAGTTGATTGCTATCCCTTGGCGATCGTAGTGGAGGAGATAAAGCCTGTAGTACCATCAGGAAAGACAGAGGGTGGGAAGGAGGATGGACTGCGTGGGTGAATGGATGGCTGCTTCTAGATTGCAGCTTCATGTCCCAGAAATCTGAGCTTTACCTTTCCAAGACTTCCAGGGAGGAGTGTCTAGAATTCCATTGATCAAAATGGCACTGATAAAGGAAAAATCCACATGAGAACTTGATAGATCAGAGGGAAGGAAATCAAACTTTGAGCACTGATTTATGTTGCAGGGAGCCAGGTGAAAACAAGTCACTTCCGTGGTGGCTCTTGAGCCATCCCAGCCTTCCGCAGCAACCTAACTGCCAAACGTGATGCTGCTTTGCCCTGGGACCTTCTGAAATCTAAGAAAGCAAACC
>NW_005362797.1:1106259-1113706 GCF_000412655.1 Myotis brandtii | reverse complement strand
GAGAAACAAATTTAGGATGCAAACTTAGAGGAGATATCCTGAACAGTGAAGTTCTTGAAAGGCTGAGGGTGGATTTTTATATATACATATATATATTTTTTTATGTATATAAAGTTCTTAATATAATGTCTGGTCTATTAGCTTCCTATTGCAGCTGCAACAAATTACCACAAAATTGGTGACTTAAAACAACACACATTTGCCCCGGCCAGTGTGGCTCAGTTGGTTGGGGTTGTTGTCCCATGTACTAGAAGGTGGTGGGTTTGATTTCTGGATCAGGACACATAACTGGCTTGTGAGTTCTACCCTCGGGTGGGGCGCATTGGGGAGGCAACTGATAGATGTTTCTCTTCTGCATCAGTGTTTCTCTTTCTCTCCCTTCTTCCCTCTCTAAAATCAATAATAAAACAACGCACATTTATTCTCTTAGAGCTCAGAATCTGAAATCGCTTTCGCTTGCCTAAAGTCATGGTGTCAGCAGGGCTGCGTTCCTTCTGGAAGCTCCGTGGAGAATCTGCTTCTTACCTCTCCAGCTTTCAGAGGCTGCCAGCCATCCTTGGCTTGTGATCCCTTCCTCCATCTTCGAAGCCAGTGGCGTAGCATCTTCAAATCTCTCTCTGCTTTCATTGTCTTTCTTCTATAGAAGGATCCTCCTTGTCAATGACTGGGCCACCCTGACAATTCCGGGTAATCTCCCCATCTCAAAATCCTTAACGGAATGACACCTGCAAAGACCCTTTTGCCATGTACGGTAATACTCGCAGGTTCCAGGGGTTGAGATCGGCACATCTTTGGGTCCATTATTCAGCTTACCAATCTTGGCATGTATTTAATTTTTTAACAATGGTTGAATATTGGCAATTCTATGTAATTCAACCTAAAGATTCTCAATAAATAGGAGTTACTGTAAAGACTAAAAACAAAAGGGGGGATTATTTTACCCTAAATAGTGGCTCCAGGCCTATCCCTGTTGTCTCAGGAGTAGCTGGGCAACTTGCAGCGGAGACCGGATCTTTAGTCCTTCCTGGGCCACTGCCCCAGAAACACAGTAGGTCTCCTTCCCCAAAGCCACTGCCTCCTCGTGATTTTGGAGGAGGCCTGCTGCCCACAGAGTAGGGGATCCCTCTGTCCAGCTACAAGGTCCTCTACCCCACAGCATAAGCGTTCTTTTGAGGACAAAGCAGCTGCAAACGACTTCCATGTTGTAAGCGTGTGTGAGGAAGGAACAGAGTCTATGGCACGCGAGGCCACGGGAAGGAAGTAACGGTACTGACCCCATTTTTGTTTACACTTTTTTAAAAATATTTTTAAATTTATTTCAGGGAGGAAGGAGAGAAACATTGCATCAGTGTTTCAGAGAGAGGGACAGAAACATCAATGATGAGAGAGAATCATTGATCGGCTGCCTCCTGCACGCCCCACACTGGGGATCGAACCCTGACCTCCTGGTTCACAGGTCGATGCTCAACCACTGAGCCACGCCAGCCGGGCTGTTTGCATTTTTGATATCTTATTTGCCATCGATCTTTGTTGCATTCATTTAGATTTTGAAAAATACTGCATTAAAATGTTACCTATCTTAATGACGGATATTTTGGGGCAGCCCCTTAACTTTTTTCCCCGAGATTCCACTCTCCTCACCTTAGTTCTCCCTCTGGTCTGTGGGTCTGTATTTGTAGCCATTTTCTCTAAGGTAGTTCTGGACACTCCCAGCAAAAGTTCAAGCCTTATCTGTCGAAGAAACACATGAAGGTTAGGATTTGCTTGGATAACAGGGGCGGAAGGCCACCTCTGAACCTCTAACCCACCTGTCATCCGAGGGACTCTCTTGGCCGCCAACTGCCTCCTCCACGTGAGAGAGAATAAACTAATTTCATCCCTATTCAGTCCAATCAAGCTCCTTGCGCTGTCTCTACCTCCAGCAATAAGAGACAGGGACAGTTCCTCTTCCATCGCTAAGCAACGGCAAACACAGTGCGCAGCATCTGCACCCTGCCCGTCGGGCCGATAGGGATCTGTGTCTAAAGTTCTTGTTTGCATTTTGAAGTCAACAGTAATTGCGGTTGTCTATTAGGTTCATTAAGTTGGTTTATGGCTGGACCCACTCCAGTCTCCACTCGGCGGGTTGAAAGCATTGTCCTCCCAGGGAAAGAACTATTTGGCAATAAAAACCCTGGGCTGATTTCCTCAACTCATTTCCCCTCGACGGGCGGGGAAGCCAGGGTCACCATCCGCAGGGCTCTCACCCTGGAGAACAAGGGCTCTGTGGAAGGTTCTGGAAGAGCCGGGTGGACAGCAGGGCCAAGGGGCGGCTCAGCCGTCTGCGAGCTGGCCTCCTTCCATTCATTGCTGAAAGTAGGCCAGTGGAGCAGAAGTCTATTATGCGAGCCTGGCCTGGGAGGGGAGTGCTCCCTGCCCCTCTCCCCATGCCAGCCAGCGCCCAAGTTGGAAAAGAGCCTTCGGAGCCTCTATGCAGGGACTGAGGGCCAGAGGGAGGCACTACCCAGGGACGGGACCAGCTCCCGCCTCCCTGGCAGGAAGTGCAGCCAGCTTGAAAGAGCCGCCCTTGGATGCCGTTTCCCAGGTGTTGACTCACCGGGCAGGCGGCTGAAAGGCTGCCAGGCCCGGCTGAGGGGCAGGCCGGGCGCCTGGCACAACCTCCCCTTCAGCCCCGGTTCTTGGGAGCTAGGTCTGCTCTGAAAATACACACCAGAGAACAGCTTAAAGCAATTACTGAGGATGTTGTTCTCCTTCCTAGACCCGCTTCCAAAACAGCCTTCCACTCTCAGCACTTTCCAGACCTCGTCATCGTCTTCTCTCTCCTGGGCTGGTGAGATTTTATTTTATTTTATTTTTTTTTTAGGGCCGAGCTAGATAACAAGCCTGCTTGCACCCCCTAGTGTACAGGGAGCCCCGCACCATTCATCGTTGTGTCTGGGTGAAGCCAGGCGGGCAAGTAGGATTGCAGATATTTATTACGGTGATTGGGGCAGGAAGGGCTGATTCCAAGGGACCGTAAGAGGGAACCACGCTTACACTCCTGATTCAGTTCACGGCCCAGGAAACTGTTCTTGAGTGTTTTCTCCCAGGCTTTCTTCGGACTCACTGGCTATGATGCGAGAAGCTGTCTGTGGCCCTGTTACAACAAAGGGGAAGTGAGGATCAAGTATCCAAATACTTCAACGTCATGGGACCGTAAGAGGGAACCACGCTTACACTCCTGATTCAGTTCACGGCCCAGGAAACTGTTCTTGAGTGTTTTCTCCCAGGCTTTCTTCGGACTCACTGGCTATGACGCAAGAGGCTGTCTGTGGCCCTGTTACTGAGGGGAAGTGAGGGTCAAGTATCCAAATACTTTAACGTCATGCAGAACTATAGAATAGCCCTGTCTTATGGTTGATAGGTGCAGAAGCCAAATCATTCTGAACAGAAAAACTCTGAAAGTCCAACATCATTTTTCTTGCTCTTCTTAAAATGTGTGCTCACTTCCGTTGGGTTCAGAGACACACACGGGCGATGAGTCCCAAACAACTGACAAGCTGTGGAAGGGTGAGAAGATCAGAACAGCAAGATCCTTGTATCCTTGAACTCCATGGAGTGCTTTCTCTGAAAAGAAGGCAGGAGAGAGTTTAGATAAATATGAAAAAGAAACTGTGGTCAGGATGAGCCAATGCAGGGTGGGTACCAGAGTATGAGGTGGGGCATCAAGAACCATGGGCATCTTTCAAAGAAGAATTGATGACCACCTACCAAGGATCACTAGGAGGCTTACCAACCCAAAAGCTTGGGACCTCCACCAAATGGTTACTTAGAGACTCTCTCAGCTTGGTTATTTTGACTGAAAATTCAAGAACAAGGATGGCAAATAGGTCTAATATTACATACCAACTTTCATCAATTGAAGAGCCTGAAATACTATATTGAGAGTATTCCTGAAGGTTCAGTTTGAGCAAAAGCATCATGATTGATTAGTGACGTCTGCCATGAGCACAGGACAAAGAGAGGTGGTATATGTGCCAACTAGGCCAGAAGAAAAAAAAAAGAGGCACAAAATCCTAAGTTTACACTCTCCTGAATGTAAATACACTTGATCCACAAGAAGCAATTAGAAACCAGTTTGTTGCTGCACACCACAATTTCAGAAGAAACAGAAGAGGAAAGGGTGGACAGAAAGCAAGGCGGCCAGTCATCCCTCTAACCCTGGAGACCCTCACGCAGCCGTGGATCAGAAAGAAAGCTGCTGAGGCCTGGCTTAGCTCTGAAGCTGTGCACCGTGTCCAGAGGCCCCCACCGGCTGCCACAGGGCACCGAGGAGTCCTGGTGTGCTCCTTCCAAATGTGCCTTGAACTTTCCACTTCTCTTCACCCCTGCTGCTCCCAGTCCCGTCCTGGCCTTGGCCACACCTCCCTGGACAATGCACCGGCCTCCTAATAGCTCTCTCTGCTTCTCTCCCCTCCCCTCAGCTGCCACAGGGCACCGAGGAGTCCTGGTGTGCTCCTTTCAAAATGTGCCTTGAACTTTCCACTTCTCTTCATCCCTGCTGCTCCCAGTCCCATCCTTGCCTTGGCCACACCTCCCTGGACAATACAACGGCCTCCTAACAGCTCTCTCTGCTTCTCTCCCCTCCCCTCTGCCCACCCTCCAAACGACAGTGAGTGGCATTCTAACACAAATCTGACTCTATCGTCACATGCTTAACTCTCCCTTGGGGCTTCCTCTTTTTTCCTAAATACTACACTATGGAGCCACAACCTTCTTCTCCAACCCACATTCCCTTCATCCCTCTGCCCTTTGCTCTCATCCTTTAGCCACGGCCTTTATGTGACTCCTTGGACCAATACCTCTGCCCTTAGGTAGGCCCCTCTTGCCTAAATTGCTTGCCCTTTCTCTCCTTTCCTTTTTTACTTTGCTAATAGCCACTTCCTACTCCTCTGCCTCTCGGCTTAAATGCCATCTTCTGGGGGAACCCGGTAGGTTAGGTCCGTCCTGTTATAGGCTCACATAGCACCTTATCCTCTCCTTAGGGATGTTGATTGCAGTGGTAACCAGTTATTTGTAAAAGTGTTTGCATAATGTCTATTCCTGGCTAGACTTCAAGCCCCATGAGAAGGGGTCTATTTGCCGCAGTGTCTCAAGGGCTTACACAGCCACTGACATCGCTCCTGGCATGTAGTCCATGCTTGATAATTATTGAATACATTAATAAATCGCAAGCGAGATGGACAGATGGATGGGACTTCCTGAGGTTGAAGTTGATTGCTATCCCTTGGCGATCGTAGTGGAGGAGATAAAGCCTGTAGTACCATCAGGAAAGACAGAGGGTGGGAAGGAGGATGGACTGCGTGGGTGAATGGATGGCTGCTTCTAGATTGCAGCTTCATGTCCCAGAAATCTGAGCTTTACCTTTCCAAGACTTCCAGGGAGGAGTGTCTAGAATTCCATTGATCAAAATGGCACTGATAAAGGAAAAATCCACATGAGAACTTGATAGATCAGAGGGAAGGAAATCAAACTTTGAGCACTGATTTATGCTGCAGGGGAGCCAGGTGAAAACAAGTCACTTCTGTGGTGGCTCTTGAGCCATCCCAGCCTTCCGCAGCAACCTAACTGCCAAACGTGATGCTGCTTTGCCCTGGGACCTTCTGAAATCTAAGAAAGCAAACCAGTCTAGCAGCTTCAGGACTTGTGATTTTTAGAAGGCAGATTCCATAGACTTCTACCCACAAATTGGCCATGTTGATTATTACTACCTCACCTATCTATTGAAGCACAAGGGGAAATGGAGTATAATACTGTTTGGGGCTCTCTAAGATCTAATTGGGCATCTTAGGTCTGTGCAGCGAACGTTTTCAGTGGAAGGAGAGTTAGGGAGCGGGGTTTGAATGACTCAGCAGCAGGAAAAACCCCAAGTGGTCTGCTAGACACTAAACTCGGGGACAAGTTCAAGGATTCAGTCATGGTTTCCACCCTCCCTGCCCAGGACTGGGTCTCTCCTCCTGATATGGCAGTGCACGTTGCATTGGTTTTCATTGGACTATATCTGGGTGTGGGCTTCATTCTGCCATCATGGCTCATCCAAAGGTGGGCTGATGGGCCTGAACAACAGAAGTCTCGGGGGATGTGATCTCTGCAGCCAGTCCCTGCAGGACTGTTGCGTGGACAGCATACTTTTCTAGGAAGCTGCAGAGGGCAGCTTGGGTGAATGATGTCACTCTGTGCTCCCTGAGTCCCCTGCGGGCCCCTTTCCTTGCATGGTGTTCATCATTCATAGGCAGGAAGTTCTGCAAGCAAAGGGAACAGGTCTGCCTCCTTTGAGCCATGCCCAGTGCCTGGCCTCTGGATACTAATGAGTTGATGTTTGCTGATGAGGAATGAATACAAGAATGACGCTTCATGGATGTAGATATGGGAGGAATATCAATCAGAACTTCCTGATCATTAGAACTGCCCAGTGATGGAATGGGCTGCCTTGAAAAGGACTAGTCAGGCCAGCATTTCCTCAGTATAAATTCTGGTTATAGTGGGTGGTGGGAGACAGTGGCACATAGGTGTTGGGTCCATGAGCTCTGGGGTCAGACAAAGCTAGTGTGAGTCCTGGTTCTGCTACTTACGGTTGTGATACTTTAGACGATCTGCCCAATGTCTGCATCTGTAAAATCGGGGTAACAGTCAGTTTGGGTTTCTTTGAAGAAGAGCCTGAGACTAGGATGTAAAGGCAGGTCGTGTATGTGTGAGGGGGTCCAGGAGGCAGGAGGAAAGCAGCAGTGAGAGGGGGACAGAGAAGGAGGAAAAGCCTCGCCAGGAAGGGGGGCTCACTCCTAGTGAGGAGTCTTGGAGGAATTCTGTGGAAAGTATTTCTCGGAAGGGTGAAAGGCCTGACATCTCTACTGTCTCACATCTCATCCTCTGAGGCAAACTCCCCTGCTCTTCCAGGCTGCACCTGCTCGTGGGATGAGGGCCCTCCCTTCCTCCTTCCCCAGATCAGAGGCCACTGGAGGTGGGGAGCTGTCCATCCACCACAGCTGCAGTCAGAGGAGGCGGAGGGGGTGTGGTACAGGGCACTGTCCTGTGCCCGCCTCCAATATTCCCATGGTTATGGAACGGGGGCCTTCTGATAGAGGGACTATTCAAGACCACAGCCATTTGATGAATATATTTTTAGTGAACATCCTATCTAATAAAGAGGGAATATGCTAATTGACCCTCACACTGTCACAAAGATGGTGGTGCCCACAGCCAATAAGGAGGGAATATGCTAATTGACTGCTCTGCCCTCAAAGATGGCGGTGCCCACAGCCAATAAGGAGGGAATATGCTAATTGACTGCTCTGCCCTCAAAGATGGCGGTGCCCACAGCCAATAAGGAGGGAATATGCTAATTGACTGCTCTGCCCTCAAAGATGGCGGTGCCCACAGCCAATAAGGAGGGAATATGCTAATTGACTGC
>NW_005362797.1:1093055-1104684 GCF_000412655.1 Myotis brandtii | reverse complement strand
TCCTGTTATAGGCTCACATAGCACCTTATCCTCTCCTTAGGGATGTCGATTGCAGTGGTAATCAGTTATTTGTAAAAGTATTTGCATAATGTCTATTCCTGGCTAGACTTCAAGCCCCATGAGAAGGGGTCTATTTGCCGCAGTGTCTCAAGGGCTTACACAGCCACTGACATCGCTCCTGGCATGTAGTCCATGCTTGATAATTATTGAATACATTAATAAATCGCAAGCGAGATGGACAGATGGATGGGACTTCCTGAGGTTGAAGTTGATTGCTATCCCTTGGCGATCGTAGTGGAGGAGATAAAGCCTGTAGTACCATCAGGAAAGGCAGAGGGTGGGAAGGAGGATGGACTGCGTGGGTGAATGGACGGCTGCTTCTAGATTGCAGCTTCATGTCCCAGAAATCTGAGCTTTACCTTTCCAAGACTTCCAGGGAGGAGTGTCTAGAATTCCATTGATCAAAATGGCACTGATAAAGGAAAAATCCACATGAGAACTTGATAGATCAGAGGGAAGGAAATCAAACTTTGAGCACTGATTTATGTTGCAGGGAGCCAGGTGAAAACAAGTCACTTCCGTGGTGGCTCTTGAGCCATCCCAGCCTTCCGCAGCAACCTAACTGCCAAACGTGATGCTGCTTTGCCCTGGGACCTTCTGAAATCTAAGAAAGCAAACCAGTCTAGCAGCTTCAGGACTTGTGATTTTTAGAAGGCAGATTCCATAGACTTCTACCCACAAATTGGCCATGTTGATTATTACTACCTCACCTATCAGTTGAAGCACAAGGGGAAATGGAGTATAATACTGTTTGGGGCTCTCTAAGATCTAATTGGGCATCTTAGGTCTGTGCAGCGAACGTTTTCAGTGGAAGGAGAGTTAGGGAGCGGGGTTTGAATGACTCAGCAGCAGGAAAAACCCCAAGTGGTCTGCTAGACACTAAACTCGGGGACAAGTTCAAGGATTCAGCCATGGTTTCCACCCTCCCTGCCCAGGACTGGGTCTCTCCTCCTGATATGGCAGTGCACGTTGCATTGGTTTTCATTGGACTATATCTGGGTGTGGGCTTCATTCTGCCATCATGGCTCATCCAAAGGTGGGCTGATGGGCCTGAACAACAGAAGTCTCGGGGGATGTGATCTCTGCAGCCAGTCCCTGCAGGACTGTTGCGTGGACAGCATACTTTTCTAGGAAGCTGCAGAGGGCAGCTTGGGTGAATGATGTCACTCTGTGCTCCCTGAGTCCCCTGCGGGCCCCTTTCCTTGCATGGTGTTCATCATTCATAGGCAGGAAGTTCTGCAAGCAAAGGGAACAGGTCTGCCTCCTTTGAGCCATGCCCAGTGCCTGGCCTCTGGATACTAATGAGTTGATGTTTGCTGATGAGGAATGAATACAAGAATGACGCTTCATGGATGTAGATATGGGAGGAATATCAATCAGAACTTCCTGATCATTAGAACTGCCCAGTGATGGAATGGGCTGCCTTGAAAAGGACTAGTCAGGCCAGCATTTCCTCAGTATAAATTCTGGTTATAGTGGGTGGTGGGAGACAGTGGCACATAGGTGTTGGGTCCATGAGCTCTGGGGTCAGACAAAGCTAGTGTGAGTCCTGGTTCTGCTACTTACGGTTGTGATACTTTAGACGATCTGCCCAATGTCTGCATCTGTAAAATCGGGGTAACAGTCAGTTTGGGTTTCTTTGAAGAAGAGCCTGAGACTAGGATGTAAAGGCAGGTCGTGTATGTGTGAGGGGGTCCAGGAGGCAGGAGGAAAGCAGCAGTGAGAGGGGGACAGAGAAGGAGGAAAAGCCTCGCCAGGAAGGGGGGCTCACTCCTAGTGAGGAGTCTTGGAGGAATTCTGTGGAAAGTATTTCTCGGAAGGGTGAAAGGCCTGACATCTCTACTGTCTCACATCTCATCCTCTGAGGCAAACTCCCCTGCTCTTCCAGGCTGCACCTGCTCGTGGGATGAGGGCCCTCCCTTCCTCCTTCCCCAGATCAGAGGCCACTGGAGGTGGGGAGCTGTCCATCCACCACAGCTGCAGTCAGAGGAGGCGGAGGGGGTGTGGTACAGGGCACTGTCCTGTGCCCGCCTCCAATATTCCCATGGTTATGGAACAGGGGCCTTCTGATGGAGGGACTATTCAAGACCACAGCCATTTGATGAATATATTTTTAGTGAACATCCTATCTAATAAAGAGGGAATATGCTAATTGACCCTCACACTGTCACAAAGATGGTGGTGCCCACAGCCAATAAGGAGGGAATATGCTAATTGACTGCCCCGCCCACAAAGATGGCAGCACCCACAAGATGGCGGTGCCCAGTCCCCTCAGCCCTGCCTGGGCAGCAGGCGGGCCCAGCCACTCCGCCTCTGGAGTCCCCCAGCCCCCTAAGCCCCCCAGCCTCCCAGGGCCAGCCTGAGGCTCAGACAAGCCTCAGATGGAGGCTACCCAGCTGCTCAGGGCCGCTCGAGGCTCAGGTAACCAGGGCTGGCCAATGCTTGCACTGCTGGCAGTGGCAGCAGCAGAGGTGTGATGGGCGTCGCCTTCCCCTGATCGCCAGGTCACCTCCTGCCCCTGAGGACTCCTGGACTGTGAGAAGGGGCAGGCCGGGCTGAGGGATCCCCCCCCTCCAGTACATGAATTTTCATGCACCGGGCCTCTAGTATATTATAAGGATTAAATAAAATAATATTCTAAAGTGTTTAACACAGTGCCTAAAAATAAAGTGCTGTGGACAGCTGCTATTATTAATTTCTTTTTACTAATAGACAGTGACACTTTCTAAAGGAAACAGAAATCATCTGGGGTAACCTTGTCACTTTGGAGCTTATGTATATGCTTGGAGGACTTGCCGTTTTGGAGGAGATTAAAATAGGTCTGGCCTTGACCTCCAGAATGAAGATTCTGGATGAGGTGGGCCAGCCTCACAGATATTGGGGCACACTGGACTTTCTCGTCTGGCTTTTAGTGAAGCCACTGCCTCTAACACTCCCTGACACCTGGCTTAATAATTTTCTGAGTTCAACTGCCAGTTTTAAAGCAGGAACAATAGGATTGTGTCAGGGAGAATTACGTGGTGGCCCCAGAGGTCCTAAAATGGTGCTTTAATTAGATGATTTATGGGGGGTAAAAAATGCAAAATGTTGCGCTGACACCCCCGTGCCATTGAGCTCAAACGTTCCCCCAAAGTGCAAAAAGAACAAGGGACTGAAATGTTTTTCATCCTTTGAACATCATCTGGCCCAGCTTCAGCTGCGTCCATCCTCACACGCCTCCTGAATGACGGCGGAGCCCCAGGACAGAGAGAAATGGAGAGACCAGTGACCAGCAGAAGGGACCACTCGTGCCTGTGCGAGAGAAGGCCCATTGTGTGGCGCTGCTTTTGAAATCTTCAGTCTTGATCTGGATATGTTGACTCGAAGGACTCTTTCTACACCCTGCACAGACTCGGCCGCTGGAAGCAGAGCCAATGATGCCACCTGGGCAGCCAGGGATGCAATGGAGAGAGAAAACAAACAAGGTGGTTGAGAAGGAATTCAAAGGGACCACCCACAGACACAGCGTTAGGATTCTCAGGTGACAGATCCCTTCCTCTGGGAGCAGGGACGGTGGCTTGGGTGTGAGCCCGTCCCAGCAGCGACACGGTGGTGTCTACCACTGCCCAGCTGGTGTTTCCGAGCTGCACTGAATGGCCACCTGAAGACCAGCCATTCTCATTTCCAGGCACTTGATGTTTGCCTGGCCTGAAAAGATGGGTTGTCATTAGTGTCCAGGATGTTTTTAATTTCTTCTTTGATGTCATTGGTAACCCAATCAATATTTAATAACATGCTATTCAGCTTCCAAGTGTTTGAGTATTTTGGGTTGTTTTTATTGTAGTTTATTTCTAACATTATGCCATCGTGGTCTGAGAAGAAGCTTTTTATGATTTCAATCTTCTTGAATTTGTGGAGACTTTGCTTGTGACCCAATATGTGGTCTATTTTTGAATATGTCCCATGAGCACCTGAGAGGAATGTATATTCCATGGCTTTGGGGTGAAGTGTTCTGAAGATGTCAATTAAGTCCATCTGATCTAGTGAGTCATTTAGGATTGCTGTTTCTTTGCTGATTGTTTGTCTAGCGGGCTTATCCAGTGGTGTCAGTGGTGTATTAAAGTCCCCTACTATGATTGTATTGTTGTCGATCTCTCCTTTGATATCTTCCAGGAGTTTTTTTATGTATTTGGGTGCTCCTGCATTGGGTGCATATATGTTTACCAGGGTTATATCTTCTTGTTGTATTGATCCCTTTAGTATTATGAAGTGGCCTTCCTTATCTCTGGTTATGGCCTTCCAATATGATGCTTTTAGTTTAGTTTTTAGCCATAGGTTTGGGAGAAAAACAGCAAGGTGAGTAAAGAGAGACAAAAATGACATGCTCCAAACCTCAAATACCAATCTTGTGAGAACTTTTCCAAAGTGGGGTTGGATCACACATCACCATTTGCAGCTTGGGGACTGGCAACTCGAAAGCGGGTCCTTGCACCCAAATCTTGCCCCAGGCTTTCCAAGGCCCAACTGCCCGGCAGAAATACACCGAAGCCACATATGTAACCTTCAATGTTCTAATAGCCACAGTTTTAAAAAGTAAGAGACAGTGAAGTTTTTTAAAAAAATATTTTTATTGAATTCAGAGAGGAAAGGAGAGGGGGAAAGATAGAAACATCAATGGTGAGAGAGAGTCATTGATTGGCTGCCTCCTGCACGCCCTCTACTGGGGATCAAGCCCACAATCTGGTCACATGCCCTCAACCAGAATCAAACCTGGGACCCTCCAGTCTGCAGGCCGATGCTCTATCCACTGAGCCAAACCAGCTAGGGCAATGAAGTTATTTTTAACAATAAATGATACTTAATGCACTAGGTCTGCAATACTATTATTTCAAAATATAAGCAATAGACAAAATGTTAATAGGATATCTTATATTTTCTCTTCGTACGGTCTTCGAAATCTGACGTATTTTTTTACACTTACAGCACATCTCAATTCCGCTTCTCAGTCTCACTAGCCACAGTTCAAATGCCCAGTAGCTACTCGTGACTCGAGGCCTCTGTGTTGACCAGCAAAGAGGTAGGGACACTGGACAGACTCACCTCTGTGAAGCCATCACTATATAGAAGTGATGACATTGTCATAAAAAAAAAGACAATGTTGTTTTGTGTGTCGAAGGATGAGCTGCTTCCGATGAAGCCGTTCTTGGGCCCCTTGCTAGGCTGCAGTAGGGGTCGCATCTCTCTCATCCTTAAACCTCCCCTTCACACTCATTTTTGTGTCCATTCTTCTGGACAGAGCACATTGTGAGGAGCCAGCAATGTTGAGTGAATGCCTGGCCCCGTGTGATGGGGGGGGGAGTGTACAAAAAAGGAATGGAAATGGATCTGAACTCAAGGAATTTGCCCTCGGGAAGAAGAGACCGTATCAGGACAAAATGATGGGTGAGCACCACCAAACAGGGTAGAGGTTTGTGTCAGGTTAAATCGGATCAAATGGCAGAGTGCAAGGTGGCTGGGAGGCGAGGGCACCGCTGGCTGTATTTACCGGGGATGATTTTTTAGGGACTGGCAGGGTTCCGGTGCTGTCTGGGTTCCGGCTGGGTTCCGGCAGGCCCAGAGGAAAGGCACTGGGGGAGGGAAAGGCCTGGTGCACCCAGTGAGCACGCCCTCCCTCCCCCGCACCCCCTGAACCCCTGCCCTCCTTCGCCCTCATGAAGCCCAGATTCCAGCCTGCAGCTGCCTTGCCACCAAAAAGTGGAGCTGCTGTGATTCAGGGGCCATCAGCTTTGCCTCGTTCTCTAAAGCCTTCATTTCCCTTCTGCCCCTTTTTGACTTCCCCCTCCTCCCTTACTAGTCATTAGTGCCCTGTGGGGGTGCGCTGGCCCCTGTGGTCGGGTGGGGCCACGTGTCCAGCCTGGCTGGGGGCTGTGAGTGGAGGCAGTGGGTCACTCCCAGGCCCCGCCCCAGGCTCTCTCTGAAGACCTGGCTTGAGACGGTGGCTGCCCCGTGGGTACCTGTCATCGTTGGAGCCTTTCTGCCGACTCACAGCGAGCACGTCACGGGAGACAGGGTGCATCGCGTGGCTTTAAGTCCCATTCCGCAGATGCTGTTGCCATAAGTGGCCTAGCCTCTCCGAGTGACACAGCCCCTCCACGGAGAGGGGACACAGGCTTCTTGGGGTGGGTGGGTTTGAAAGAGGGGCCAGGAGAACCCCTGGGATGCCCTGCCTCCTCTGTGAGGGGAACCCCCCTCCATGGTCACCTAAGATGTAGGAGCCTCCTCAGAGGCAGGACACACCCACCTCCAGGTCCACGCCACGGCCCACGCCCTCCATGAAGACAGGCACGGCCAGCGCTCATGATGGCACTGGAAGCGGTGGAGGTGGGGGAGACACCATGGTAGGCCCCGGAGAAGGAGAAAGGGGAAGAGGGTGGGGTCTGGCCCCCTGGTGGGGAGGAAAACTACGGGCTCAGAGTGAATGAGTGTCTTGGTTGACGCTGGACCTGCTGCCCGGAGCACCCCTTCCTCGCAGCCCTGCCTCCCAAGCCGTTCTTGCAGACTGTCCTTCAGTCAGATGTCACTCCCTGGGTGAGCAGTGGGTCTCACACGTTCCGTCCGTCACCTAACAAACAGCTACTGAGGGCTCCTCTGTGCGAATCTTAAGGATCTAAACCCACGCTGGCTGCACGTCTGCCCTTATGAGTCCCATCCAGTGGGGGAGAGAGACAAGTAAGGCTCATAGTGGTGAGGTTTTAAGAGCTAAGATGGACAGTCCAGAGGTGATTACCACAGGGAAGGAGCCTCGTCCTCAGCCTGAGAAGTCAGGGAGGGCTTCCCAGAGGTGGTGAGACAGCAGCCACTAGGCAGCGTTAAGGGAGAGGCAGTCCAGGCTGAGGCATGAGGAGCAGAGGAGTGAAGGCGAGCGAATGGAGCAGGCCCATCCCGGGAAGGCGAAGTGGCTGGGCAGGAGCAGCACGGGGTGCTGTGGGCAAGCAGAGAGCTATCAGACTGACATGGAGAGGGCAGGACCCAGTCACCAAGGGCCCGGTAACCATGGCGATGGGGATGAGCACGGGCGAGCAAAGAGACGCTGCAGAGATTTAAGCAAAGGAAGACCTTGATCGGATTTGTAGGTGGTTGGGAGGACAAAGAAGTGATTTTGTGAGCTGGCCAGACAGGAACCTTTTTTGAGGGTTTCATTTGTGTGGTGTTGTGTTTATTTGTGTTAAGCAAAACTGCCCCCTAGCCCAGGTGATATGAAGGCAGGCCCTGGGACAGGGGACAGAAGGAAGGAGTAGGGCAGTGGGATAATAGAAATTTTTTTAACGATTTGGGGCACTTGGTTTTTATTCTGGATGAGGGTCCATGGAGCAATGAATGGGAGGAGTGGAATGGTGAAGAGAGAGACACCACAGGATATGAGGAAGCCGAGCTCAGAGAAGGCAGCGAGGAGGAGAGAGAAGGTGGCTAAGAGGTGAGAGAAGGGGGCTAGGAGGAGAGAGAAGGGGGCAAGGAGGAGAGAGAAGGAGGCAAGGAGGAGAAAGAAGGGGGCAAGGAGGAGAGAGAAGGGGGCTAGGAGGAGAGAGAAGGGGGCTAGGAAAGAGAAGGAGGGTTAGAAGGTGAGAGAAGGGGGCTAGGAGGAAAGAGAAGGAGGGTTAGAAGGTGAGAGAAGGGGGCTAGGAGGAAAGAGAAGGAGGGTTAGAAGGTGAGAGAAGGGGGCTAGGAGGAAAGAGAAGGAGGGTTAGAAGGTGAGAGAAGGGGGCTAGGAGGAGAGAGATGGTGGCTAGGAATATCCTGAAGTGAGAATGGCTGAAGGGCTTCGGCAAATACGGATACCCAATATTAAATTTTAAATAATGAGCAGCACCACACTTCAAGGTAAGTCCCCCAACCCCATTACTCGCCAATCCTCACCAAAAGTGACTTGCCAATCCTGACCAAAAGTGGGTCAGAGAGGAGACAACTATGGGGCATGAGATCTAAAGAGGATCGGAGAGGTCAGGAGAAGGGAGAAATAGGGGTGTAAGGCAGTAGGTAAAAGCAGGTCCCCCACAGAGGATCACTGGGGATACTGGGCAGGGGGAGGTGGATTTGCATCAGACATGAAACAAGGCTGGAGCCACATTTCTTAAATGCAGTAAAGAAAATGATGCAAGGGGAGCTGAATAGCCACGGCGGCTCTAACACTGCTCTGAAGGAGAATATAAAGAGAAGATATTGTCTGTGTTACCGCAGTATAGTACAGGAGATATATGTGTATGTCAGCTAACTTTACGCGATGACCAAGCTGGAGGGGAGTAATTACTAAATATGTGAAGGATCCCAAGTTTAAAATTGTCTTTCTAGGCTTTGCAGCCGCCGCCGTCCCGAAGCCGCCTGTGACCAGCCATGGGGAGCCCCACCGTGTACTTCAACCTCGCCGTCGACCACGGCGAGCCCTTGGGCCGTGTCTCCTTCCAGCTGTTTGCAGACAAAGTTCCAAAGACGGCAGAAAACTTCCGTGCTCTGAGCACTGGGGAGAAAGGATTTGGTTATAAGGGCTCCTGCTTTCACAGAATTATTCCGGGATTTATGTGCCAGGGAGGTGACTTCACACGCCATCATGGCACAGGCGGCAAGTCCATCTACGGGGAGAAATTTGAGGATGAGAACTTCGTCCTGAAACATACAGGTCCTGGCATCTTGTCCATGGCAAATGCTGGACCGAACACAAACAGTTCCCAGTTTCTCATCTGCACTGTCAAGACTGAGTGGTTGGGGGGCAGGCATGTGGCCTTCGGTCAGGTGAAAGACAGCATGGATATTGTGACAGCCATGGAGCGCTTTGGGCCCAGGAATGGCAAGACCAGCAAGAAGATCAGCATTGCTGACTGTGGACAACTCGAATAGATTTGACTTGTGTTCTATCTTAACCACCAGACCATTCCTTCTGTAGCTCAGGAGAGCACCCCTTCACCCCGATTTGCTTGGAAAGCGTGGTCCCCATACACCAAGGTTGCAGTTTCGAACCCCGATCAGGGCACATGCAAGAATCAATCAATGAACACATACATAAGTGGAACAACAAACTCAGTGTTTCTCTCTGCCTCTGTCTTTGTCTCTGTCTTTCTCTCTCTCTCATCAATAAATAAAAATTTAAAATATATATTTTTGTTGGCTAAATGAGCAGTGTCAATGGTATATGGATGGCTAGAAAGATATACACAGGCATATGTCCATGTTTGCAAGAAAATAACATTAGAATATAATAGTTTTGGTTTAGAACTTTGGTCTTATCCTCCCCCAGCCACCTCCTCCCCATAATTAGAGGATTCTGTCACCTAATCAGATAAAGAAGTGAGTTGGTTCTGCCTTACGGACATTATTGTGTTTTCCTCAGAGGACCTCAAGGTTAGTTAGGGTACACTTTGTAACAAAGAGCCCTCGCCCCAAATGCAGTGGCTTGAAGAAGTTGACCACTCGCTCAAATAACCATCTCTATGTGAGAGATCTGGGTTGACGGGCAGCTCTGCTCCATGCTACGATCAGGGATCCAGGTTCTTCCCATCTCGGTGCTGTCTCCCTTAGGTATTGCCTTGCAGGGTCAGAGCTGAGTTATGGGATTCCCATTTCCCTACTTGTCGGAAGGGAAAAGAAGGAAACTCAGGTGCATACGTTGACTCTTAACTGGAGTATGAGTTTCAAGTTGCCTTGTAAGCTGGGTAACTTGGGCCATCTCCCAGGAGGTGCACACACCCCTTCTGTGCACACCCCATTGGCTCAGACCTCTGCACAGATGCACGCTGGTAGGAGAAGAGGAGGAACAAGAAGTGAGATCCCTGGCTCAACAGCATCACCTACCTTTCTGTTACCATGAAAAAAGCGAGGGTGGATTTTAGCCACTGGGCCACAAAACCCTTCTGGAAGGCTCTTGTGAAAGGCTCAAAAAGACAGAGAGTTGGACCCTCACAAGAACAGGCTGAGTCTAGTACATGTGCCTATCCTATATAATAAAGAGCTAATATGCTAATTAGACTGGTTGGTGGAATGACCTTCAGAATGACCAGTGGGCGGGGCTGTGGGGCTGTGAGGGCTGAGCCCTTTGCACGAATTTCATGCATCGGGCCTCTAGTTTATTAATAAGTGTGTGTGTGAATGGCAGAATTTGGCCTCAGGCTTGCTTTCCTTATACCTTGCTTGATGGTGAGGCCGTGGAGGAGACCTGGCTCTGGCAAGGGAGGAGTAGACAGCGACAACCCCACAGGACCAGGGCCCCATCTCAGACCTGCCCTGTAACAACCTCTCCAGGTGATTCACGGAGATGTACTGTCCTCCTGCACCTTTGCTCGGTCTCGACTTTGTCCTGGTGCATAGACAGACAGCTCTCCATTGATTTTATCGCTGGAAGAGCCCAGCCAGCACAATGACAGTGTTTTTCAAATTGAGACCATTGGCCCACTAGTGAGAAGTGGCATCCTTTCAGCAGGTCGTACCCAGCATGCAAAGAAAGAAAGGCAGAGGAACCCTGACCAGTTTGGCTCAGTGGCTAGAGCGTCGGCCTGTGGACTGAAGAGTCCCAGGTTCGATCCTGGTCAAGGGCATGTACCTTGGTTGCGGGCACATCCCTAGTAGGGGGTGTGCAGGAGGCAGCTGGTCAATGTTTCTCTCTCATGGATGTTTCTAACTCTCTATCCCTCTCCCTTCCTGTCTGTAAAAAAAATCAATAAAATATATTTTTTTTTTAAAAAGAAAGGCAGAGGAGAAAAGACATAGTATCGGATAAAAACAGAAAGAGCGTGACTCACAGTAAGGGTGAGTGTTGTTTTCAGCTATCGATGTGTGTGTGGGTATAGTTCACAGTCAGAAAACAAAACAGGTGTGAGCCCCGAGGATGTAGGAGGCGGGGTCTGTGGCAGGAAATCCTGGGTCTGAACACCTCCTCTGAGTGGTGTGGCTTTGGCCAATACTGAGCCTCGTTTTCTCACATGTAAAACGGGTTAACTTCAACCTATGGGGTTATTGCAACCGACTCCAGGACAGGGAAGGGAGTAAATCCCTGTGGGTCCTTTCCTTCCCTTACCAGTATCCCTTAGCCTTTTAGGGCAGGAAAGTGGCTTGCCTGAGGCTTCGCAGTTGAGACAAAAGCCAGAATTCCTCATTCCTGGGCCTCAGTTTCCCCGCTATGAAGGAAGGCACGTTTGCCTAGAAGGCCTGTAAGGGGCTCAGCCCTGGGGTACGCGTCCAGAAGGCAC
Organism: Myotis brandtii; assembly: GCF_000412655.1. Lineage (NCBI taxonomy): Eukaryota > Metazoa > Chordata > Mammalia > Chiroptera > Vespertilionidae > Myotis > Myotis brandtii. The sequence continues at coordinate 1,093,414 of NW_005362797.1, read as the reverse complement.
GTGCACGAGGGGCAGCGTTTCTCAACCTGTGGGTCGCCAACAATGAAAATACATCCTGCATATCAGATACTTACATTACGATTCATAACAGTAGCAAAATTACAGGTATGAAGTAGCAACGAAAATAATTTTATGGTTGGGGGTCACCACAACATGAGGAACTGTATTAAAGGGTCGCGGCATCAGGAAGGTTGAGAATCACTGGGCTGGGGGGTGGGGGAGGCGAGGAGATGTGAAGTGGCCCTCAGTTTGCCTTGGACCCTGCAGACTCTGAGGCCTTGGACCAGGCAAGGTCAGGGGTAACTCCCGTCGCCAGGACAGGCTCCCCCGCCCCGGGCGCCCCTCATCCCGCACCTCTG
>NW_005362797.1:1088121-1092911 GCF_000412655.1 Myotis brandtii | reverse complement strand
TCCATCGCAGCCGAGCCCCGCCAGAGCCCCTCTGGGAGGGAGGGCGAGGGGGAGGGCACCTCGTTTAGCACCCCCACCACAGCTCCCTTGCACATCCCCCTCGCGGAGCTGTTTGCACCCCCAGGTACAGAGTGGACGGAGCAGGGGCGGTGCTGCCTCCCTGCGCTTGTAGGGCGGGCGGGCGCTGGTGCAGAGGGCACCTCGGGCAGGCATGGTCCCCTCACCCCTGAGCCCGACGGAGGGCACCTGGAGAAGGACGGGGTCCCGGCATCGCGGGCCAGCGCCCCGCTCCGTATCTCAGGGTTGGAGCGCACTGGTCCCGTAGAGCGGGTTCGCGGGTTCCAGCCTCGCTGGGCCCGCCCACACTTGCTCTCCTCCATCCCTGGCGAGCACAGCGCCCCCTCCCGGTCCACGTTCTACGTTTAGTCTCGGATCCCGCCGGGGAAGGAGGGTGCCCGTGGGCGTGGTTAGAGGGGAAGGGCAGCCAGGCAGCAGCAGCCTCCCAGGTCCCAGGTGGCACCTAGTCCCAGCCTGTGATTCCGGGCATCATCCAGGGGGCTCCGCCCCAGCCCAGCACCCCGACCAGGGAGTTTCCCGCGCTCTGCCTGTGAGCTCAGGAATGATGCCAGAGGAGGAGGATTCCACAGCCCGGAGCACCTCTCATCACCATGGGAACGCTCCCTCACCCCCAGACCCACTGTAAGCTCTTATTTACTGGGGCTCCCCCTGGGTCGGTCATTGTGCTAACTTCCCCGAAGAAAGGAAGGAGTATGAAGCCAAGGAAAGACTAAATACTAGTAATTTGCCCACGGTCACCCCGTTAATAAACAACAGTGGGGAAGGTTCAGGTGGGTCTGCCAGTCTCCCAAGCCCACCACCCTGAGAAGGGGACCCCTTTTGCTCTTCCACCCCCAGCCTTGGGGGTGTAGGTGGGGGAGGCAAGGAGCCTTCCATGGAGCCAGGCCAGGGAAACCTGGGATTTGGGAAGAGAACTCACATCTGTTAGGAGGATGGGTCTCCCCTCGGCTCCTTTAGCCCCAGGCCCCCGGAGGAGCCCCTGGCAGCTCCCTCCTCTGTGAAATGGGCACCCAGAGGGCGCCGCCACCTGTCCTGCCACACCTCCTTCCTTCCCACAGCTTCCCATCTGGACTGTTTCAACTCTCACACGTGAAGGCAAAGGGGGGCGGGAGGGGGTGTCCATCGAGAGCTGAGGTTAATCATCTGGCCTGCTGGGGGGTCTGGGGGCCACTCTTGGGGATAGTGATCGTGTTTAAACCCGGACTTGGTGCGCGTGGCTAAGAACAGCGATTGCCCTGACAGCGCCTGTCAGGCCTAACCTGAGTCTGAATTAACAATTAGTGTTCATTCAGCTGTAAGTGGGATCAGCAGCTTCGCTGTCCATACAAGGACATGGAGGCACAGAGGAGTTAAATATTTTGCCTGGAGTCACAAAGAGAGCTGAGTGGCAGAGTCAGGATTCAAACCAACCTTCTTGGCTGCAGCAGCCCCCCCCCCCCCCCCCCCCCCCCCCCCAGCCTCTCCAGGGCTTTCTGTCGCTGGAGAACAAAGCAGTGCCTTCGAGGAAAGCAGTCTGTGCAGTGTTCTCTCCAAGGCCTCTGTGTGAACAACCAGGAGAGTTTGTTCACATCATTCAAGAGAAAAGAGCCTTAAAAATGAGTTCTCCCTTGTGCCTTTTGCTGAGAATTCTCTATGGGAGGACAACAGTTCTTTGTGCCTGAAGTGATATGTTTTTATCCTACACAGGGACCACAGCAAAATCCCTACTATACCTCCCAAACATTTCATCTTTAATTATTTTTAATTTTCTATTTTTTATTGATTTCAGAGAGGAAGGGAAAGGGAGAGAAAGAGAGAGAGAAACATCAATGATGAGAGAGAATCATTGATCGGCTGTCTCCTGCATGCCCCTTACTAGGGATTGAGCCTGCAACCCAGGCATGCACCCTTGGCCAGAATTGAACTCAGGACCCTTCAGTCTGCAGGCCCACGCTCTATCCACTGAGCCAAACCAGCTAGGGCCACTTCATTCTTTTTATTCTGCATGAGTTATATTGGGGACTTGAGAAAAAAAAATCCCCCTCTTTTACAGCTATTAAACCAACAGCAAATAAACCAAATGTTTGTGTATTTATGCGCACTATACCAGGGACAGTTAGGGTGGGTGGCAGATTATAATTTCCAAAAGTGGCCACCCCAATACATCCCACCCCATATGCTCTTAATATATAACAGTGACACTCCTCTTGAACCTGGGCAGACCTGAGCTGACCTCTATGTCCCCTCTCCTTGAACTGGGGTGGATTCTTCATGGCAGAAGTGATGGTATATGTCTTCCCAGGCTGGATGGTAACATTGCTATGCTCTCTTGGGACACCTGCTCCGGGAAGCTGGCTGCCATGCTGCGAGAGGCCACATGTAGTGCCCCTGCTGACAGCTCCAGCTGAGATCCCCAGATGTGTGAGTGAGCGAGTGAGTCTCCAGATGAGTCTCGCTCCCAGCTTTCCAGCCACCCCAGCTGATACCGCATGTACTGACCTTGCCAAGCTCTGCCCAAATCGAAGATTCATGAACAGAATAAGAGATCATTGTTGTTTTAAGCCACTAAATTTGGGAGGTTTGTTACACAGCAAGAGATAACAGGACCACACCTCTTCCCTACCGTGACCTGTTCTGCAGTGAAATCCTTTAGGCCAAGCATGTCAAACTCAAAGGCTAACACAGGCCAAATAAACAAAGTTGAAGTTTATGTGGCTGCAAATAAACAAAAGCTTCAATTTTCATAGAAACATAGGTTTATTTCGATAGAGACATGCTGAATACAAAGGGCTGAAATAAATGAGTCATCGTTAACATAAAATAATAGAGCATTTTAATAAAAAATAATATTTTTTTCTTGAACATTAACTCACCAGACACTGAATAACTGCAAATTAATAAGCGTAACGCCAATAAACCTCTTTTTCTTGTTATCCAAAAGCAAAATATTTCCTGTTGTGCACACTGAACAAGTCAGTCCAAGACTAATGATGTGGCCATCGGCTGCTAAAGTATTTGCTGCTAGTATTAGTAGAGAGAAATGGTGCGCCTGAATGTAAGGCGCATAAGAGAAATGAATACAACATGATTATAGTAATAAGTTATTAGCAAACATTGTAGTTTGTTATTAATAATTATGTATAACAGGATATTGTAAAAATTAAGTTACAAGCCCTAGCCGGTTAGGCTCAGTGAGTAGAGTGTCGGCCTACGGACTGAAGGTTCCCGGGTTCAATTCCGGCCAAGGGCACATGCCTGGGTTGCGGGCTCGTGGGGCATGCAGGAGGCAGCCAATCAATGATTCTCTCTCATCATTGATGTTTCTATCTCTCTCTCCCTCTCCCTTCCTCTCTGAAATCAATAAAAATATATTTAAAAAAATTAAGTTACGAAATTTTTATTAAAACGTTTCTTACATTGGCTGGGCTGCAAAGATATTCGTTGTGGGCCACATGCAGCCGGTGGGCGGCGAGTTTGACATGCTTGCTTTAGGTCCATCACCTTATACCTATACCAGAAGGTTTCCCTAGGGAGACATCTAGAAGCAGCATGGCTGGGCCAAAGTATAAACCTCAAAGCGAATACTGTGGAGCAGTGAAATGAACCAACTGTATCTACGTCTAAGCTTGCGGCCATCTTGGAAACAATGTCCAGTGAAGCATGCACGTTGTGAAATGATGCAGATGGTTTCATTTATGTAAATGTCTAAGGACACAGAACAATGCTATATTTTGTTCGTGAAGCTATATGTGTACAAAAAGTGAAAACATATGAGAGTGATACATATAAAGGAGCTTTAGTACTATGTTTTATTTCTTAAAAAAACAACTGAAGGTCTGAAGCAAATGCTACAATGTTGACATCTATTAAGTCTGGATGTGGGGCTAACAATATACAATTGTTATTGTAAATTTTCCTTTACATTTCTTAGATACGCTATGTATTGATGTTATGGTATTTATAATTATGTGACTCTTTCATTAATTGAAATGTGTAAAAAAATATCTCAGTTTGAGATAAAATTATGATCACAGTGATTTTGTCCCTTGTGATTTTCTGTGTTATACTAGAGGCCTGGAGCACGAATTCGTTCATGGGTGGGGTCCAGCCGGCCCTGCCCCCTGGTCAAACTCCCAGTGGAACCCCTGGTTAAGGGGATAATTTGCATATTCGCCTTTTATTATATAGGACTAGAGGCCCAGTGCACAAAAATTTGTGCACTTGGCGGGGTCCCTCAGCCCAGCCTGTGCCCACTCGCAGTCTGGGACCCCTCGGGGGATGTTCACCTGCTGGCTTAGGCCTGCTCCCCAGGGGATCATGCCTAAGCTGGCAGTCAGACATCACTCTGGCAGCCCGGGAGCCCTCGGCGGATGTCCACTTGCCAGCGGGGAGCAGGCCTAAGCTGCAATCGGACATCCTTAGCGCTGCTGAGGAGGCGGGAGAGGCTCCCACTAGCACTGCTGTGCTGGCAGCCATCAGCCTGGTTTGTGGCTGAGCAGAGCTCCCCCTCTGGGAGTGCATTGACCACCAGGGGGCAGCTCCTGCATTGAGCGTCTGCCCCCTGGTGGTCAGTGTGAGTCATAGTGACCAGTCATTCCCAGTTGTTCTGCTGTTAGGGTCAATTTGCATATTATCCTTTTATTATATAGGATAGAGGCCTGGTGCATGGGTGGGGGCTGGCTGGTTTGCCCTGAAGGGTGTCCTGGATCAGGGTGGGGGTCCTGCTGGGGTGC